>NC_056744.1:962645292-962805292 GCF_019279795.1 Protopterus annectens | reverse complement strand
CTGGAATTCTGAAGTGTGTTTATGAAAATACTGCAAAGCACAGTGAAGACAAAAAAACAGAATTTACTTTCCATGCTAGCAACTGTGTTACATTTATAGAGTGCGACATTTCCGCATTCACTTAACCCCTGCAGATGGTGTCCAAAAACTGTGTGCCCTTGATTGTTACCTGAGATTGACAGAATGTTGTATTGCAATTAAAGAGAAGTGTTTGCAGTAGACTTTTGTAAATTGTAAGCATCGTGATCAGTTAACTGTTGTTTCAAATAATTTGCTCTTTTCTCGTTTTTATGAATGATGTGACTATTGCCAGCTGTGACAAGTGCATCTACATACAACAGGTCAGCAGATTAGTATCATGTTACACCTTTGTGAGCAGTTTTTCTGCATTGCAGTGTATTAAGTGCAGTTTGTCAAACTGGCTTTTGTGTGATTCAAGTTAAATGATAGGTCTGTGGTTGAGACACTTGAAACTTGACAGTGATCAACTTTATTCCAGTTTGTTTTGGTATTTGTTTACCTAATTTAGGTATTTACCACCTTGGCGGAGAAGTGAAATATATGTACTGCACTACAAGTTCAGGTAACTTGCCTACATCCAGTTTCCCATGGCTTCAGACAATAAGGCATGTGTTTTTTTCACATAGCAGTAGTAGCAGTGCAAGTCATAGTAAAGCAGTCATAGGACAGTGGTGGTCTGACTCAGTAGAAAATCTACAGGTACATTAAAATGGCAGCGCTGAAGAGATTATCACAGTTTGTCATTTATAAACTGTAGTTAATGTGAGCTGTTCTGAGATGCATCTGTTTTACACTTAGGAAGTGGGGAAGAATCCACTACAGGCATAGCCAGATCATGGTCAAATGGGGCCCTAGGCAGGGTAATGGATTGGGGCCCCCCACCATTCCAGAATCCCATTACTTGGCCATTTCTCCCCAGTTAACATAAACATTGTTAAAACCTCTTAGTGTGCATACTGTTTTCTGCTTTACATCTACAGTGTTTATTTGGATTTAATTTAAAACTTTTGTTTTAAATGTTATAGCACAAATACTGATAGACATTTGCTAACAAAGCAATACAGGCTCACAGAGAAAACAAACTTAGCATTAAAACATTTCTGCCCTTGAAACTCACATTCATTGAAACAGCATTGAAACCCACATTGAAAGAAAATGCATCTGGCCCAGTGGTGGATAACATTTACCTTTGGGCTGTTTTCAAATCATAGCCCCCTTGCACACACTTTAAGACCATGCATGCATGTGTGTGTTCTTTGATTCACCTTCCTGACTGAATTAAATTATATCCCCTGTATAATACAGCACCGCTTGTTCGAGCATATTTTAAATTTGTAATTTTGAAACAAAATGTATGAAACAATAATGAAAAAACTGCCCAATTCAGAACATTTCATCAATAAACGTCTCATTAAACCTCTGTTATTACAGTCCATCAATATTGATCAATATGCAAAATCTCTACAGAAGTTAAAGTCATCTGAATAATTCCACATTAAAGAGATCTGTAACTAATGAAGAGGTTGCTGCTAGTAAACAACTTTTATATTTCAGTGTTTCATCTACAAATTCAGTGCTTTGCTGTCCTTCCAAGAATAAATTCCCTATGTTAAATTTAAAAAATAGTAAGCTGGTAATATTGCAATAAGGAATTGATTGCAAACTGACAACAGGTTCATTGTTACTAGGCATCTCCTCCAAAGGAGGATATACTTAGGACTGCAGCACCCTATCCCCCTTAAAGTAAAACACAGCATCAGCAATCCATTTACATGCTATGGGAGTAAAACCCACAGCCTTCTTCATCAAAAGCAAGTATACTATGTGTTGTGCTCCTAACAAGGATTTAAATTGTTTAACACAATATTGATACCATTTGCTAAACAACAGTTGCACATTGTAAACAGACTTAACATGAGCAGCATTAAACCTCTCTTAACCCCTTATAAAATACACTTGATATTCAGCTGTACCTCTCAACCTTGTAGCACAAGAAATCTGTACAAAGACTCAAAACTAGAGACAAATTTTAAATATTGATTGTATAATCTTAGAAGGTTGCTAGAATAAAAGGTTTTGTGTTATGTATTTTCTGAAGGATACGAAAACTGAAACTTAAATGGCTGTCGTTATTTAGTTAATTCATTGCTCACTGATTTGCTAGAAAACCAGACCTAAAATATGAGACAAATATATGGACAGTTGAGAGCTATGCACTCAACTCCTTGAAACTCAGTTTTTTTAACACCTTGGTGGTTGGGGTAGAGGATTCAGTCTGTTGTTTCCTGTAACTAAGGTACAGGGTTTGAGCCTGAGTCAACTAAATAACCACCAGTCATCCCTAAATGGGGCATTTTTTTGACTGCGAAGAAGTTAACATGCAGTGAATATAATGCAGGCTGTTCTGTTTGACATATGTACACCCATGAGTTACCACAGATGTCCTCAAAATTCATCTATCCATCCATCCTCTACCACTTTTTCCCATTCTTGCACATGGGGTCAAAATGATGATCTTTAAAAATTGAAAATAGTGCTAACATACCGAAAATTATTGGAAAATATATTATTTATAAAACATTTATGCTATTCAGAGTCCCGTTTATATCATTGTGTGTGTGTGTGTGTGTGTGTGTGTGTGTGTGTGTGTGTGTGTGTCTGTGTCTGTGTCTGTGTCTGTGTGTGTCTGTGTGTGTGTGTGTGTGTACGTGTCTGTGTGCGTGCGTATGAGTATGCGTGTGTGTGTACATAGAGAAGTTATTCTCAGTCTCTTTTGTCTATATTAATCTTTCTTTATACACTTCATTGGTTTGTAAGTTTTGTGTACTGTTGTATAAAGTATCATTACGTTATCGTTACATGCTCATACATTTCACCTGAAGGTTGTCACACTGTTTAGTATGGGACATTTGGAACATACTGTGCATTTTCCCTTTAACACAATGAAGCATATATTAGTACTGTTCTGAAAGGAAAAAATTTATTATGCTGAGTTATTCGGAGAACACTATCACATGTTTTCTTGTAGGCTTACCACCTGCCCCTCTTTCTGTAGGACAGTCATTATTTGGGCAGTTATGATCTCTGAATGCCATAAAAAATAGAAAAAATAACTAAATGGACCTAAAAGGGTGAGTACGCACACATGGGCTGAGAGGTATGTATGACAGTATGAAAGCAGGCACCATTTTGTCAGACAGGCTTGCTTCAGTCAGGAGGAGAGATAAAATACAATACAATAAATACAATACAATGATAATCTCCGCCTCACCACACATAAAATTATCAGGAATAACAAGAATTTCAACCCCATTAATTTCCAAAATGAACTCAAGTTGCTTAATTGGTCACTCCTTAAACAACTACCACTGGAAGATGCCGTAACATACTTTAACACCAAATTCTTGAGTGTTCTTAACTCCCATGCTCCTGAGCGTTTTATTCAAACTAAAAAGAATACCGCACCATGGCTTTCTAAAGAAACCAAGTCTAAAATCATGCTGAGAAGTAAAGCATGGAATAACTGGCGCACATCTAAATCCCCTCAAGATCAACTTACATTTTGCCAACTCAGAAATTATGCCAAAAAATCCATTCTGATAGATAAAAAAAATTACTACCTAAATCTTCAGCATAAGCACCAAAATAAACCACAAAAATTCGTATAAATCGACTACTCCACCCTGGACAATCTACCACTCCTATTCCCTCTAACTCCAGTCAAAAGCCACCTGAGGACATTGCTAATGCCTTTAATAATTTTTTCACCGAAATTATCCAGACCCTAGTTAGCCAACTCATTCCTGATATCCCCCTCTCATCCTCAATCATTGACACCTCCTATCCTCTCTTTCACTTTCAACCTGTCCTTACCACTCTTATACACTCACTACTCAAAAAGCTAAAACCCACCACGCCATCTGCAGACAATCTCCCTGCTGGGTATCTTCATATAGTTGCAGATGTAGTTGCTTATCCGATCTTAATACTGATCAATAAGACCCTATCAGAATGTTCCATTCCTTCAATATGGAAAACAGCCCATGTTATTCCTCTCCACAAAAGGGGTTGTTCTACTGAACTATCCAACTGTAGACCTATAGCCATTCTCTCACCCCTGGCCAAAATAATGGAGAAATGCATACATAAGCAACTCATTCACTATCTGACAGTGAACAACCTACTGGCCAATTCTCAGCATGGTTTCAGGCCACATCATAGTACCACAGATGCCCTCCTTTCCTTTACCAACACTATTAACCTAAACCGGAATTCTAATTTGCTCTCCTCAGCCCTCTTTCTTGACTGTCAAAAGCTTTTGATATGGTCAACCATCAGTTACTAATAAGGCATATCCCTGGGCAAACATGCTATTCAATGGTTTACATCCTACCTGAGTGGAAGGAAACAAGCAGTTCTATGTCAGGACAAACTGTCCGCACTCCTACCTCTCACCCTTGGAGTCCCTCAGGGCTCCATCTTAGGTTCCCTGCTTTTTTCCATTTTCATTAATAACCTTCATGCAGCCATCCCAGAAGCCACCTGCATCCAGTACACAGATGACTCCACTCTTATCTGTTCTGCCTCCTCCCCATCCGACCTTCAAAGCCTAACCCAAACTACATTTAGTACAATTGTAACCTGGTTAGCTAATAAATGCTTGCTCTTAAACCCTAACAAAACTAAATTACTACTTTTCACCCCTACCAGTCGATCTGCTTCTCTTTCTTTCTCCATAGCATCCAACAATGGCACCTCTATTCTAGACATCAGCACTAAGCTATTGGGGTTATAGTTGACAACAATCTCAAATTTGACTTGCATGTAAATAAAACCATCAAAGCTGATAACCAAAATCTTGGCTTACTATACAGAAATAAACCTTTTCTAACCACACTAGCTTGTACTATTATAGCCCGCACTCACCTACTCTCTATCCTGCCATATGCTTCCCCTATACTCTCCAACTTGAATAAGACTGAAATGAATAAACTCACCTGTAGTTATAACCATATAGCTAGATTTGCTACCAACTTTACACACAGGACCCATCATTGTCAAAACCTTGCGCTCCTAGGGTGGTTAGAGTTCTCTAACCTACTTTGGTTCAACCAGCTCATAGTTGTGCACAACATTCTCACACACCCAGAAAAAACACCTGCTCTTAGAAACATTATAAAACCGTACTGTCACCCCAGGCCACTCCGCTCAGCTAACAAACTAATGGTCCAGACTCAGAGCTAGTAACTGGGCTGGAGACTCACTATTTACCAACTTCATTGGCAAAACCTGGAACTAACTCCCCACCAACCTTACGCTTGAACTGTCTCTCAATCTCTTTAAAAAAGGCCTTAAACAATATTTTAAAAACCACTGGCTGTGCCCCCGCACTAACCCAGATTAATCTCCATAGACACCCTGTCAATTATACTTTCTTAACTAATGCCTATTTGTACCAATATCTGTAGAATGTTTGTTTGTGTCTTTCGGCTTTTCCTGGTTAGGGGTCGTCACAGCGGAACTCCGGTCCGCTAATAATTGGTAGTTGATTTTTACATGCCGAGTTACCAGCCCTGATGCACAACCTTCAATGAAGGTGCGCCTATTCACGCATATCTCCACGCAGAAGACGCTGTAGCTGAGAATCAAACCTGACAGCGGCTTACTGTGAGGCGACAACGCTACCACAGCGCCAATATCTGTAGAATACTACATAATATTTAACTATATAGAAAAATGCTATATTGTAAAATGTATATTCCATAGGGCTGCATTAAGTATCTACCCTTTTACCTTAGTGCCATGATTAATGAAAAACTGTTGAATTCTTATGTTTTTTTCTCCTATGTGAATGTAATTTCTACTCTGTCTTAGTTATCAGACTCTTGAATAATGTATCACCTCTATAATTGCTGTTCTTATAATCTGCTATGCTTATTACTGTTATTGCTTGTATCTGTGATTTGGAGCTTTTCTCCCTGGGTCTCCGCTGAAAATGGACACGTGTCCAGTCGGACTATCCCAGTTAACAAATGTAAAATAAAAATAAATAAATAAAATAATAAATCATAATTTACGTACCAAGCCAGCCAGTAAATGCAACAAATCAAACACAGGATGGATTATGCAGCCTGTAAGTACACTGAACTCTTTATTTTTTTTACCTTTAAGAACAAGAGGGAGTCGGTACTCTTAGGAGGAGGAGGATCATCAGTTGGTGCCAACAGATCAGCAGTAAAAATTAAAAAAAAAAAAAAGAAAAAGCTAAGTAATGCTTTTAACGGGCAATGTACATGCTACTCTGCACCTGCGCAACCTGCCACTAAACCTTGAACCGAATGAACTATTAAGTCCATCAGGCCGGGGAGAGGCAAACCAATGCACCCACTTAGTGGTGCTTGCATTTATGATACCGGAGGGAGAAAAATAAAACGTCAAGTAAAAATGTGCCTCTGCACACACTGTGAGTTGAAGAAGCCAAGAAGCACATTGCACATATCAGATCGTAATCCAATTTAAAAAAAGTAAATAAATAAAACAGTGCATTTTATATATATGGTTACCTATCAAAACATGTACTCTTCATAACCTCTAAACTCAAAACATCAAGACCATAACATCTAAACTTCAAAACATCTAAAACTCATAACATTGAATCTCAAAACATTGAAAACTACAAAGCAACTATAAATAACATCCCACAGAGTTTTTACTATGTTTATGCAGGGGGGAGAGCCCACCTGCACCCAACACCCCCCCTGTAAAGTAAATATACCAACTCCAAGGTCACACTACAGTGGGGGCAACCAGAACTTGCCCCCCATGCATAAACATAGCAAACAGTGTGTGGGATGCTATTTATAGTTGCTTTGTAGTTTTCAATGTTTTGAGATTCGATATTATGAGTTTTAGATGTTTTGAAGTTTAGATGTTATGGTCTTGATGTTTTGAGTTTGGATGTCATGAAGAGTAGATGTTTTGATAGGTAACCATATATATATATATATATATATATATATATATGTATATATATATATATATATATATATATATATATATATATGTGTGTATATATACACACACACACACACTCACATTTTTCGGCCCCTGGCCGTCTTGGGGCCCTGGGTGACTGCCTATTTCACCTACTGCTGTATCTGGCTCTGACTTCAGGTTTGTATTGAATGCTTTCACAAGCAATAATCACACAAATTGGTCGGAGCTGAGAGTGTTGTGGCAGAATGTTCTAAGTATGAAATGATTTATGTGGTACTAAACCCATGTTGAGCATTACTGAATAGGATTGTCTTAAAATAGATCAGGTAAAAAAATTAAGCATGGTGTAAAATATTAGGGGTGTTTAACTACTATAGAGGTACAAAACAGTATTAGTGATGAATTGTAAAGCCACAAGTGTCGTAACAAGTTCTCTTCCTCTCGTTTTACCACTGTGACACATTTTACATCCCCTCCACATACTTAATTTATTCTTTTAAATATATTTTATAATTTCATACTCTCTGTACTTAGTGGTTTTGGACTCTTTCACCCATCTTTGGTGTGCTACAATGCAGTACTGAAACTTTATATGAAAATATCTTATGGCATACGGATACAGGGCTGTACAGTGATAGAAGTTAATTCTTTTGTATTACTAACTGAATTTTTAAACAAAAATCTCTCCTTTTTTTTTTTTTTGATTGTTGGTGTCATAGATTCTTTTTTTTTCTGTTTTTTTTTTTTTTGTGGGGTTATTTGGGGTGTGATTTTGCTGGAGGGGGGTCTTCTCTCACCATTTCTTTTTGCACTGTAGCAATTTTCTGCATTGGGACATCACAACCTGGCAAATTCAAGTGGGTGAAAGAATGAAACATAGTAATGTAGTAAATGCTATGAAAATCCATAAATATAATTCTATTTTTGTTTTTTTTGGAGCTCATCTTGTCTTGTACCTTGGTTTATTGGCCTTCAGAACTGAGCTAAGGTGGGAACATGTTCTTTAACATGAAACTCCACTCAAGTCTTTGTGTAGCATGTGCTGGGGACCATGGAGGTGTTTTCTTTACTTTCAGACTGGGTTGGTTATTGTAGCAGGTCAGTTAGAATTGAAGGTGATGTCTCAGTTTTGAATATTGTTGCAGGAAGACTCTATGGGACATGCTGGCAAGATGACTGATAGATGTTTTAGATTATCGAACTGTTCATATATGGCACGCTTTGTCATTATTTCTTCTTTTGTTAGCTTTTCAACTCTGGAATTGTCTATTTGTGGGTGGAATAGGTAGGTGGGAATGCTGTCAATATATCCTGACGCCTTGTAATGATTTACCATATATGTGGCTTTTTTTCCCCTCAGGCACAGGTTTGATATTCACTTTCATTTTTAGCTGGACAGCTCTTGGGGTTAGAATTATTTCTCGTGATTTTCCTTCACTGACAGGTGATACATTTAGCGAATCTTCTGAAGTACCAGCACAAATCCTACCCACTAGCCCTTTGTATTTTTTGTCCACTTCTGTCCTCTACTTTACATGGTCCTTCCTGACCTCTCCCTGTTTTCTGACCACATCAACTTACCTAGCATTATGGACAGATAATTTCCCACAGTTTCTCCAGCTAAGCCTGGTCGACATGGGAATCCTGAGGCAATGTAGCAATTGCTTCATGTACACTGACAACCCACTTCTTCTAGTTCGCACAAATTCATTATGTAAGAGCTCTATCTATATCAAGAACCTAGAATCCAGGCTCTCTCGCTTACTTGTCAGTTCATCTGATACTAAGCAGGTTGTCAGCATGCACACCTCACCTCTTGTACCTACCAAACCAACAACACATAAATGTACATATGTGGAGCTCATCACTAGAAGTTTACCTAAACATCAGAGACCTCCCAAACACAAACACAAGCATGATTCACATACTACATCCTCTGCAGAACATAGCACACATAATATATCACACACCAGTGTCTCACCAGTCAAGCCACTAAGAAATAACACAAAAACAAACATCTTAGTCTGAAGTGACTCAGTTATGAGATGCACAGATGTCCCTCTCAACAGGTTGGATAAGGAAAGTCATGGTCAGCTGTCTGTCAGGTGCCAGGTTCTCCCATATCTCGCACGCACTCAGGTGTCTCAACAACAGGCACTGTTATGACTCTGTCATAGTCTATGTTAGTGTGAATGACTTCAGGCATACCTCACTTGACTATATGAAGAGAGACATGACTGAGCTCTCTGATTGTGTCTCAAGCAGGTATGTCCCCAGCCTAGCTGCATTTTACCTTCGGCTAGGATGATACCTCAATACAAACAAAAAATTTATTTCAACAATTGTCTTAGTTTCTGGTGTCATTCAAAGGGGATCCAGTATCTCTCAGCTTGAGATGACATGGTCGACATACCTTGATGCTTTGCCAGAGATGATCTTCATCTGTCACCCCTGGGATTTTGGTTACTGGCTAAGTTTCTTGACACCCTGTAGTGCCTTTTATAGGTAATGGCACAAGAACAAAATTTCCGACATAAAAATGCCCTCTAAAATGTCAAGGTTATGCTGCTAAATGCCAGGAGTCTAAACCAAACACTGTACTCACTAGAAGCAGTCCTCACCTTGGAAGATACTGACATTTGTGCAGTCACTGAGACCTGGTTTAAGGCTGTGTTGAGCTCCCCAGCTGTACCAAGTTACATTTCCTTCCATGTGTTCAGACCAGAAACTGAAGGCGTGAGAACTAAAGGAGGTGGTATATCAATATTCATTAAAGATAAATGCACCTCAAGATTGGTTAAACAGCACAATTCCCTTGAATTACCTCAGGTGCAGTTGACTCTAGATAAGACCCTTCTTCAGGTCATGGCAGCTATAGGACCCCCTCCATGAATCGGGACATCCGCAGCCTACTTGGATCTACTTGAGTCAGTCAAGATGCAGCTAAACACCCTGGTTTTGGGTGACTTAAATTACCTATCCATTGACTGGGTAAATTATGTGTCTTCTAATTCACTTGCCCGAAGTTTCCTGGACTTTAACTGCAATGCCCTGACCAGCTGGTTGACACACCACAAGGGGCTCAAACATACTAGATCTGGTGCTCACCAACATGGGGGACAGCTGTACCACCCCGAGTGTGTGGTTATCCCTAGTGAGATCTGACCACAAATCAGTCTCGCTGGAAGTAACTGTAACACGAGACCCCCCCCCCCCCCCCCAGCAACATCTAGAGTAAAAAAACTTCTCCAAGGCCAATTACAGCCTCTTGCGTGACAGCATACATAGTTTCATAGCCCCTCCTCCTACTGATGGAAAAGACCCCTATGCTGAATTATACACCAATGCTGTATATGAGCGCTTGTACATTTGTATTGACTCTGCCATACCTGATAGAACCAAAGCAGGATCTTCAAGGAAAAACAAGCGTGCCTGGTGGACAGCTGCCATTAATAGGCTATACAACAGAAGAAAGAAATTCCTGTCTAAGACTTGGAAGGATCAGTCTCAAAACTGGAAACATTCCCTCCTCAACTTAAACAAGCAAATAAGACTCCTAGTGAAGTTCTCCAAAGCTAACTATGAATCTAACTTACAAGTAGTTAGGGAAGCTAATTTAATGGTACTACACATACAGAACCCGTGGATATAGGAAACCTGATGGCTGACAGGTTCAGTGAAAACGTCACTCCCTTGTCCCCGCCATGTATACCCCAACGCATCCCTAAAACCTGCCCCCACCTAGTATCTCCAAGGAGCAGATCTTAAACGCCCTCTCCAAGGCCAAAAACACAGCCTCTATGGAACCAGACAACATCCTGAACTGTGTTCTGCTTGAGTTAAAACAGGAATTAGCATCACCATTGGGGATGCTTTTCAGTCACAGCCTAAGCACTGACTTCATCCCAGTGGATTAGAAAACAGCTACCATCATCCCTTTGCACAAAGGGGGTCATCCAAAGACCCAGTGAACTATAGATCCATTAGCCTGACCAGCGTTATCTGCAAGGCTATAGAACAAATCGTTGTGGACCTTATTAACAAAGATATAAGAAATCTCCAAATGCTCATCCCCACCCAGTTTGGCTTTGTCAAGGGGAGAATTATGCCTGTTAAACTTAGTGGACTTCTTCAGACAGTAAATAAAGCCCTAGACGAGGGCAAATCTGTGCGTACGGCCTACCTAGACTTAGCCAAGGCTTTTGATGCAATTCCCTACTCAGGCATCATTCATAAACTCACCCAGCTGGGTATCAACCCATATATTGTCAGATGGTTTGCAAACTGGCTCACTGATGGAACTCATATGGTCAAAATAGGGGACTCCACCTCCTCCAGCAGACCCGTAACCAGTGGTGTTGCAGGGGGATCAGTTCTGGGACCCCTGCTGTTCTCTGAAGTACAGGCTAAAACTAAAGGACTGTAGCTAACAAGGTTTGCTGATGACTGTAAACTGGGAGCGATCATTGAAACCCCTAGCAACTTCAACATCCTGCAAGAATTTCTCATGCAGATTGACTGGTGCCAATGTTGTGGTCTTAAACTTAATTTAAAAAAATGCATCATCATCCCCTTCACCAAGGGTAATGTTCCTTCAAACTACCACATCAATAGCAGTACCATAGACACACAGTCAGGGATGAGAGATCTGTGCGCACAGGCCAACAGCAAACTTAATTTCAATCACTGTGTCTCCACAGTGGTAAGAAGGGCATTTTATATTACTCATCTCATAAATAAAGGCATGGCCTTCAGAAAAAAAAGCTTATAAACCCACCCTGTACTCTTCCATCATCAGGCCAATAATAGAGTACAGTACTTCCTTTGGTGTGTCCCTTTCCAAACACCTGCAGCAACTGGACAGACCAGAAAGATTCCTTACAAAGAAAATTCAGAGTCTTCAATCTCTATCTTATGTGGACAGAGTGAAATCATTGTCAGTTTACTCTGTGTCGTACAGACTGCTCCGAGGTGACCTGTGCCTTTCATATAGAGCAATCTCTGACCCAGCTTTAATGGATATGCTGCACATTTGCAAGTCAAATGGCACACAAGTCACTCGCTGAAAGGACCTTAACCTGGTATGTGACATCAGCAGAACTTTCTGGAGAGACAGATTTGTTGCACAGAGGTTGCCCCACTTTTTAGAACCAGCTTCCTATTCATGTTGCTGTGAAAAGAAGAAAAGCTTAATCTCTTTGTATTTAAGTTCATACTAGGTGTAATAAGCCTATAGTTCATTGAACATCCTGATTATCTCATGAATTTTGGAAAAAAAGTAATGTTAAGCACTTTTCTGATATAAGAAAGGTGCTCAAAGTTGTATTAATTAACTTTCAGTGCTGCCAAGCTCAAGTCCCATGCTAGCATGTTAACAGCACCCAACCCAGCATCTGAAGCATTTTCACAGATTAAAAAGCTTAAGATCCTTCACTGTCATAGGAAAAAAATAAAAAAATTGACAGGGTGAAGTGTCTGACAGCTTTGTGCCCATAACTGAATAAGGACTGATTCCAGGAGCAAAGCCTTTACACTTAAGTTAATACTTTAAATATGTGCCTTTGTATGAAAAGCTGCTATCAACTCCTGTCGTCATTCACTTTGTCTAACCAACCCATGTTACCATCCCCAGGCTATTGAAGGTGCATGGATGCTTTCTTGCATGCACAACCTTCAGACCAAGACATATACCATTTGTACCACAGAGCTTGCCAGGCACTTAATGCTGCTGTTGTAGCAGGCCTAGGCTGCCACCTTCCCCTCAAGATGGGTAGGCTGATGTTAGCTTCTCACTCCCCTCCCCCTTGTGATCCCCTCAGTGTCTATGCCATTAATCAATCATGGTTCAGGCACAGTAAGGCTTTTTCTAATGCACTACAGGGACTTATTCTAAAATCTCCTTGTTAAGCTGTATCGATGGATTTGCAAATTCAAATGTAATAAATTCTTTGTGAAAGGTAGTGAGCATCTTCAGTGCTATCTTAGATGTCTGTATTAAGCTCTAAAATGTTTTCCACGCTAATTATAAACAGTGTTATTGTCCATACTGTCTAGATCCCTAGCAGATATATAACAAAATTAATCTGTGCCTCAATTTGCACTCTGTGTCATTGGAAATGTCCAGTTGTGCAGAATTCTGTATGCCCACTTTCTTTTTCCATGTGGCTCTAACATAGTAGAAAAAAATAGTTAGCCAAAATTTGTGTAAGTGCACATATTCTACTGTATATCGTGATGAGCAAGGATTGCATGTGTCCGTGTATGCAGAAAGATGTGTTTGCCAAATTTCTTTGCATACATTTTCTTTACATGATTGATCCTGAAGTCTTTTTACGGGTGACTTGAAGTATTAATAGTGAATAAAGACATTGTGGTTGACATCAGGACTATTTTCTGTGTATAAAGATCGTGTGGCCAGGACATCAGGAACGTTACCCAGGTCTGTCTTAAAATACTCTGATTACATTTTCCTTATTCTTTTAACTTAACCACCAGCAGAAATGAGGGCCACCTTCACAAAATTTTCCTATCAGACCCATTGTTTTTTTGAAGACTGAGTTATGTGAACCCTGTACTATGTTATAATGAAGGGTCACTGTTAACATTTAATCACATTTTGGTTTACCTACCTTCTGTTTTCTTTGTCCCGGCTGAACTATTAGCAGTACCTGTTTTTCTGTGATGGCTGTACTGATCCCACTTCTTTGACAGTATTGATGCTGTTGGTACAAGTCTTCCAGATACAGCCAGTTTTGTCAAATGCTGTGTTTAGTTTTTGTCTGTAGTCCTCACTCATGATGCCACTATGGAGGCTCCTAACTGCTCTAGTCAGGCAGACAGATCGGTAAACTTTTGTTACCTTGGCTTTTTGACCACTGACCTCTTGACCACTGCCCTATCATAGTAAATAGACACACTCCCCATTTCACCAGACCTTTCAGGTTTATCACCTCCCGCAAAACCTCATCCTTTAGTCCAGACTCTTTCATAAATCAACTCTCTAATATTAACTGGTCCCATCTCACTACACTCCCCTTAGATGAGGCTGTCCACTCTTTCAACTCTACCTTTCTAAACATCTTCAACTCCCTAGCTCCCCTCCGTACTATCAGAATCAAAACAAACATCGCTCCTTGGCTGACCAAACATACTAGAGCCTTGATGAAAAGACGTGACAAGATATGGAAATTATGGACCAAAACAAAGACCCCTTCTCTTCTACAGACTTGCAAAGAACTTAGAAATCAAATAAAAAAATTATCAACAAAGACAGGATCAACTTCTGTGCAAACCCTCCCACTACCCTAAAATCTGACCCTAAAAAATTCTGTAACTCAATCAATCATATACTGCATCCAGGAAACCCTTCCCCTCCCTACCCATGCCCAAATAAAACTTTTGAAGAAACTGACACAGAATTTAACAATAATTTTATTAATTCAATAACTACCATAATTAATGACCTCCACACTAGTAAAAATACTAAAACCCCCACTTTCTCATCTTCCTCTCCTTCTCCTTCTAACTCTTTCTCTCTTACATCTGTCTCAACTAAATATATGAAATCTCTACTCTCTAAACTCAAACCCTGCTCCCCCTCAGCTGATAACCTGCCCTGTTACTTCCTACATATAGCTGCTGAACCCCTGGCCTATCCAGTATCCATCCTGATCAACCGATCTATCTCTGAATCATACGTTCCATCAATATGGAAAATTTTCTACACATCACCCATACATAAAGGAGGTAATTGTTCTGATATATCAAACTTCAGACCAATTGCTATACTGTCTCCCGTCTCCAGGATTCTTGAGCAATGCATTCACAAGCAGATAATGCAATACCTTCTCCAACAGAACCTTCTAACACACACACAACATGGATTTCGTCCCAAACACAGCACTACAACTGCACTAATATCCTTCATTAATACTGTATCACTGGCCCGTGACAATAATAAATTAGTCTCATGTCTGTTCCTCGACCTGTCCAAAGCCTTTGACACTGTCTCTCATCTTCTCCTCCTAGACAAACTCTCTCACCTATGTTTCTCTCCTCCCACCATATCCTGGTTTTCCAGCTATCTCTCTAACTGCCAACAAGCTGTTAAATGTCACTCTGCTCTTTCTTCCCCCCTAAGCATTCCAATGGGTGTCCCCCAAGGATCCATACTGGGGCCACTGCTCTTCAATATTTTCACCAACCTACTTTACACTTCTTGTCCCAACTCCACACTTGTACAATATGCTGATGATTCTACAGTCATCACCATTGCTGTCAATCCATCTGACCTCCACTGTACTACCCAAGTATCATTCAACACCATAGACGCATGGTTTTGTGACAACAAATTAATTCTCAGCCCTAAGAAAACTAAGCTCCTACTCTTCTTCCCAAAAAACCTCATCAATCTCAAAACAACATTTTCCATCCTATCTAGCAATAACACTGTCATTACCTCTGACCCTAGCACTAAACTGCTAGGAGTCATAATAGATGATCAGCTTAAATTTGATCTTCAAATCACCACTTCTATCAAAAAGGCTCACCAGAAACTCGGACTCCTTTACCGAAACAAAAGACATTTAACCAACTCAGCCAGAATAACTCCTTCCCATGCATTTCTTCTTCCCACCTTCCTTTATAGCTCTCAATTATACACAAATCTTAACACCACACTCATAACCAGACTTGAAACTACGTATAATAAAGTTGCCAGATTTGCTGCAAACCAAACCTACAAATCACACTATTGCCTATCTCTTAAACAGTTGCAGTGGCTCGAATTCCCTCATTTGCTGCTACTACAGCAACTGTTAATTATCCACTCCATCCTCTATCTACCAACTTTCTGCCCTAGCCTTCAATCAATTTTAACTAAATATTCCCCAACCAGGACTTTACATAGCTCAGACCAAGACTTCCTACAGATCTATAAACCCAAAACCAAGTCAGGGTGTTTACTTTATAACTATAACCCTGCTACAACTTGGAACCAACTACCCCTAGAGATTAGGTCCCTTAACCAAACACACCATTTCAAACTAGCCACTCGGGGAATATCTAATAAATAAATGGTCCTGCCATTGTAGTCATCCTCCCTGAAACTACCTAACCCTAGTTTGTCTCTCATCCCTCCTTTCTCTTCCACTGTCTGTCTTAATATCCATCTACCTCTCTGTCTCATTGCTTAACCTCTACATTACCTTACTACTCCATCTGTACCTGTACTGCATATAACTACTTAGAAATAATGAACACTGTTTTCCCTACATTTACATTGTACCTAAGTTTTTGTTTCTGACATTGTACTCTACTGCTTTTCTGTATGATTTGTTGTAAATGCCTTTTGCAGTTTGATCTCTAGCATTTGTACCCAACTGTTTTCTGTAAAATTTTATTGGAAAATGTTATTTCTCTAATTGTTTTAGCTGCCAATGCAATTTTCTTGCTGACTTTATGTAAAATGTTAATACGGATTGCGGAGCTTTTCTCCTCGGGTCTCCACTGAAAACGAGCTAATACTCAGCTGGACTAACCCGGTTAACAATTGTAAAATAAAATAACATTTAATTCCATAGTGCATGTACTCTGAATATGTTTCAACATCTTGATCCTCATTTCTGAATATATACAGAATGATGCACTGCATTCTGAAAGGGTCCTTACTAGTTTAGCATATATTCGAATCATTCTTATTGATGCAGCATATTTTGGAATCATAACATTAGATAATCTTGAAGAAACTGTGTGCGTAATAGTTATTACTGTAGATCTTTTTACTTATCATTTGAGCGTGAATGTCAAATGAAAGGTCATCGGAAGTAATGACTGCCCAAGTCCTTATAATCAGCAGGAGTTACAGTGTCAGTGTATATAGCAAATGGAGGGTCTATATCAGTTAATTGAAACAGTTCAACATTGAATACCACAACCTCGAACTGCTAACCACAAACTCTGAAAACATTGAATGCTCAGAACAGCAAATTTTTTCCCTGGGAAAAAATTTACTGTTCCGAGAAACACACACACAACACAAGCACACCAAAAAAACAGCAATCCACACACACACACACACACACACACACACACACACACACACACACACACACACACACACTTAAAATCCTACATCTAACCCTACACTAAACTGTACATACAGTACTATCTATCCACTATCCTTAACCCAAACCCTAACCCTAAGGTTTGTCACTATCGTACACTCACCCGCGCCCTAACCCTAACTCACATACCCCGCCCTAACCCTAAAGTCTATCACTTTCGCACACTCGCCTCACCTGCACCCGAACCCTAACTCACGTAGCCCGCCCTAACCCTAAAGTCTGTCACTATCGCACATTGACCTCACCCGCGCCCTAAGCCTAACTCACATACCCCGCCCTAACCCTAACATCTGCACAATCGTACACTTAGCTGAACCCAACCTGTAACTTTCCACCACAGTGCTGAAAATAGCGAAACCACAGTAACGGACAACCAAATTCTTTCCCTAGGAAAGAATTTGGTTATCATCAGCTTCGCTAATTTCAGCGTTCACTGTTTTCAGGTCAATATTAGACCATTTGAAATATTAACACTTCAATGATCTAATATAGACCCAGCATATGGGTACTGTTTGCTTGTATTCTTACAATGAATAGCTGCTCACTTTTATTTTGTGCTGATACTGTGCACCCATCCAAACAATTCCTGCACTGTACACTTCAGGGCAGAATAGTCTACTGTGTGCCTGGATATAAATAATGCAGGAGGTTCAGGAGTTTACATTGTACTTCAAATACATACAGTGTAGCAGAATGTGTACCCTGCATACTTACAGAGCAGGTTGTGGTCAGAAAATGTCAGAAAACAAGAAAAAGTGTAAAAAAGTATGACAGTTCCTTGCCCCTTGTCATGTCAGTCAGTTGAAGCCACTGTGTACATGTTTGAGGGTTTTTAACCTTATGGTTATCGCTACTTGATGCAAGTGTAGGGACTATAACTGCAAACTTGACAGGACATTGAAACTGTTACTGGAAAACAGCAGACTTTCCAACCCTCTGGCTGCAAACCCTGTAGTCACATTCAAGTCACCAACCCTAAATGTGAAAGTGCTTTTTGGCCAAATCTGCCCCAGTTAGGAGCATGCATTCAGGTTTGACAGCATGGCAAAATAACTTGAACAAGTTTCCTGTGATGAATCAAGCCATTATGTAAGTGTTCTTTCAGTCCATAACACTACTTTCATACAACTTATTCTTAATGTTACTGATGTTTACCACTTCTTTGTGGTGTTGTACATTATAATTTTGTGAGCACACATATTTAATTGATGTTACAATATTCTGTTTGCAATACAGTTTTGTGTTTAATATTGACAAGTACTTGTTTTGTTTCAGCTATGCAATGGGACTAATTCCCACAAAACAGAGCCTTGAGCTGTGTGACAGAGTTTCTGCATCATCATTCTGCAGGTGAGGTATAAATAAGAGCTTAATGTTAATGTAGGTAATTCTATGTGTACCTCTTTATCACAGAGAGGAGAAAATATAGCTGCTAAATGTGATAGTAGGTTTCTAAATGTGCAAAATGCACTCTGCTTATAAATTTTAATGTCTGAAGTAATTTTTCTTGTCTTTGCACATTTAAGATTTAAAACACTTAGTGCGATTTGTAGGATAGTGTCCTGCCTAACAGCTGACAAATTCAGATGCTCATCATATTGTTCACTGCTTCAGTAGCCTTAGCTATATGGGTTATATCCTGCAAAGATATAACAACCACCCAGCTTCCAAAAATTCAGGGCACTTGCCATGTACCCAAACTGCCAGACAGCTCAAGTTGAGCTGACTAAAAACTACCACTGAAGAGTACACTCCTCTAAGACTTTCAAGGATTGATGGTTGGCTTGGTGCTCTTCCTTTGCTGGTCAGATAATTTCCTTTTGGGGAAAAACTTATATTTTCTAAATATTGTTTGTGTTTTATCAATTTCTTCTTCAGGAAAGTTATTTTAAAGCTAGGAATTTTGTTGTTTTAATAGGCTGTCATGAGACGGTATTGTACTTTTAAATAAGAGCTCTTTTTTGTCAATTTAAAAGTTGTGTAAAGAAAACCATTTTTTTTGGGACTGGCAAGGTGTTTTAAAAGTATTTTCTATTGTGTTTTTATGTGAAAAAAGTGGCTTTTAAAGACTTTTAAGTTTTACCAGTTTTTTGCCTGTTTTCCCTGGGTAACAGGCACCATTTTTGGCTTGACGATGGGAAAAACTACCAGTCAAACAGTCTGTCCTTCTTCCAGCCACAAAAAGAAAAAGTTAAGTAAGCAGCCTTTATCACCTCAGCAGGCAAGCAATTTGCCTCAGAAGCAGGTAAGTAACTCTATTGTGATCATTATTTTGTACCTCAGACCTCTCATCTTTTACCCCTATAGCCACTATGGACCAGGGGTTAGCAACATCCTCTGTGGCTTTTGGGGTTCCCTCAGTGGGCAAGGGAGAGGCACTTTTGTCGATCCTGGGAGAAGCAACAGGTAAGGGTTCCCCTTTGGTGTCAGAATTCCGTCTCATCCCTATGGAAGGTGCTGCTGCCATCACTAACACTGTTGAACCCACTTTCCTGTCATAAAAAAAACAAAACATGTGCATGCATCTATTCCTCATCAAATTTCCTTAGACAGTAGTAGTTCACAAGGTCTGGAACAGGGTTTAATTTGGGCTATTGGTCCTTCTTGTAAAGAAATGTCTGATAAAAGTCAGAGGGCTACTTCTTTTCCTGAAGATAAAGGGACAGATTCTGCAATTTTTTTCTCATATTTCTGATTCAGACTCAGAAAAGAGTTTGATTCTCCTTGTGTGTGTGTGTGTGTGTGTGTGTGTGTGGGGGGGGGGGGGTCTTTGAAACTGTTGCTTAAATGCATCAGTGTTTTGATTGGGAGAACACTAAGGTTTCTCAGTCTTTCAGAAAATACTAGAAATGATTGCAGAAGGAATTTCTAAAACCTACATCCATTCTTCCTGTTTTGTCTGCTTTAGAAGATGTGTGTGTGTGTTGCTGCCTGCTGTTTTCCTGATAATCAGTCAGCCGCCCCTAAAAAGGTAGATAGGATGTATAATGTTTTTTCAGTCTTCTAAGTTTTTATGCACTATTCCCAAACCTGATCCAGCAACTGTTGTTTTAGTTTATCACACTACACTTATTTAATTCCAATCCTGTAATAAGGATTGGAAAATTATGGATAAGCATGGGGAAAAAGTGTAAACTTCCACAACTTTGATGAGGTATGCCACATAGAAGTATTTCCTGACTGTTGCGGCGATGTGGTTATTGAAGGTGAGGCCACTGTCCACCTGTGTCCCTAAGTCTCTTATCACACTTAGGTGGCTGTACACTAAACACTGAAAGTGTGATAAGAGACTTAGGGACGCAGGTGGACAGTGGTCTCACCTTCAATAACTACATCACCACAACAGTCAGTCCAACAAATTTGAATGACACTTCAAGAGACCTTGTGACCCCCATCCACCCTGGCCCTTTTTTTTCTTCAAGTAAGTTTGAATTTCTTTGGCGACAGATAGTGTAAAGACAGTTGGGTTCTGAAGATCTTTCACCAAGGTTACAGATGACAGTGGGAGGAAATTCCTCTTTTCCAGGGGGTCATTCCACATTCTTCAGATCAGACTCTTTTGTTTCCATCACTTCTTTATCACATGCTGGTCCAAGGAGTGATATAACCAGTTCCTCCTTCCCAGGTGGGGATTTTTTTTTTTATTCAAGGATGTTCTAAATGCCAAAGAAAGAAAATACTTGCAGACCAGTTCTGGATCTGTCTTTCCTAAACCTGTTTGCGATAGTCCCCAAATTCAAAATGATGTCAATTCACAACTTACTATTGCAATTTTCTATTTCAAGTTTTCTGGTAACACTAGACTTAAAAGATGCTTATCATCACATCCCTGTTTATCCAGACTTCAGATGTTTCTTAATGTGATTTAGACACACAAAAACTTATCAGTTCTCCGTCTTACCCTTTGGACTCTCCACTGCACCAAGACTGTTCAAAAAGTGTCTGGCTTCAGTTATAACATATTGGAGGCTACAGGATGTACACATTTTTCCCTATTTGGATGACTTGCTTATCTTTGCAGATTATTTTTAAAAGTGTTAGGAATCTCTCTCTTGGATGAGAGATCTCTTATACAAGATGGGCTTCCAAGACAACATTGAAAAGTCTTTCTTGACTCCTTCACACAGGATTGTGTTTCTAGGATGTCAGCTAGACACCACAAGTGCAAAGACCTTTTCTTCACAGGAAAAATAGATCTATATCTAGATCTATTTTTAAGGCTTTTCACTCAAACTTGGGTTACTGTGAGGGAATTATTTCACGATTTTGGTATCATGGCATCTATGATTCTCATGATATGCATGGCAAGACCTCACATGAGAAAGATACAGTGGTATCTGAAGTCATGTTGGTCCCATCACCAACATCATTTGTCTTTTCAAGTCCCAGTGCATGGGTTTGTCAGAAGAGAAATCACTTGGTAGAGACAACAGATATCCTTAAATAAATTCCAAACTGGTCTGATTTTGCATTGATGCTAAAATTTCCTCTGTGCTGCCAGTGATCCTGGTTTATTTCTCATCTTGACTGGCAGAGGTATAGCAGTGGGGGGATAAAAGGTATGAGTGGCTAAAGTCAAGTAGAGACCTTTGTCAGTTGGAATGAGAGAGATGTATAGAAGTCATAGTGGTTCCTGAGGAGTCCGTGGAGTGGTGCAGGCAAGTAAATTGTAGAAGCAGCTTTGCTGTTGTGCATCATCGGTGCATGGAAATATAAATGTCTAGGCAATGGGTCTCTAGACTTGAGCATACCTTTTTCAGAGGTTGAGAGTGGGTAGAGTAAATAATGTCTGTAGCAACCCCTACATTGTGATGGTGCTGTTTTCTTACCATTTAAGTAAAGAAGTGCCTGATGCCAGCACAAGAAGGGAGAAAGAAAAATATTTAAAAAAGTCTTTATCCTGCCACTTAAAAGATGAGCACAGCTGTAAACAGTTGCGTTATATCAAGAAATAGGGAGCAGTGATGTAACTCATTCATATCCTTTTGTGTAGAGAAGTTACAAACCTTTGAGAGTGGATGTACAGCATGATTTAATTTGTCAATCATTTTATCTTTCACAGAAAATGAATACTCTAGCAGACTTTCTCAGCAAATGTTTAGATTCAACAATGTGGACCCTTGAGGTTCATCCTGTCTTCTTTTCTAGTTTGACATGCTTTTCTGAGAAGCTTCTGACCTTAAGCGTATTGTGTTCCATGTCTCCCATCACCATGTAACAACAGCATGCTGTGCACTACAAGGATACACCACAGTTTGGGTCACACTTTCCATCATTTCTGTGAATGTGAATTGCTAACTTAATTTGCACTGGTCAAACTGATCCAGTGTATTGTTTGTTTGTGTTTTATTGTTCATTAGTAGTGGTGTATGTTAGCTCACTGATGAAACATTCTTTAAGATCATGGCATCTCAGAGATATTTTAATTTTTTTTTTAATGACTGCTGTTTCTCTGAGTTGCAATGACAATGGTGTGAGGGTAAATGAAGTGAAGTGAAGTGGTAGAGATATAGATTCCACCAAAGGGAAGATGCACCCCCACAACCACCACACACACAAACACAAAAACACTGTTTTTAGTATGTGTGGATTGTTTGCTCACATAAAATCGTAGTTTCTTTAAAAATGTTTGGGACAATCATTTACACACTCAGAGAAACAATTTCACATCTGTGTATAACCAAGTTTGTTTTCTGGAGATGAGAGACATAGTAAATTAATTTAAATTTTGATCCTGATTTATGTTGTGGAAAAATGTTCATGCTTGAAGCATCAAAGCCACCAAATTGTTTATGTGACCACCAAATAATCAATAAAACCATATAATACTGTCATCTTTAGTATGGGGGAAGCTGAACATGAAGCACTGTCATAAGTGGCAGCAATTCAACCTTCAACCCATAGATGTTAGAGAGAACTGCTGACGTACCTACTTAGTAGGAACATGACAGTGTTTGAAAGTTTCCAGAGTGAAACAGGGCTGTCCCATATGTATCTGCAAGTCTTTGCAGAAACATTGTTTAAAAGTCAAGGAAATGAAGAATAGGCCTGGGTCACACTTAGAGATGAGTTCTTTTCTGGATCTGGACTGAAACCCCTGGTTTCCTTTAGCTGTGACCACCCCATTAATTAACAAATGATCAAACTCAATGCCATTCTTTTACTTAAGCAGACTGAATGCATCTGAAGAAGATGTATTTCTGTCTCCCACTTTGGGGTGCATTACAAAGCGTAGGCACTGTCTTCTCTAATTGATCATCTGCAACACTCCTTTGAACAGCCTGATCCGAAGAAGCAGTCCTTTGAGTCACTTGGCCATAGTCTCACGTTTGTATTCAAGGTTGAGAATTGTTCTTCTTTGATCTCCCTCCTGGTGCAGCAGGGCTTGTTGATCAAAGCTGAAGAATAAACCAACCAAAACTTTTTAAAACACAAACAAGACAGCTTGTACTGAAAATTCCCTCTACAATTTTATTATTCCTGTAAGCGCTTTCGTGCAAGTCCAATGCCTGCACTTCTTCAGACAAATTACTTTCCCAAAGTCCATCCCTTTATATACAGTTATGCTGTCATTAATCAAGTAATTAATTAATATGACTTAAAACTTTAAAGTTAAATTCAAAAACAAGTACTTAAAGGCACACTCTGTCAAAACCATATTTAAAATACATTTAAATACTACATTTAAATATACACATTTATATATATACACACCCAGTTATAATACTATAAGCAAACCTTTATATTTAAAATTGTTAAATTATATATACATTTACATGTTATTTATATATATATATATATATATATATATATATATATATATATATATACACATTTTATATTGCACAATTTTTCCTTAAATGAAATTCATAAAATAAATAATTCATGAATTTAGTAAAACAAGACGTGCAGTGGAGCAAATGCATCTCGCCAAATAATAAATATGAAGGAAATAGCAAATAAAAACCTTTTGGTGGAGGCAACCATGCAATGATGTAGAAAGTTCAAATAATGATCGAAAACAGTCAGCGTTAAAAAAAATAAAACACTTTTAATGGTGAACATGGGTGAGCGGTTTCACATTTGCTTTGTCAGACCAAAAAAAAACACGCTTTTAACCACTCTTTATATAGTCAGTAATTAATAATGACGTAAGGACTATATTGAAGTTGAAAATAAACTACTTACCATATACAATGAAGTATAAATTAATCTAAAATTAAGACATAACAGATGAAATTCATGTATTCACAGATCAAACATGAATAAACACTTCCTCATAAAATAGTTATATTCAGTATATTCATAATTTGATTATTATAAGCTGTTTGATAGAAGCCTAAATGATACTATATGTTCTATATAGATATCTTAATTATTCTTCTATGCTTTGATATTTAGGTTTGTCCCCCTTTTTTGCTTATGTGGGTCTGTAGAATACTGTTTTTCATGTTTTAAATGAAGTTGTTTTTAAATGTGAAACAGTTTATTATATATTACTTAAAGAATAAATTTTTCATTCTACTTTTAGGTTTATTTGCCAGCAGCACCATTCACATACTTTTTCATAGAAGAATAATTACATGTAATATTTGAGAGATTTTTTAAGACATATAGGAATACAGTACCTTTTAGGCATTCATCGAACAGCATATAAAAAATATTTTTTTGTTGCACTATTTACACACCTTTTCATAGAAGAATAAAGAGATATCTATATAGAACATATAGTATCATTTAGACTTCTATCAAACAGCTTATAATAATCCAGTTTTTAATATACTGAATATAACTATTTTATGTGGAAGTGTTTATTCATGTTTAATCTGTGTATACATGAATTTCATCCGTTACATCTTAATTAATTTTAGATTCATTTATACTTCATTGTATATGGTATGTAGTTTATTTTTAACTTAAATATAGTCCTTACATCATTATTAATTACTGACTATATAAGGAGTGGTTAATAGCGTGGTGTTTTTGTTTGGTCTGACGAAGCAAATGTGAAAGCGTTCACCCGTGTACACCATTAAAAGTGTTTTATTTTTTTTAATGCTGACTGTTTTCGATCGTTATTTGAACTTTCTACATCATTGCATGGTTGCCTCCTCCAAATGGTTTTTATTTGCTAAATTCATGAATTTATTTATATTGTTTTAGCTCCACAACTAAAGATCAACCATTTATAAATTATTCATAGCATTTAGATTTAGATTTATACTTATGTATCATTGCTACTTTATCTAATGTGGGCTCATCTATCTAAGGCTTTAAGTTTTAAAATACATTTAATAGAGCTATATTCGTTTAACCCTGGATACATACATATAGGCATTAGTATTAATTTGCCATATAAGCTCTCTTTCTTCTAGAGTCAGCTGCCAAGGGCCTCCCCTAATGTTCTTGTCTATGTGTTCAGCTACAACATATTTAAATTTATGTGCTGGATGTTAATTAATTGCGTTATTAATGACAACATGATTGTATATAAAAGGATGGGCTTTGGGAATGTAATTTGTCTGAAGAAGTGCAGGCACTGGACTTGCGCAAAAGCGCTTACAGGAATAATAAAAGTGTAGAGGGAATTTTCACTACTAGCTGTCTTGTTTGTGTTTTAAAAAGTTTTGGTTTGGTTTATTCGTTATAAGTTTTTCTTGGACAGTATTGTTGGTGATATGTCCCAACCACTATGTTCCCAAGAGGAAGTTGCTTCCTCTACAGGATTAATTTCTACAGGACCTGTTAATACAAGTAATGGCAACTCTATCATTAACAAATCTGTCGGGGACTTGACAGTATTAGTTCAATGCCTATTGGAGCGAGTCGATGGGTTAACTAAGAGGCTGGAAGAGCGAAATCCCTGTCCGGTGAATGAAATGTCGAATGCGGCTGGTACCAGCGTGATGTCTACAAGGGTAAGCAGAAACTCTCCTACTTATAAATCGGTTTCTGCTTTACCCAATGGCAGTGCTGTAAATAGACTAAATAATATCTCAAGTCCAAGGGCTATTTTGAATCAAAATGACAGTAATATAGACGTACATGGTAATAATTATAGCTCACAACAACCTTTATTGATTGACTATTTAACAGTACCACAATTTTTTGTGGCAAGCAATAATGACTTGCGTGGTAATGAGTTACAAGAAACCATTAACAATATTGTCAGCAAGTTGAAACTATTCGATAAAAAGTTGCTAAAATGTAAGCTACAATTGGAAATAGCTTATTTCCAAGAATGTCTTATGAAGAAAATTGTTCTGAAGGGTTTAAGACAATGGCGCTACCCCGTAGGGCTAATAAACAAATCTGCATTCCATGGGGAATTGCTAGCTCTTTTTTGATCATCAGGGATTTGATTTTTTTTTGGATCTACTGATAAAAGATTACAAAGTACAAACACAACTGTTGCAAAGTGATTTAGAGACACTAGAACATGACATAACTGCTGATATGGACTTTGGACGTTATAAATATGACTATATTTGAATTTTTTTTCGAGTATAGATCAGTTAATGAAGAGGTCAGTGGAAGTAAAAAAGAAAAAAATTGCAAGGGATATGAATGATTATGCAAAAGGTGTAGCTTATCCAACCCCAAACAGTTATGTAATGAGTGGGGATCCTCAAGCTAATGTAGCCATGGCAACTGAAGGAAGTGAACACCCCCAAGATGACGACACACATCAGAGCGACGAAGAAGGTGAAAGTCAAACACCTATTCCTAGTCGAAGTGAGACAATACGTTTTAACCAACAACAAAATGGTCATAATAACCAAAATGGATATGGACAGGTGAATTCGAACCAGAATTTTCATGGGAACAGGAATTATGGCAACCAGAATCAAGGACAAAGGAACAGGAACCAGAAACACCAGAACAAGAACCAGAAGCGCAGGAAGAGGTAAATATTGTTGTGTCTTTCGGCTTATCCCCGGTTAGGGGTCGCCACGGCGGAACTCCGGTCCGCTAATGTTTGGTAGTGGATTTTTACGTGCCGAATTACCAGCCCTGACGCACAACCTTCAACGAAGGCACGCCCATTCACACATGCCACCACACAGAAGATGCTCTAGCTGAGAATCGAATGGGACAGTGTCTTGCTGTGAGGCAACAATGCTACCGCAGCACCACTACCACGGGTTAGGAAGAGGTAAATACGAATACTTATCAAATAATAACAAACTCAGCAGGAGATTTTTAAATTATATAATTTCTCTTCGGTAGTCATAAATTCTGAAATGGTGGATAGTCTAGCAAGGTTAGGAAGAGGTAAATGCTAATACTTATCAAATAATAAACTCAGCAGGAGATTTTAAATTATATAATTTCTCTTCAGTAGTCATAAATTCTGAAATGGTGGATAGTCTAGCAAGGGGACTTTCTTTTGTTCCAGATCGGAGGGCCGATTTGGCCAAAGCTCTTATAGACCTGAAATTATACATCAGGAAAATGAACTTAGCAGTATTGTTTGCTAACAATGTCGCACTGAATAATAATTTAAGAGTTTCTAGTACCTTCAATCCACCTATACATGAAACTCTTTTAACATGTGAACATATATGTGAAATGGACATTAGAAATGCTTTAAGTAAAAAACGTTTATATAATTTTAACATGTCAAAAGATGAATTAGATTTTTTTTAAAATGTTAAAAGTTTGTAAAGTAAGGATCATGAAGCCAGATAAAGGCGGTGGTCTGATCTTTATAGATAAGGACGGTTATACTAATAGAATGCTCAGTGTACTTCAGTGTGACAGATATGAAAACGTTAGCGTCAATGAAATGAATATTGCATATAAACGTGTAAAAGATGTGTTAAATGACCTCTTGTTAGAAAAATAGCATTGATTTGAGTATGTATTATTATTTAACTATGCCAGCACCATTAACACCAGTAATGTTTGGTTCACCGAAAATCCATGAAAATTTGGCAAATCCACCTTTCAGACCAATAGTAGATGGTAGGAAATCTATAACATATGCTTGTGCAAAATTTATAGATAACAAACTCAAACCCATTGTTGGTAATGAACCACAGATATGTAAAGATTCGTGGGATTTTTTGAAGAACATGAATGGCCTGGATTTTACTAGTAATTTTAACTTTCTTACTGTGGATATAATATATTTATACACAGTTATTCCACAAAAAAACAGGTCTTGAATGGGTTAGGGAATTGCTTATTGCACATAAGGTGGAACATGATGATATTAATTTGATTGAAACGTTATCGGATATTCTGAGTAATGATTTTATGTTGTTTGATAAGCAAGTCTACCTACAAAAAACAGGGGTGGCTGTGGGGTCCCCCTGTGGGTGAGCCTTTGCCAACTGTGTAATGTTATTTTGGGAAAGAAGGTTTTTGTTCAATAATGGTATGTTTAAAGAAAATGTGGCCTGGTACACTAGGTACTAGGATGATATGTTCTTTATATGGAAAGGTACAAAAGATTCTGCCATTGAATTTTATTTCTAGTATTTCTGAATATACACAGCTCTTAAAGTTTACATATCAATTTGATTGTGATACTATTAATTTCTTAGATGTGAGACTTACCAAGGATAGGGATTTTAATAGGTGTAAAGGTACAATATTTAGAAAGCCTACCTATTCCAATGTATTTTTACATTTTAGCAGTAGCCACCCATATTTTCAAAAAGGAACGGTGGTTAATGGCCAGTTAGTAAGGGCATCTAGGATGGTTTCCTCTGTGGATGATTTCCTACAAGAATGTAATAATTTGAAAGGGATGTTTGCCCAGAGAGGTTATCCATTAGTATTGTTTGAGCAGATTTGGGAGGAAGTAAAAATGAAAAGAGAAAATGGACACTTCCAACCCATTCTAAGTAAAGGAGTTTTAGAGCAAGGAGATATACTGAAGACAAACCAAGTAGCTAGGCCTACTCAAGAAGAAGAAGTAGTCAAAATTAGCTATATAGCTACTTTCTCCATAGATTCAGATACAATTAGACAGATTTTGTACAAGAATTGGTCGTTGTCACAGGAAGATTCAAATATTCAGAAAAAAGTGGGTACTAGTCCATATGTAGTGTATAGGAGAGGCCTGAATTTGAAAACTATTCTTGAATATAAGAATACGACCAGGGCTATATATATAATAGTGGGGCTATGAAAAAATGTGGAAGATGTCAGCAGTGTCAATACATACCTGTAGGGAGTAGATTTACCATAAAAGAAAAAGATTATAGTATTCATAGTAAATTTAATTGTGACACAGTATGTGTGGTATATATGGCTATATGTCAGCTATATCCTAGTTATTATGTTCGAAAGACAGAGCGAGCTTTAAAGTAAAGAGTGTATGAACATCAATATCACATTAGTAAAGGTACCACTACAAATGCCTTCGCTAGACATATTCTGGAACATCCAGCACATAAATTTAAATAAGTTGTAGCTGAACACAGACAAGAACAGTAGGGGAAGCCCTTGGCAGCTGACTCTAGAAGAAAGAGAGCTTATATGGCAAATTAATACTAATGCCTATATGTATCCAGGGTTAAACGAATATAGTTCTATTAAATGTATTTTAAAACTTTAAGCCTTAGATAGGTGAGCCCACATTAGATAAAGTAGCATTGATACTTAAGTATAAATATAAATCTAAATGCTATGAATAATTTATAAATAGTTGATCTTTAGTTGTGAAGCTAAAACAATGTAAATAAATTCATGAATTTATTTATTTATTTTATGAATTTCAAATTTAAGGAAAATTGTGCAATATAAAATGTGTATGTATGTGTGTGTATATATATATATATATATATATATATATATATATATATATATATATATATATATATATATATATATATATATGTGTGTGTGTGTGTGTATGTGTGTGTAATTTTTTAATAATTTTAAATATGAAGGTTATCTTATAGTATTATAATTGAGTGTGTATATATAAATATGTGCATATTTAAATATAGTATTTAAATTTATTTTTAATATGGTTTTGATAGAGTGTCTCTCTAAGTACTTGTTTTTGAATTTAACTTTAAAGTTTTAAGTCATATTAATTAATTGCCTGATTAATGACAGCATTATTATATATAAAGGGATGGGCTTTGGGAATGTAATTTGTCTGAAGAAGTGCAGGCATTGGACTTGCACAAAAGCGCTTACAGGAATAATAAAAGTATAGAGGGAATTTTCACTACAAGCTGTCTTGTTTGTGTTTTACAAAGCTGAAGAATGTCTAGAAGTTCTTCCCAGGTCAGGATCCTATTTTTAGGTCATACACTTTGGAAAAACTGTCTTTAGTCTGGTGGTTCCTGCCTATGAAGATGCAGTTCTGCAGACTTGGGAACATGGCCAGATCCTAGCAATGAACCGATTGTTAACCTTTCAAATCATCATTCCATTTTTAGCAGCCTTTTCCCAGACGCTGCTCCCTTCTTGCCTGTTGCCCAGCATTTCCTGTCACATGGTCAATTCCATGCACATCAGACATGGGTGGGTGAGATAAAGGATTTACACTTTATCTTCCTTTGTGGAGTCAGTGGACCCAAAGGCCTTTATGTCCAAATTCCTCCTTCTGAAATATACTGAGCACCTGAGGAAGGAGGAGATGGAGGAGTCTTGGGGCATTCTTCTCCTATTTGCTCTGTTATAAAGCATGATCCGATGTTGTTTCATCCATCTGATTCAACCTGTGGGACTTGACATCTGGCTTGGATCTGACAGTTGACGATTCTAAAGCCTTTTAGTTTGACTTTGCTTTGCCTCCCTTATCCATAACTCCCTGGTCCTTCATCACCTCCCCAGATCTAGTTTGCCACCATTCAGGGTCTACAGCTTGGTCCTTGGCTCCTCGCCTTTTTCAGATTTTTATACAGTATTTTTGACTGATATGGTGAGATTTTCCTTTCCCTTACTTTCTTTTCTTGTAGTACTAGTAGTGTGTCTGTTGTAGGTAGTTGGGTAGTGTGTGACAGTTCGCTTAGGTTAATTAGATCAACCTTTTCTCTCTTCCCCTTCCTGCCCTTTTTCTCTGTAGTAAGGTTTAGTTTTTTAGGGTGTGGGTGAGTGAGTGAGTATTTTTTCAGGGAACATGGCGAAAGGGTTCAAAGAATGCTTTTCTTGTGGGCACAAACTGCCATGTCAAGATGCATACATTAAATGCACATACTGTTTGGGCCCAGAGTACTTAAACTGCAGGTGTTCTGTTTGCGAGAGATTTGGCTGTTGGGCCTTGAATGAGCGCAAGGCAAAGCTCATTCTCAAGGGCCTATTGCTGTAAAGCTCCTCTTCCTTTCCTAAGGCTTCTCCCCTGGATCCCAAGACTGGGTCTGAAAAACCCTGGACACAAGATTCTAAGCACTCCTGTCAGGAGCACAAGAGGTTGTCCTCTGCTTCCACCTCTGGGATGGCTGCTCTTGTTTCAGCAGGTCTGAAGGTCCCTCAGCTTTCGGTCTCTTGTGGTTCCTCATCACCAGATTTGGCTTCGATGCCTCAGAACCGATCACCTTCTGACATGAAAAACTTCGAAGAAGGCTTCCCTTGTACTGAGTATTTCCAGCCCTTTTTTGAATAAAGGGTCACCTTTGGGCAGGGTAGCTTCCCCCTTTTCCCTGGTTACTCCGCCTTGCTCACCTGAGTTTTCCCCATTCTCCCACTCATTTCCTAGCTGTTAAAACTGTGATCCCACACACGAGGTCGGCTTCCCACCAACCCTCAAAGCCATCCTCGGTGTTTCTTCTGTCTGGGCATCAGTGAGCAGTGTGAAGCAGTCAGATCTGGAGCAGCTGTTATGTTCCTCTTTGCAGGCAAAGATGCAGTTAAGTCTCATCCCCTCAGGTTTTACACAGACTCCAGGACCCTCAACTCTGTCTTTCAGGATTCATCCTTTGGCCCCCTCAGATCCAAGGTTTTCAGTGGAGTTTCCACGCTGTAGATCGGATCCTGCAGCCTGGCATGCTTTGGACCCATCTTGTTTCTTGGTAGCTTCGAAAACCTGTTGTGAGGGCTGACAGCTGTTTGGAATTGTGGTGTCTAGACTGGAGCATCAGGGTTAATGGTACCACTGTCCAGTGTGTCCCTCCTCCTCAGAGCCTCAGCCGTGGATAGTTCAGCTCCAGTCTCAACATCTGGTCAAGGGTGTGTTGCCTTTTAGTTCATGGGGTGTCTTGTGGCTCCAGGTTCTGGGACCATCTGATCCAAGAGGCCTGCTTTGTCCTTGGCCTTCAGTGTTGTAGAGAGGATGTTCTCAGTTAGTGAGAAGGGTTTTTATATCTCCAGCTGACACCCTCTCCCATTTTCTATCTGTGCTGCTGACCAGTCATCAGGTTGTTCCTGGATGACCTGGTCCACAGGTCTCCATTCTACCCCCTTGGAAGGTTACCCCACTCTTCCCCTTCGTCTCCTGCTTTGTCTGAGTGGGAGGTTTCAAGGAAAGGGAAGTGTAAGAGGAAGCATTTGGATTGTCAGGAGGAATCTGTTACAAAGGATACTGACCTCGAGGAAGGAGGGGGTTCACCCAAGTCCCCACTTGAGGATGCCTTTGGAACTGCTTTGCCAGTGCAAGAGCTGGACTACTGAATCCCTCTCTCTGGAAGACTCAGTCTTCCTGGAGGCCTTTGGTGTAGGCCCATCTACAGCCTGGGTGGTGCCCCCCCGATGCCTGTATAGACTTGGTATCTTGGAGGGCATGGAAGGAGCCCGACACCATAGAGCCCATACCCTGGAAACCAGTCAAAGTTCTTGCCCTCCCCTCCGGGACGGGGACAGGCCTTATTGGAGCAAGGGTAAGCACTTGATTCTTCTCCACCTTATTTGTTTGTTTTTGTAAGGACAGTGTGTCCCTTTATACAAACCCTTGATTCTTACCAAAGATAGCTTCGGAGAATAACCTTAACAGTTCAGTCCCAACTTCCTGTGTTCTTTCCCAAGTTTTCTAACAAAGGTGAATACCTTATGCATTGTTTCGAAGTGCATAAGCAATTACGGTTTTATCTTGCCCATACCATATCCTTCAGAAAATCTAGCCAGTTTGTTTCTTTCTCAAAATCCAGCCTGGGCTCTCCTGTATTTAAAGTAACTTTAGCCAAGTGATTGTTAGATTGCATTCTCTTTGCATACTCTTTCAGAGGTCAGTCTCTCTCGTGAAAGCCTGGAGGCCGTTCTACTGCATCGGTAGCTACTTCTACTGGTTTTTGTTTGAGAGTGCCTATGGATTATATCTGTGCTGCTGCTACATGGCTTGGGTCATCATGGCTTTGTGTAGCATTATAAGCTGGACATTCAGTCCAGGTTGAGGGCTTTTTTTGGTTCTACTGTCTTGCAGAGTATCCTTCCTTAGTTCCAACGTATTAATTGTCGTGGATGGGGACTCTGTCCCACAGGCTAAATCAGATGGAGCAGACAACATCTGATATGAAAGTTGTGTACTCACCGTAATGATAACTTTCACACCTTTGACTTTCTTGCTGATTATCAGAGTCTTCCCTAGGTAATGGCTGGACAGCAAGGGCCCGTCTTTTTGCTCAACTAGAGGCTCACTTTTCCCTGAAGGTTTCTTTGTATTTGGGCAGGAAATGGGAATTAGTGGGATATCTTGGGTCATTCTACCAATACTCTGAAGAGTTGATGGAGGAGCAGGGAGTTATGGATAAGGAAGGTAAAGCTAAGTCAAGCTAAAAGGCATTAGAATTGGCTGGTGTCCGATCCAAAGTTCTACAGATTAAACCAGACGGGGACAGGTAACAAAGATCCATCATTATGGTGAGTGCATAGCTTTCGTTTAAATATTCTCTTCCTGTTTACCCTGTTATAAAGGATGCTATGTGTGCAGTTTTGAAACGGCTAGACTTTGCTGCTATACCTCTTCATGCTAACTTCTGCATTACTTTCTCAGTTCAGCATGTGATCTGGAGACAGCGAGTCTTCATATGAGGTAAAGCTTTCTATTAAGATGGGTGAGAGTAACGCATTCTATAACCACATCCAAAAACTGAAGGGGAAGAACCAATAATTTAGTGTCCTGGAACAAAACAGCATCACTATAACACAGCCAGCAGATATACCTGACACACTTCTATACAAATGTGAAGCAAATTTCAGGTCACAAAGGGGGAACCCTTCCACACAGTTCCTCCCTGCAGCATAATCTCATTTGAAATTGCATTCAAAATGGTCATCTCTGCCCTCAGTAAGGTCAGAAAATCCAGTTCCATGGGACCGGATGTGGTACCAGTAAGCCTAATTTGTGCAGTCAGAAATAGCCTAGTATACTTAAGCACATTTTAAAAAGAGTGTTAGCTAGCTGTATCAACTGAATTTGATATGGCCTCATAGTTTTGCTCTGTCTCACATAAAATTTTTGATTTTCTTGTGAATCACTGATCATTCAAATTCATCAATTCCAAGCATTAGAGTCTCGTACGTCAAATTGTTCAGAAAATATGTGTTGTTACAGTACCTGTTGTTCTAGTAACTTTTTAAGTGAGTTTGAGTAATACTTAAAGCAATTGTTCCAGATTTTGGGCATTTGTCTCCCCATTATTTTTGGCTTTGTCCTCAGTTCTTGATCAAAGTGGTTGAGAGATATGCATCCCTGATATGGAGAAACAGGTACTGTGGCCCCAGTCCACAAGGGAAATCCTTCCACAGGCTTCAATAATTCCAGATTGATTAGCCTCACAAGCATATTGTGCAAAGTAATAGAGATTATCATAAAATTTATTCAGGTGTACCCAGCAGACTGCTTTTGTCAAAAGTTAAGTCTTGTGTGCTTAACCTCAGGCTTATCTGTCTATGATATGGCTAAAGCATTCAGCACTATACTTCACAATGAAATTGTGCATAAATTTGGTGATGTTAAGGTATAATGTAGGTCCATAATTGGCTACATGGTTGCACATAAGTAAAAAAAGGGCATCTCCTGTCTTCACCATCCCATATCGCCAGTGAAGTTCTTCAGTCCTGTCTGTACAGTATGTCAGCTAAATGCCAATAGGTTCATTTGATTTATGACTGCTGTCTTTGGCATAATCTTCTCCATTTGCTTATTCAAAAACATTTGTATTTGAGTTGCCCAGTAGGACTTGATAAGCTCACAGGTAGTAGTTCACTAACAGATGATAAAGATGTCTTGTCATGGGCTTGGTAAGCTGTCTCTCATCATGCCTTGTAATTTGTTCTGTGAAAGAATAAGATGCATTTTCACCCCATTGCTACCACTTTCAGCACATCTCAGGAATCATTACGAAGAGTGTTGTTCTTTCTGTTCCATAGTGGCCTGCAGGTAAGTGTGGGTCTGCTTTCATTCACTTTTTTTTCTGAAGTGTTTTGCCCCTTGACTTTAGAATCTTGTATGATTGATTCAGACATGCTCAATTTGCTATTCACTGGAGTTCATACAGAGAATCGTTGCTATATTTATGAATTAAGCAAAGGCATGTCAGTAGTGCATGAACTGGAAATATTATACTATAAAATAAAACAATTTGTGTGTGTGCATATGTGTATATACATATAAATATGCATATATAGACTTACACACACAATGTATGTATATATATATATATATATGTGTGTGTGTGTGTATGTATATATATCTATCTATATATATATATATATATATATATATGTGTGTGTGTGTATATATATATATATATATATATATATATATATACATAGACACACACACACACACATATATATATATATATATATATATATATATATATATATATATATATATACACACACACACACATACACACACATATAGAGGAAAAACAGAAGTCATTAGAGGTGTTGCATGCTAACCTGGTATAAGTAATAAGGGGAGAGGGCGATGTAGTAATGTGCTGTTTAGATATGGTAAGTACATGGATCAGATGTAGTTATGCAATGGACATGGAACTGAAGTCAAACAAAATGGTAAGAGGAGCTGTATAGACTGCATGGAGGCCTTTTCCTAGAATCTTCCATTAGTAGATTATTTCAAGGTCAGGTGTCTTAAAATTTCCCCAAGTTATACTGTCAGGTTTCGTGGCTGTTTCAAAGTTGCTATTAAAATTGCCATTAAAAGGATTGGTGTCATTTATTAATTGCAGCATTTCTTTAGTCCATTTCCTGTAACTTGACTGCTTATTTTGTTTTTGTTGCCCTTTCTGTTTTTTTTTTGTGGTGATCCATGTACTACCAAATTTTCCAACTGTTGCTACTGTGGCAGGGTTCACCTGGCCAGTAGTTCCTGTCTGCAGTGCCTTTTGAAAAGTAGACACCTGTCACACTTTTTCACTAACTGTCTTGTATCATCTTTCTCCAGTTTCTTATGACCTAGAAATTCAGAAGTTTAAATCATATTACTCTTATATATTATACCAAGGACGTATTTATTATAAACGTTGTTAAATGGGTGGTGGACTTGTCCAGGACCATTTTTAGACACTACCTGAGGTAATATGCAAATACAGTAGTACAGGTGTGGACATTTACAATACAATGTAAACAGGAAAAAAAACATAGCTCATAAAGCATCAGTGTCAGCACAGGCTGGACAGAAAATAATAGCAGAGCAAATTACATTGAGAGGTAAGCAGTATGACTGCAGTAATCACTTCCTAAGCACTTAACTTTCATTTATACTTGTGGAGCAGCAATTTATTTCCTTTAGGCTGTTGCATGTCTAAGCTGTAGCAGTTAACTGAAGTGACCATGACTGAGATGTGATGGAAAAGTATATCTGAAGTAGGGACTTCATTTGTCAGCAACCTGTGGGTCTTGGATCCGATATCGGATCTGAGCCGGCAGCTTGTTTCAAGCTAATGGATCCGAGCTCCTAGCTCCTCCCCTCACCCATAAACCCCTGCCAACCCTCCATGACCTCAGATCTAGTTTGCCGCGCTTGTGGATAGCTGGATTCCATTGAGCTCAAGAAAAAAATAGTCAGTTATGTGTGTTTTTCTGTCAAATTCTCTTCCTTATTTTAAAAAATTAAAGTGTGTAAGAGTTAGGTACCCTGTAGTGTAAAAAAAAATTTTTTTTACTTAGTTTTTTTCCCTCCCTTCGCTGTTCGTTAGTGAGTGTGTGTGTGTGTGTGTGTGTGTGTGTGTGTGTGTGTGTGTGTTGTGTTTTTGGGGCCTGTGTGTTTGTGTAGCACTACTTTTTTTTTCTTTTAAGTATGGCTGAGGCCCCAAAAGCCAGTTTTTCTAAATGTACAGAGTGTGGCCATAAGCTCTCCCCGACTGATGGCCACACTCGGTGCGTTCGGTGCCTTGGGGTTGAACACCTCACTTCAGGCTGTACCATTTGTGCAGCGTTCAACCCCAGGGCACTGAAAGAGCGGAGGTCGAAGCTGGTCCTGGCAGGACTTTTGCCACCGGACTCAGCTCCGGCCTCCGCTGCTCCCGTGGCACTACCACTGGCTGTGGTTGTTGCCACTCCTGCCCCCTTCCTTTGGCCGGGACTCAAACTCCTGCTAAAGCGCCAGAGGACAGGGAGGCTAGGAGGGAGAAACGGAGGGAGAAGCACTACAAGCGGCGGGCCGAGGCCTCCGCTTCGTCCCTGCCAGCTAAGTGGGCTTCTCCCTCCACTGCTTCTAGGTCTCCTCCTCCTCGGCTCCGATCCCCTTGTTTCTCCCCAGGGCCCGAGGAGGAGGAGGCTCGATCTCCATCGAGGTCATCGAGGCGGCATTCCAGGCCTGCCTCGGTGGCCTCTTTGAGATCAACGTTCAGCATGTCTGATGCAGACTTGGACCGGATGATGCGAAGATTCATCCAGGCCCAGCTGCAGATGGGAGTGCTCTTGCCTCCCCCCCCCTTCGGGGGGGAGCTCGACACCATTTTTCCATCCAATTGCTCCTTCTCCGACCCGCTACCCGGGTTCGGAGCGTTCGGAGCCGAGCAGCGTTGGAGCTGGGGGTGGATCGGCGCTGACAGTACTTGGTACTTTGGATCCGACCCTGCCCTCGAGCCTGTCGGATCCGACCTCTCGGAGCCATGGCCCGAGCTTCGGATCCGAGGGATTCAGTGTGCCTTCGGCTCCGTCCAGGTCGGAGCGCACTGGTCCTTCGGATCCGATGGTCTCGGCGTCGGTTCCGATCCCTTCATCGGATCCGAGTGGGAGCCGACTCTCGGAGCCCAGAGAGAGTGGTTCCCCCTCGGCCTTCGATGTAGTGGAGAGGGCTCTGTTGAGAGCATCTGGACCGCCGGCCCTTGTCTCTGCTCCACCCTGCACTCCCTCTCTGCTGGGCCAGGCTTCCATTACCTGGCCAAAGGGACAGCCTGCTTCAATGTCCCAGGTAGTTCCATTGGAACAGGATGTTGCTGGTGAGGCCTCCTCGGACAACCCCCCCGAGGAAGTGCCCCGCAAGCATAAGTGCAAGAGGAGGCACGTGGACTCCCCTGAGTCCTTAACTGAGGACACGGACTTGGATGAAGGGGAAGGCTCCCCAAGATCACCCCCTGAGGATGTCTCCTTTGGAGACATCATGGAAATGCTGAGGATCAGAGGTGGGTGGTCTGTCCTCAAGTCTTCCTCCGAGTCCGTGTTTCTAGAGGCATTCGAAGCAGGCCCATCTACCTCTTGGGTGTCTTCTCCGGCTGACCCCTTGGTGGACCTTATTACAACCAGGGCGTGGAAGGACCCGGACACCGTGGAGCCAATACCCAAATGCCCGGACAGGATACTAAGCCCATCCTCAGACCGGTCGCACTGGAGCAAGGGTCCCCCCGCAGATGCCATGTTGACGGCGGCAGCCACGAAGAGGGAACTAGCTCAGGAGAGCCCCTCAGTCTATCCACCGAGCAAAGAGTCCGCTCGATGGACCGCTTAGGGAAGCGAGTTTTTAGTTCAGCAACCTTCTCGGTAAGGTCTCTGAACTATATGGCACATGTCATCAGGATGCAGCGGGATCTTATCAAAGAATATGCTGCCTCCCCTTCTGAGTCCATGTCGGCGGAGGACAAACAATTGTACTCCACCCGAATGGCCACTCTGAGATCCATTTCAAATACCTCTATGCGGCTATTGTCCCACGCCACCGAGGGAGCCACTAGGGCTAGCGGAGCGGGCTTAGTCATGAGACGTCAGGCCTGGCTCTGTCATTGTGCCTGTGCGGAGCCCTTTAAAGCGTCTTTTGCGAACGCCCCTTTCGATGGTTCTGCCCTGTTTGGCAAAATGGTTCGCGAGACACTTTTCCAGAGCGAGGAGGATGGGAAGACGTTGTCTGCTGTCGGAGTCCGCTTCTCTGCACCCCAGCGGTCCTTTTCGAATAACCAAAAGGGTCAGAAGAAGATGTGGTTCTGGAAATTGCAACATTCCCAACCCGTTCCGGACAACCAGTCCTTCCGTGGCAGAGAAGGACAGGGAGGACACCGCCCCAGGGGCAGAGGGGCTCCGAGAAACTTTGGGTCCAGAGAACCTTTCTCTGACTGGCCCACGCAGCAGCACTGAAGGGTTGCCTGACTGCTCCACTCTGGAGGCAGTCGGGGGGGGGGCGCTTCTCTGAGCACCTAGCGGCATGGGAGTCCATCACGACAGACCGCTGGGTGCTTCGAATTATATCCAGAGGGTACAAAATACCATTACTTCATGTCCCCAAATTCAAGAACCTCCCCGATGTACCACCCGGTCAGAGGGAGGCTGCAGCCGCAGAAATTCAGCAGCTGCTAAGAAAAAGAGCCATCCAGCCCGTCCCCCAAGACCAGCTCATATTAGGGTTCTACTCCAGGTTCTTTTTGGTGCCAAAAAAGACGGGGGACTTGAGACCGATTCTAGACCTATCCCGCTTGAACCTGTCGGTAACCAAGTAAAAATTCCGAATGGTCACTCTTCAATCTATTCTCCCCCTTCTAAGGGAGAACAATTGGATGTGATCTATAGACCTCAAGGATGCGTACTACCACATTCTATTGGACAGACGATCCAGGAGGTTCCTCCGCTTCCGGCTGGGAGCCAGTCACTACCGGTTCAGGGTCCTTCCCTTTGGCCTCACCACAGCCCCCAGGGTGTTCACCAAGGTATTAGCAGTGATTGCGGCCCACCTGAGACTCCAGGGAATACACGTCTTTCCGTACCTGGACGACTGGCTCCTGACCGCCCCAACAAGGCATCTACTTTGCTCAGCCAAAGATTTCTTTCTCCACCTAGCCCCACAGTTAGGCATCACCATCAATGCCGACAAATCCTTTCTGGCCCCGACACAAGCCATAGAATTCATAGGAGCCAGAATAGACACCAGAGAGCTACGAGCCTTTCTAACGTCCGAATGACTTTGGAATTTGCAACTCCATGTGCGGGCTATCCTCCAATCAGAGACCCCACCAGCGGAATTGGTCCTGAGGGCGCTGGGCTCCATGGCGGCAGTGATAAAGCTCCTTCCATGCGCCCTTCTGAGCATGCGGGTACTGCAATGGACCCTTCTAGTACAATGGTCCTTTCTGTCTTTTCCTCTTCATCACCCCATTGCTATCAGCAAGGCTTGCAGGAGGGCTCTATTATGGTGACTCCATGCTCCGGACCTCCATACGGGCCGACCCTTCTGCACCTCTCCCCCTCTCGCCATGGTGACCTCGGACACCTCCCACCTCGGGTGGGGGGCATTATTCAGGCAGGACGGTCCATGGCACGTGGAACAATACAGAGACCTCTCTGCATATCAACGTTCTGGAGATGAGAGCGGTGCTGTACGTGTTGCAAGCACTTCAGAATCTCCTCCCCGTAGGAACGATTGCAATTCAGTCGGACAACATGTCGGTTGTCTGGTACATCAACAAACAGGGGGGAACCAGGTCTTACCCTCTATGCCGTGAAGCCATGAGAGTGTGGGAATGAGCGATCTCCACCAACCGCTTTCTGATTGCAACGCACATTCCGGGGCGGGCCAACATCCTAGCGGACAAACTCAGTTGCACCCTTCTTACCCCGTACCAGTGGTCTCTCAACCCACTAGTAGCGAAGCAGATATTCGCAATATGGGGGTAACCCTGCTGCGATCTTTTTGCCTCTCCCTCAAACACCAAATGCGGTAATTTCTTCGCTCTGATTCCCCCTCCAGGGGAAACTCCAAGAGACGCTCTGGTGCATGCTTGGCCACCCGGTCTACTTTATGCCTATCCTCCTCTACCCCTGATGCTACAACTCTTACAGAAAGCCTCACGGTTGGGGAGCAGGATGATCCTCATTGCCCCATTCTGGCCTCGGCAAATTGGGTTCCCTTACCTGTAGTCTCACCTAGTGAATCCTCCTTGGATTCTGGATCCCAGTCCGGATCTAATCTCCCATCCATCTGACTTACCGACCCCAAATCTGGACAATCTGAAGCTGACAGCTTGGTTGCTCCAGTTCCACTCCTAGTTAGGACTCCCGGTATCTCTTCACCAGTCAAAGCCATCCTTGTGGCAGCGCACAAGCCCTCCACCAGGAAAGTGTACCGCAGTAAATGGAAATGTTTCTCCATCTGGGCGGAGCATCATAATCTAGATCCCTTTACAGCTCCTCTTCCATCCATATTAGACTTCCTAACCGAACTTTTTCAGGAAGGCGCTAGTTGCTCAACTGTCAAAGTGCAATTGGCTGCCATCTCCCATTACCATGTGGGACATAACACAGGGCCCTTGATGTCGGCCAAGTTATGTAAAACCTTTCTCAAGGGCACTTTTTTGATTAGACCCCCCCTATAAAAGAAGCGGTACCACCTTGGGATCTTTCACTAGTTCTTCAAGCCTTGACTGCTCCACCTTTTGAACCTGCTGCTTCAGTAGATCTCAAATACTTGTCCTGGAAAACAGCATTCCTTGTAGCCATTACTTCTGCGAAAAGAGTTTTGGAGCTTCAAGCTCTTTCTGTGAAGCCTCCTTATTTGATCTTTTATCCGGACAGAGTGTACCTCAGGATCAATCCCTCTTTCCTTCCCAAAATAGCATCAGAAACCAATATAAATCAATCCATAAATTTACCGGTTTTCTTCCCTAAATATCAGAATAAAGGAGAGTACAAGCTGCACTCATTAGATGTTCATAGGCAGCTACATTTTTATACTCATAGAACAGCTGGTCATAGACAATCCGACCAGCTGTTAATTTCCTTTGCCAAATTTAATTTGGGGAAAGCAATATCAAAAGTATCTCTATCACGCTGGATTTCACAATGTATCCTATTAGCGTAACAATCCTCTGGGAGACCCGCACCTGAAGGAGTCCGCGCACATTCCACTCGTTCCATCTCTACTTCTGCGGCCTTCAAATCTAGAGTTCCATTGGATGATATTTGTTCGGCAGCCACTTGGGCCTCATCTCATACCTTTATTAACCACTACGAACTGGACGTGATTTCTAGAGGGAGAGCATCCTTTGGCTCTGCAGTGCTCTGCAATATCCTTTCATGGTGGCCACCCAAGAGTCAGGTAGCTGGGGACTCTGTCCCACAGGTTGCTGACAAATGAAGTCCCTACTTCAGATTAAGAAGTTATGTACTCACCATAACGTTCCATCTGAGTAGGTAGCTTCATTTGTCTGCAACCATCCCCCCCTCCTTCCCCCTGGCCTTCAGCGGATCTATGTTAGTTGGAATACCCTTTTTTGGGTACATATTGAGGGGCAAACTCGATCTGAGGTCATGGAGGGTTGGCAGGGGATTATGGGTGAGGGGAGGAGCTAGGAGCTCGGATCCATTAGCTTGAAACAAGTTGCCGGCTCGGATCCAATATCGGATCCAAGACCCACAGGTTGCAGACAAATGAAGCTATCTACTCAGATGGAACGTTATGGTGAGTACATAACTTCTTATTCCTACCTCATATGTGTAAATAGTGTGCATCAAACTCTGCTATTTTCTGTACTGTTAATTTAATTTGCTCATAGAATTATGTATGACATCCCTTTACTTGTCTTCTCCAGTACTCCAGTATTGCTGCTTTTAAGAAGCCTTATGCTTGTTAGAAGCTAAGCAGAGCCTACATTTTCTGATACCACTCTTTTAATGAGCATCTGTATTAGCAGTGTTAATGATCGGTGAATGTTCATCATATTGATCACTGCTGCAGAGTCCTTAGCTATTTAGGTTATATCCTGCATAGAATATAATAGCTGGCCAGCTTCCAAATTTTCAGGGCACATTCAACATACCCAAACTGTCAGGCATCTCGAACTGAGTCGAATAAATAGACAAGTATGGGAGCCAAGCCCTTCAGAGTCTGCTGGGCAGATAATTCTCATTTGAGGTTGGGGGGAGGGAACTTCCATTTAAAAAAAATGTTTATTTACTAACACTTTCCAGTTCAGGAACTTTTTTTAAAGCTAGGAGTTTGTGTTTTAATGGACTGTCACAGCACTGTGTTGAACTTTTAAACGAGTGTGCTCTTTTTTCCTTTCACTTTAAAGTAATTGAAAAACATTTCTTCTGTCAAGAAATTACTTTTATTTTACTTTTGGGAGTGGGAAAGTATTTTAAGGTGCTTTTTACTTGTTTTTATGTGAAAAAGGGACTTTTAAAATCTTGCGTTTTACTGCTTTTTGCTGTTTGTTACCCCCAGAAAAGAGGCAGTGTTTTCAACTTGACCATAGAACAAACTCTCAGTTCCATGGTCGGACCTTCTTCCAGCCACAAAAAGAAAAAGTTAAGCAGTCAGCCTTTGCCACTACAGCAGAGTACCAGTTTACATTAGGCACAAGTGGGTGACTTTACTGTGGCTATTAGATGTACCTCAGATCACTTACCTTTTTACCATGAATCCCACTGGTGTAACACCTACAGCCACTAAGGAAGAGGGTTAGCCACGGGCTCTGTAGCTGTTCAGGTCCTCTCAGTGGGCAAGGGAGAGACACTGTTGTCAGTCCTAGGAGAGGAAACAGAGAAAGCCTCCTTCTTTTGTCAGAATGTTGGGGAAGCTGATGTTGCCATTAATAACACTGTTGGCACCATTTTTTCTTGTCAAAAAGAAACTAACAACTAAATGTATCTACTCCTCCTCCAATTTCCTTAGACAGTAGCACTTTACTGGGTCTGGCTCAGGGTTTAATTCAGACTGGTAATCGTTCTTATAAAGCAGTTTCTGGTAAAGGAATGAGGGATACCACTTTTTGTAGAGATTGGAGATTCTGAATCTGGATAGGAAGATGAATGGACAGATACAGGGTTTTCTCTTCAGATTTCTGACTCGGACTCAATGGAAAGCTCAGTTTTTGAATCTCCTTGTGGGGGATTTTCTTTCTCTGGGACTATTCCCACAATATGCCAGTGTTTCCAGTGGGAGAACACTGATATTTCTCAGTGCCCCAGAAAATACTATGAGCTATTACAGAAAGAATTTCCAGAACCTTCACCCATTCCTCCAGTTCTGTCAGCTTTTGGAGAGTGTGTACATTACTGCCTGCAATTTTCCTGATAGCCAGCTGCACCAAAAAAGGCAAATATGTATAAAGTTCCTCAATTTTGTAAATTTTTATGCACACTTCCCAAACCTGACCCAGCAGTAATAGCTTTAGTTAATCCTACTGCTGCTAAACATTTAGTTAATTCCAATTCTACTCTTTCTGATAAGGAATGGAAGATTATTGATAACTATGGAAAAAGTATATGCTTCTGCAACTTTGATTTTTAGAATTTTGAATGGTCAGGCTCGTATATTAAAGTTTGTTCTAATTGTGAATGTATAGGGAATGTTTTGTCTGCAGGTCTTCTTGTGAGCTGAAATCTGCTAAATAATGTAGTTAGTTTTGTTGTACAAGTCACTTTAGTCTGGATTGGTTCACACAACCTCCCAGATGGTGATAAAATGAGATTTTAAATTCTCCTTTGAATAGAGATTTTGTTTTTGGCCCCCTACTGCAGAAGCAATGAGAAAGTGTGATGAAAGGGGTAAACTGATACAGGGAATCTCCAAGTAATTTTTTTCATCCCTCCTTTTCCAAATTTTCTAAGGGATTCTCTAACCTTTCATCCAGTTTTGGCAAAAAACAAAATAATCAGTCTCAACAAAATGAAGGTAAACAGATGTTTAAGAAGAAATGTCAAGTGGTTGGTCCAGAAAGAATTCTGGAACCTCCCAAAACCAAGACTAGTCTAACTAGTCAGAATGACTGTTTAAGGGACTTGTACTTGAAGTCCTTAACATGGAAAAACTGTTTTACTGATTGATCTGAACTCTGCAATAAAGGTATTTGAGTTGCAAGCTCTTATAGTGAGTCAACCCTATCTCATTTTTCAGATAGGTAGGGTTTCTTAAGCCAAACTATCCATCTCCCTGTTTTCTGTCCTGAACCTAAAAATGAGGGAGAAAGGATAAAGCCATACCTTGGATGTCCAAAGATAGCTTAGGTATATATTGACAGAACTAAATCTTTCAGATCTGTAGATCATTTGTTCATTTCTTTTGAAGGTATTTAAAAGGGACAACTCGTGACAGAATAGACAATTTTCAAAAAGTTGTCTAAGGCTATTACCTTTTGTTATACGCACTGCAATATAACAATTTCAGGCAGGGTTAGAGCCCACTCTACCAGGGCCATGGCTTCATCTATGGCTTTTTGGAAAGGGTTGGATTCTAGAAGTAATCTAGAATCTGCAACTTGGTCCTCTATCCGTACTTTTTATAAAGCTTGATTCCTCTTGTAGGTGTAGATCAGGCTTTGCTAGGACCATTCTCCAGGGGCTTCTGGACTCTTCTCCTTCCACCTCCCAACTTTGAATGGTCACTGCTACAGTAGTTCCTCCATCCCCCTTGTTTCTTTGTGTGCTGTTTACGTCAGGGTCTGGACATTTTTTTTTCTTTTCCTAGCATTGTCCTTTCAAGACTCTGCATCCCTCTTTCTCTCTCTGTAGGCTTGAAAGCTCTGAAGGGATTGGAGCTCAAACCTATCTTTTTAGTTAGCTCAGCTCGACCTGACTGTTGGCTTGGGTACATGGAAGGTGCCCTGAAGCTTTGTAAGCTGGCCGGCTGTTATATCCTATGCAGGCTAAGCCTTCTACAGCAGTGATCATTTTAACATCAACTGTTATGGTAAGTTTACTTACACAACTGTACTTTCTCTTTCAGTTCAACGGTTTTACTTTGTATAGCATATGATTGACTTTTAACTTGTTTGTGTATAACTGGCTGGTATTTGCACTGTTAAACTGCAAAGCTATATTCAAGATGTATCTGAGAGAATTAAAGTTGTGGGCAAATAATGAGTTTCTTCCTGCATGCCTGGTTTTGATTCCCTTTCCATTTGCCTGCTTTGGGAGTCTGAGCAAGTTTCTTAACCAGGGTAGTCTCAAGTCACCTCTCCAAAGGGACGTTTGTATTTAATGGGATAAGTTTAGCAGTTAGATACAAATTACATAAATATGTGCAATTTGGTGTGAAGTCTCAGTGTTTTTGCACTGGTATTGTATTAGTTTACCTTTGTTATCCAGCCATCTGTTCAGTCTTACATGACTCCTGCATTTGTCCCATGAGCAGCCACTGCAGGCCCACAGTTTACTAGGCAAGTAGGGAACGGAAATAGATTGCTAGGCCTTTCTTCCTTGTCATGTACACCACACATGCATACTCCTTTGAACAAATTAGAATCACTAATCTGCTTGCCACATATCTTTGGGTGTGGGAGAAAACCCACACAAAGACAAAGGATGGCATGGCAGACTTCACATAAAAGGTACTCTAGCCGAGAACCAAATCGGAGAACCTCTTGCTGTGAGGTGCCGGTGCTATTCATTGTGCTGCTTTCTCTAGTGTTAAAATTCAAATAAAACAAAACATAAATAATGAGATGTAAGGATTTAAAAAGTCACAATGGTTTAGATTTTGCATTCCAGTTAAATATTTGCATACTGTTGATATTTAAATTGACAATATAGTCTTTTGAATATAATTTCTATTTATAAGCCACAGCACACATTACTCAATAACTGGAGTTGTATTTAGTAACTGAAATTCAGCACTGTTAGTCATTTGAGCAGTGCTGTTCAGAAGGAATGCGGAAGTCCAGTATATAGCTGGTTTTCACACAACCTGCTCATTCTTAATTTTCATGCAGCTCCCCTGCAGTGACAGATTGTCAGAATAATTACAGAGTATCATGTTAAAGACGTTAAATATAATTTAAAGAACTGGTAAGTGAAGTGCCTGTCAGTCTTTTAGTACCCCCCCCCCCCCCCCATACTTATGTGTAGGCTTAGTTGCTGGAATTACAATGAAGTTTTGCCAAGTCAGAATTCAACTTTGTTGACTACATTTGCAGATGATGAAACTCAGTAAATGTCAAAAACAGGAACACCGAGTATATTTACTAAGAGTGGGAGAAGTATAAGAATTCAGCATTGAGAAGAAAAAATAACATTTGCTTTTGACTGCATTGCAGCTACTTGTCAGCCCTATCTGTACAGAAGTATGCTCCTTTAAAAATATTATCAGTTGAATCTAGAGAGCTGTAACATCGTACTAATCATGTTTTACTGCTATGACGGAGTAGATTTCCCCAACCTCATGAAACTCCTGAGACCATGCCATAGGTCTGTCATGAACCATCCCTCAGTGGCTAGGTTTTCTCTGTCATGGTCCATGAAGGGCAGCCATTAGGTAGGATAATCTTGAGGTCAGAGACATGCATAATGGAGTGGAATATTCCTCTGGATTTTTCCAAATTGATTCTTATGCTGTATGTTTACTGACAGCCAAAGATTATACAGATCTGGTATTCCTGATCAAGGCTATCGATGGCATCACTAAAACCAGGTTGGGGACTTTGTCCCTTGTGATATTGTTGAGACCAGTTAAGTGCAACATTCTCCTGAAATAATTCTACCACGGGCTTGCTGTGTGGAGTAACCCCTGAATGTCTTATATAGACCTGTTGTGTTGAAGTTCTCTATGATAATGGACTGATCAGAAGTGAACCCAGTTTAGCCACATCCTAAGCATTTGGGTAAAACAGAAAATAATGTTAAATACATAATTGCAGCAAGTGTAATAAAAACTCAGTGCAGTTGAACATTTATAATAAGACCAACAAAAGAAAAAAAAGTTATTCATCAACTTTGCATACGAAATGTATAATTTAAGCATTGAAATAGCTTTGCAGGAAGGTGGCAGCGACTGAGCAAGCATCAACTTAAATTGAAGTTTAAGCTTGAGGTCCGTTTTATGTTGAAGATCAGCATTATGGAATAAAGTCTCTGATAATAATCTAAGAAGGTGTGCAGTGATAGTGAAAGAAAGGGGCAGCAAAAACTCATTTAATGAAATATGGGAGTAGTTTGCATTTTGAGATACTGTGAAGGCATTCAGTCAGGTGAGTGATGGTGGTGCCATGTGGATGAAGTTTGAAAGAAGGCAAGAAGAAGTAGACTTCTGGGTTATTATGGGGGAAGGGTAATGAGACGTAGTAGGGGATACAACTGTTGTAGAAGAAACATCAGTAATAAAAGGAAAAGCTGTGGTAGTAGTCTCTGGCAGCTCTGTCATTGTTATTCATTCATGCATTGGGCAAGGATTGCAAGCATGCTGCCAGGAAACCAGAAAGATAAGAGGAGAGCACAACAGCGCCATGCTAATTTTATGATGAGTATGGCTGGCTGTTACAAGAAACCTAAAAAAGTTTTCAAAATTGTACTGTCATATGGTTGGTGGGTGAACTCAGTCAATGCTGATCATCAGATCACTGTTACAGTAGCCTGAGCTAGGTAGCTTTTACCCTTTGTCATCATCCATATTGTCAAAGCTAACATGCACCCTCCTTGCACTCTGTCTGGAACTTGAGAAGAGCTCCACATGAAGAGTGGGAGAGCTCAAAATTTCTTGCCATTTAAGTGCAGTCATGCTGCAGACCCTGTGGAATTATAAGTCCGCTAACTATCTTAAAGGATGGCTAGATAAGTCCCCTGGGGGAAGATAGTCTAATATTTTTTTCCTAAGGAAACTACATTTTTTGTGAAAACATGTAATGTTTTGCTGGGAAACTAATTGTATTTTCAGACTGTCACTGCTTGTCAGGGGAACATTTTGTGTAAATGCTAGTGTGGGCAACTGTGTAAAAAAAAAAGCTCTTTTTTACTTTTTACTGTAAGTTGTGTAGTTTTTTTTTTTTTAATAGGTTGTGTAGTTTTTGTGTGTTTTGGCAGGATTTTGGGTGTATACGGAGTGTTAGTATTCTTTCTTACCTGAGAAACCTGCCTTTTGGCTGTTTAGAAATATTACCAACTCTTTCAGGCTCTGATTCCCATCTTCAGCACTTCAACCTTAGCTGAACCAATGGAGCAATTACAGGTCTCTGTGGTTCTTCCTTCCCCTTTCAAGAAGTAAAAGAAGGAAGTTGTCAGGACGACTCCAGTTGTACCTCAGTCGCTGATGGGTGACTCTGCTGTGTCCAGTTTTTTCCTCAGACCACTGATCTGTCTCCCCCTCCCCAAATCCATAAGTCTATTACCATTGACAGGAAAGATTGACTGGGATTTGATATTTATACTTTTTCTGCTCCCACTTCTTCTAATATGAAGAAAGGAAAAAGGTCACCTTAATTTCTGATTCTGAAATTCAGTCAGAAGAATGGGATTTGTGGGGGTGAATGTTGCGCTTTGGGATTTTCTTCACAACCTGAAGATTCTAATTTTGAGGAGTATGTTGCAGTTTTTCCATCCAGAAGATCTTTCTTTTTCTGAAACTTTATCTAAAATATTTTTTTTTTCATTTGGATCAACATTAAATCCCCTTTGCTCAGGGAATGTATTATGATTTGTTACAGCTGGATATTCCCCAGTCAACAAAACTGTTCCTCTTTTTTATTTACCATAAAGAATGTTATTTTCTCACAGCTTACAGTTTACTTGACAGTCAACCTCTTGTCTCTAAGGAGGCTGATAAGCTTTACAGTGTACTTCACACTGACAAATATTTATTTTCTAATCATAAAACAGACTCTGCAGAGATTTCCCTTTCCAAAACAGCATCTGCTAGACAGATTGCTGATAATCCCATTCCTTCTGTTAAAGATGGGAATGCTTTTGTCAGAGTTGGGAAGAAAGTTTATTAAGCTTCACTTTCAACTTTCAGAAATTTAAACCATCAGGCTCATTTGCTAAAGATTTTACTTCGGTCCTTTGAGGACATGAAGAAACTTGCTTTTGACCTTCTCTCTTCTGAGACAAACAAGACAAACATTCCTTGAATGCCTCTTATTTCTGCTTATGTTAAGCGTTCCTTAAAGAGTTCTTAAGATGCTGAAAATACTGCCTCCAGGGCTGCTGCTTCTGGTCAGCCATGAGAAGATTTGCTTGGTTGTGTTCTGAAAATCTTCCTGAATATGTATAAACTAAAATTTTTAATTCTCTCCTGGAAAAGGAAGTAGTGTTTGGCCCTTCTGTAGCTGAGCTTCTTTTGAGTTTTGATGAGGTGGAGGTTGATACAATGGCAACCCCAGTCTTCTTTTTTAATGCAGCTTTTCCTTCTGCTACCTTTTTTGCTAAGAAATTCAAGCAGCACGGTGCAGGTAAACATCATTTTAGAAAGCAATGGCAAGGAGACTTCAAACGAGAAAGGTAAAAGCCTTTCAAAATCAAGGACAGTTCAAAACATCAGAATGACCTATTGGCCATTTCAGGTTTCTCTCCCTTTCCCCCTGGCAACTTATCCCCTCTTCTTGAGTCTTTATCTTCCCTTTTATAACGCCACATTCTTGCAGACAATTGAGCTCTGTAAAAAAAATATTCAGCAGGGGGAGAGTTGGCAACAGGAATCCCTCCTCCCTTTCCCAGGGATCCCTCCTTTCCCAGTAAACCAAATATCCCTGTTTCCTCCTCTTTTAGATCAAATGTTAATATAGGGAGTCCTAGAAGCAATGCCTACAGAGCAGAAGGGCAAAGGATTTTATTTAATGATTTTTCTGGTGCCAAAGAGAGAAATGACTTGAAGGCCTGTTCTAGAACTCCCCTTTTGCAATCTTTTTGTAAAGGTGTCCAAGTTCAAAATGTTGTCCCTTCGGACCACTTTACCTCTGGTTCCTTTACTAGCTTTTGTGCTAAAGATAGATTTAAAATATGCTTACCATTATATAATCATTGTCAAGTACTTTGAAATCCAAAATTACCAGTCAGGGAGGCCACCTGTTAACAGCTAGACCAATGTAGTTGCTCTAAATGGCCACAGCCAAAGCAACTGTACACAAAATTGAAGGGAATAATCTGAGAGCTGAAATGAGCTTTTGGTAGGGATCAGGCCTTGTGACTTTTTCCAAAAGATGCAACTGTGTGATTGTAGATCTTTCTGTGCCTACTACATTTTTTGTTAAAACTCTATGCCTTTTTTGAAATTATCATCCATAAAGAGTTCCTCGAAAGAGTTTTACTAGGGTAAGTGTTTTCATGTGGAAGACTTTTTCAGATCCAATATACTTAAACAGTAAGAATAGTAGTGCTTTTTATATCTTTTATAAAGTGTGTATGGGTAGTTGGTATGGTACGATTAACTGTAGCCTTGTTTTGACTCATTCGCTGTCTGATAGGTTAATTTGCCAAGTGCAAGTTACCATGTCGACTGAGAAGGGGGTGAGGTTAGATCTTTCACACATAGATCCATACTCACAGCCTTTTTTTTTTTTTTTTCTCAAAACGTGTTTGCAGGAAACTTTTTTCTCATTGCCAGCACACATTTCTAGGGAAAAACATTGTTGTAAATTGATTCCCAGTCAGCTATTAAAAATATATTTGTTTGCGTCTTTTGGCTTTTCCCGGTTAGCGGTCGCCACAGCGGAACTCTGGTCCGCTAATGATTGGCAGTAGATTTTTACGTGCTGGCTTGCCGGACCTAACGTACAACCTTCAACGAAGGAACGCCCATTCACACATGTCGACACACAGAAGCCGCTCTAACTGAGAATCGAACGGGCGACGTCTAACTGTGAGGCGACAGCACTACCACAGCACCACCACCGCAGTGGTTTTTTTTAGCTATTAAAATGTATATTTTTTCAAAAAAAAAAAGTTCAAAAGCAATTTTTCAGCTTTGTCAGTTCTTTATATTTAATGAACCCTGAAGATTTCAGTACTTATGGCAAAGCTTATTTAGTGCCTTTAAGCCAGCCATTTGGATGTGTTATACCATAGAATCATGCTTGTTTTTCAGGGTTTGGGTCTTCCTGGAACTGAGTTATTAAACACCTATAGGATAATAATTAAAAGATACTTCCCCACTTTTGTGGGCTGAAGTCTAAATGGGAATTAAATTTGCTGAGAACCTGGGCATCTAAGTCGAAGATCATTGATTTGCATATCTTTCTCATGCAAAACCCTTACTGTTTAGGGGGTGTAAGGACACATACCTGGTACAGTTTCTTGAAATGCCTACTTTTCAGGGCACTAGGTAGTTTAAACCTCATAAAATATCTAGAGAGGGCTAGTGCCTAGTCTGAAGTCAAAAACGGATCTTTTTTTCCAATGCATTAACCTAGGATATGAACTATACTGATAACCAGGTTGACAGACTACTTAGTCAACATGGAGTTTTCTTCATTTTCACTTGTTCAGTACCATGTTAGTTATTAATCATAGTGTGCATTTGCTGAACTAGACTTTTACAGGGCATGCATTTTTAACATTCTGCTCTCATTAGCCAGATCACTTTGTAATAAGGGTAGAGCATATATAGTTGGCTGTCCTATTAAGGCAGCGCTTTCGCTATGTTAATTTGAGCTTCTTTAGATACTTACCTATCTAGAGTGAGATTTCTCTGGATAAGAGAGGGTAAAAAAGCAACCAAATAACATCAGTAAAACAGAACTATTAATCATCTGGTGTTAAATTCAGAGTCATTGCAATATATGATAAGAAAACAACAAAACAAGTTTAAAGGTGCAAAAAATAGTAAAAATAATCTCAAGTGAATGTGATTGAGAACACACCTAAAGTGGTGTTAAAAGGAGCAACAAAAAGTTACATTGATTGTGTAAAATGAGTATAGAAGCTTACATTATTAAATCCCAAGTCCTTTGTAAAATAGTCCACAGTATAAAGATGTCCCTGGCTGGCCTGAAATTCTGTTGGTCCTTGACATGGCCGCAGGTGTCTTCTAAGGGAGGTTTGAAGGCTGGGCACTGGTACTTTGCACTCGTGTGTTCATCAGTCTTCTTCCAGCTGTACTCATCCCTGTTCTGGTTAAAGCTGCTCCTTACTTGTCATCAGCAAGCAAAAAGCGTTGGTGTATCATTGCTGTTCCTAGGTAAAGCCTCTGTTTGGGGGTGTGGTTTAACTTTAACAATTAAACCACTCCCTTTTGGTGGAAGGGAAGTTGGGGGAAAAGTTTGGAGATACTATAAAGGGATTGTTCTGGCTTGTAATTCCATATGTATCACCACGTGTGGGTAAATTATTATTCTGCTTTGTAAAACTATCTGTAATTAGGAATGTTGTGTTGTCCTATCTTGCCTTCATTCTTACTGGTTGGGCTCGGAACTGATCCTCTGTTCCGACTTGGCTGCATTCTAAAACCGAGTCTTCCACTTGGCTCGTGGCTGAACATCCTATCCCATGATGCACTAGTGTGCTACCCCAGATCTCGTTTGCTGTGAAGCAAGTCAGAGGTCTCCGTTTTGGCTGTGGCTAATTATTTTTTCTTCGAATATTTCTCAATTTTTTTAATTATTCCAGTAGTATAATACAATAGTGAATAGCATGTCTCTAGTTTAATCTAATTGGTAACTCTTTCTGTTGTTTACCACTTGGTTGATGTTTAAATCCTTTTTGGCCATCGTTTCTTGTTAGGCCTTCTCCCTATTCCTTTTGGCATTTGTTTAAGCATTTATCTGTAAAGTGTGACTTTGTATTTTCTGCTTGCTGTTGTTATTTTGTGTGTGTTGGTCCCAGAGCTGTTGGTCCATTTCAGTTAGAGGTTTACCCCCTTCCCTGAGTGTCTTATACTGGTTGTATCCATTTAACTTAGAGGAACTCCAGCCCGTTTTAAGTTACAGGGCAGTCAAGTCTCCCCCCCCCCCCCCTTGTGCCTTTTCTCTTGAGTGTGCTTTCAAATTTCCTATTGTCATTGTGTGCTGTGCTTAGACCTATATACATAGAGATTTTTCATATTCTTGGTGTGCTGTAGTCAGCTTTATTAGTGAGTGTTGAACTTTAATGTTTAGGTTTCCTTATTGCTATGCTGGTTAGTAGATATAATTACCAAAAATGTCCAAGGAACAGAAGGAAGTTAAACTATCTGGTTTTAAGAAGTGCCAAAAATCTTCTCAGAAGATGTCTTTGATGGGCACACGATTTGTGTTTATTGTCTCAGTGCCATGCATCTCCAGGAATCTTGTAGTATCTGTCACTCCTTCAGCTCAAGAGTTTTACTCAAGAGAAAGAGCAAATTGATTGTGAGGGGGCTTCCAAAAGTGCCTTTCTCAGAAGCTTTGGAAAGCAAGACAACCTCCAGCAAATCTCCATCTTCTAAATCTGACAAATTTAACAAAAGGTCTTCTTCTTCATCCTCAGGCCATTCAGTGCCTGCCAAAAAAGTGTCCAAATCAACTCACTTGGATCTGAAGGAACATGGGTCTGATAAGTCTTCATCCTTGGCTACTAGGTTTTCGGAACAACTGGAAAAACATTTTCAGAGCCAGTCTCCTGAATTGACACCGGTCTCCCCGACATTGAGATCACCCATACTACAAAGAGGTACCTCACCAACACCTTCATCTCGGTCCTTCAGAACCTTATCGGACGATGACGTAGATAGGGGTGTGCAAAGGCTACTGGAGTTGTCGGCGCTGGCCAAAATTCTGTTGGCTCCATCCCATTCGGACCCAGAGCCAGTGAAGATTTTTTTTGTCCACTAACATTTGTCCTATGAGCCAACCTGGATCGTCAGAGCAGGAATGTCTGGAACCGATAGTGATAGAACCATAGGTGCTGAGACCCACAGTTGGGGTTTTGGAGCAGTCTTCTGCTCCAACGTCCTCAGTGCTGTCCGGGATGTCTAGGGGCCGAAGCTCTCCATCCAGGTCCGGGGGGACTTGGGTCAGACATTTGTTGGGTCCAAGTTTACCTCTCAGTGCCTCAGCACTGGTGAGCTTGGCACCTACATCAGCTTTGGAGCTAGTTCTCTTGGTTCCAGGGATTTCCTCTGCCTCCTCGGAGCCGGAGAGATCCTCATATCAGCGGAGAAGGGCTTTTGAGCTGAAGAGGAGTGTGCTGTCCTCCCACACAGCTCTACACGAAGGTTCTGACATTCTAGCCCCTAAGGTACCGACTTATGACTCTGCACCACCCCAACCACATACTAGCGGAGATCTTAGGCCTCAGGTTACCCCATTGGGTGAACTTCCCTTTTCCAAAACCTCTCCAGAATATCCTTGTGAAGAGGGCCCCTGGAAGAGGCTTTGCAAGAGGAAGCATATTGACTTTCTGGATGAGTGTCTTACATCTGACACTGACCTCGAGGAATCAGAAGGGTCCCCATGGTCGCCCCCTGAGGATATCTCCTTTGCAGATATCCTAGAGGTCCTTAAGCAGAAGTCCATCAGTCTTTCTGAGGAGGAGTCTGTGTACCTGAAAGCCTTCAGATCTCACCCTTCAGCTTTCTGGGTATCTTTGCCTTTAGATGAACTTTTGGAACTAGTTAGTCGGAAGGTGTGGGAGTCTCCAGATGCAGTGGAACCAGTCCCTCGGAGGCCTAACAAATTTATTACAGCCCCAGATGACAAACATTTTCTGTCAAAGGGCATTCCTGTGGATGCTTTGGTGGTGGCAGCAGCCACCAAGAAGGAACTTGCCGAAACCTTCTCATCTGTCCATCCACCTAACAAAGAGTCTTATGCAATGGACAGATATAGGAAGCTCATATTTTCTTCAGCGACATTTTCTCTCATATCGCTGAATTACTTTACACACTTCTCAAGACTACAGAGAGATCTCCTGAAGGAACTAGGAGATGCTCTTCAAGGTTCATTAGCTGCAGGTGTCTCAGATAAGGTGATCTGTCAGCTATCCACCTTAACCTCTGTAGTGAACTCCTCCATGAGACTCATTTCATATGCAGCAGATGGAGTGAGTAGAGCAGCAGGTTTAGGAGTTTCCCTAAGGCAACACTCTTGGATGCGCTTGTGTAACTTCATGGAACCCTTTAAGTCTACCTTTGTAAACACCCCTTCGATGGTTCCTCACTCTTTGGACAGAAAGTCAAAGATACACTCACCAGATGCGAGCAGGAAGGTAAAGCTATCTCTGTCATTGGAGTGCGTTTTTCCGTACCTTCGAGCCTATATCCTAAGGGTCCGGGAGGGATGTGTTTCAAAAAATTCCAGGGAGTTTTTCCAGATGCATGAGGTGAACCCTTCCCCAGGGGGAGAGGGGGAGGTAATAATGGTAGATGCCGTCCTTGCGGCAGAGGGGGGTCCGCAGAACCAGAGTGACCCCAATTCCTTTTGCAGTAGGCCCTTTCAGAGCTTCTGAAGGGAAGCCCACCTTTGGAGGCAGTCTGGGGTCATTTGTCTTTGCACCCGAAAGCCTGGCAAGAAATTACAAGAGATAGATACAAAACATAGTATCCAGAGGCTACTCCATACCCTTTTCCCTCCCCATCCCAATCTCGAAAAACATCCCAGATGTTCCACCCAGTCAAAGGGATCAACCAACCATAGAGATTCAAAAGTTGCTAGACAAAAGAGTCATCCAAAGAGTTCCCACAGATCAGATAGGATCTGGAACTTACTCAAGATTCTTTTTAGTGCCAAAAGAACAGGGGACTGGAGACCCATCTTGATCTCAGCAAATTAAATGAATCTGTAAAGAAGACCAAGTTTTGGATGGTGACACTGCAGTCACTTCTCCCCTTTTTAGGAAAGACAATTGGATGTGCTGTGTAGACCTCCAAGATGCGTACTACCATATAAAAACGGACAGGTCATCAAGGAGTCATCTGCACTTCCGGCTGGGAGCCAGTCACTAACAGTTTCAAGGTCTTCTCTTTGGTCTCACTACAGTCCCCAGAGTGTTCACCAAATGCATGGCAGTGGTTACGGCTCACTTGAGGCGTCTAGGATTCCAAGTGTTTTCGTACTTAGACGACTGACTCCTAACTGCCACCACCAAGCATCTACTCCAACAAGCAAGGGGTGACTCCACCTTACAACTCTGCTCACATTTACTATAAATTCAGAAAAATCTGCCTTGTTGACATCGCAACATATCGTCTATATAGGAGCACACCTAGATACAGTCTCTATGATGGCAAGATTGCTGAAGGAAAGAGTTCCATTACTCAGCAAATTCTCAATCTCATGTCAAAGACCAAAGTCAAGCAAGTTCTTCAAGTCCTGGGAACCATGGCAGCAGTGATAACTTTAGTCCCTTTAGCTCGCATGCAGTTCAGTGGCTCCTATTTGCCCAATGGTCATTACAAGAACTACCCATGTCTCACAAAATCACGATCACGGAATCTTGCAAGAGAGACCTGAGATGATGGCTCCTTTCCAGCCACGTGACAGTTGGTCGTCCCTTTCTTCCTCAACAGTCTATAGCCACGGTGACCACAGATGCCTCCCAGATAGAGTGGGGGGGGGGCATTATCTGGTGAGGACTGTCCAAGGCACCTGGCAGGATCACAAGGCCCACCTGCACATCAATGTTATAGAGATGAGAGCTGTTCTCTTAGCATTGCAGGCACTTCAAAACTCTCTTCCACTAGGAATGATTGCAGTTCAGACAGACAACATGTTGGTGGTCTGGTACATAAGGAAGGCGGAACCAAGTTTTACCCTCTTTGTCGAGCGGCATTCAGAGTGTGGGAATGGGTAATGTCTTCCCAACATTTTTTAGTGGCAATGCATATCCCAGGGAGATCCAGCATGATAGCAGACAGACTTAGCAGGGCAATACTCATGCTTCACGAGTGGTCCCTAAAGCAAGAGATAGCGGAAAGGATTTTCCGAAAGTGGGGCCAGCCTTGCTGTGACCTCGTTGCCTTCCCTAAACACCAAATACAGCAACTACTTTGCCCTAGTCCCTCCTCCAGGGATTCACCAAGAGACGCACTAGTGCACGATTGGCCCTTGGGACTTCTTTATGCCTTTCCCCCATTTCCTCTGATACCCAGAGTTATCCAGAAAGCCAAATCCTTGGGAGGCAGGCTGATTCTCATTGCCTCATACTGGCCTTGTCAGATCTGGTTTCCATCTTATGGCCTCATCTTCAGGAGGAACCATGGATTCTAGATCCAGTTCCGGACCTTCTGATTCATTTGTCAGGAACGCACCACCCCTCCCTCCAGACCCTCAAGTTGACAGCTTGGCTGCTCCAGTTCCAAATATAGTCAGGCTTCCTACTCTCATGCCAGCAGTAAAGCACATTCTTCTTTCCTCATATATCTCAGTAAATGGAGAAGATTCTCTTCTTGGGCTTCAGAAAGAAATCTTGACCCTTTTTCTCTCTGCCAATTAGCTCTATTTTGGATTTTCTGGCTGAATTGTTTCATAAAGGCTCCACTGCAGCTACTATCAAGGTTCATTTGGCTGCAATTTCCAGTTTCCATACAGGTGATGTAACTCCAAATTTGATGTCCCACAGATTATGCAGAGCATTTCTAAAGGGCACCTGCTTATTAAGACCTCCCATCAAGGACCCTCTTCCACCTTGGGACCTAAATTTTGTACTGTCTCACCTTCATTTGAGCCTGCATCAACATGTGACATCAAATGTTTATCATGGAAAACAATTTGACTGATTGCTATCATGTCTGCCAGAAGAGTCTCTGAGCTTCAAGATTTGTCAATCAGACCTCCTTATATGATTTTCCATAAGGATAGGGTGTCTCTGCAATCTAATCCATCTTTCTTGTCAAATGTGTGCTCGGAAGCTAAGCTTATTCAATCTATTGAGCTTCCAGTTTTTTCCCCAATCATGGCAACAAGGCAGAATACGCACTCCATCAGTTGGATGTACGTAGACAACTTCGCTTCTGTTTGCACAGAACTAAAATTTTCAGAAAGTCTAATCAGCTGTTCATCTCCTTTTCAGAGGCTAAAAAAGGTAATCCTGTTTTAAAGGTCACTCTTTCAAGATGGCTTTCAAATTGTATCACATTTATATACACTTTAACAATAAACATCTCGTCTTTAGAATCAAAGGTCACTCCACAAGGGTGATTGTAACTTCATCTGCGTTTCAGGCTAGACTGTCACTAGATAATATTTGTGCTGCGGCTACGTGGGCCAAACCTCACACCTTTATTACTCATTACAAGGTAGACATGGCCTCCAGGGACAGGGCCTCTTCTGGTTCCACTGTCCCGAAGAATATATTCCCTTGAGCTGCCCAGGATATATGGTGCTAGGGACGCTGTCCCAACCAGTAGGAATGAAAGCAAGATAGGACAACATAACATAAAGAAGTTATGGTACTTACCATAATGCTCCATGTTTGTTGTCCATCTTGTCTTCATTCTTACATCCCACCCTCCTTTGCCAGCCTAGAGTTTCTGGAGGACCGAGAGGAATTTTTTCCTTTTACCAAGGAAGTTTTCTGACTTTCATTCTCTCTGTAATTTCTTATAATGCTGTACAAGTTGATACTTGCTATAAGTATCAGCAAACAAGATCCGAGGTAGCACACTAGAGCATCATGGGATAGGATGTTTAGCCACGAGCCAAGTGGAAGACTCTGAACTTTAGAATGCGGCCGTGTTGAAACTGAGGATCGGTTCCAAGCTCAACCAGTAAGAATGAAGACAAGATGGACAACAAACATGGAATGTTATGGTAAGTGCTTAACTTCTTTTTTCTTTGCTATAGCACACTCTTTATGGAGCAGATGATGTTTTGGGTCAGGATTTTTGTAGCTGCTCGAGGTGTATTTGCCTTTCTAGTTCTTTTTTTGTCTCTAAGAGGGCAGTCTTGTTATTGTAGAGTGGAAACAGGTTCATCATATCCATGACATGGAATTTAAAGGATGTGTGATCTGCCCTCTCTGTACTGCAATTGTCTAATGCATTACTGTTAACTTTAAGCCTTATATCTGAGAGATGTTGGGCTATTCCAGTTTTGAATTTGTTAATAGTTTTCTCCATATAAAAACAGTTGTATTGAGTGCTGTTTTGTAGTGGTATTAGTAAAGGTCAAAACCACAAATGTCAGATAGTGACATACATTGACTATAACAAAAATCTTTGTTTCTAGAGATTAGATCAGAATTTCCCCTAAATTGTAGAGTACTCAAGGCTGGCCATCCCCTGATGCAGTTTGACCCTAAAATATATCATTTATTTTCATTGTTGCCTTAATAGATGGCTAGCTAGAAAGTGTGTCCTTTATCAGTCTGAATGAATTTAAAAAAAATATCCATCATTTTGGATGGTGGTGACTTCTGAGAAAATGTTTAAATTGAGAGGCAGTTGGGGTGATGTCTGGTATTCTTTTCTGAGATCCAAAACAAAATAGACTTGCTCGTTTTATACTGTGGATGTTCTCATGCAACTCAGACCTTGCAAGAAGTCAGGCCACCTTTTTTCTTCTGTTGCCTGGGTGTTTGAGGGCTAACCGTTGTGTGAGCAGACATTGTCGAAGTGGCTTACCAGTTGCACCAAACTGATTTGGCACTCTTCCAGGAGAATGTTTGCTTCTATGACTTGTCATAGGAGTGTTCCTCTAGATGACATTTCTACTGCAGACACTTTGGTAACAGTAGACATTTTTAGTAGGGATTACTGCCCAGTTATCCTACAATATGCTTTGTTAGGGCTGTCATTTGAAAAAATGTATAGTGTTGTCATGTACATTATTTCCTGTTCTGTGCCCTGTAAGTAGGCTCCCCCTGCATAAGCCTTATCAAATAAGGAACTTCGGGTAACTTTGTACCTGTTATATCCACGTCTTTGAAAGAATCTCCTGCAGATTGTGTTTTTTCTCTGTTTCTGTTAATTTTGCAGATGATCAGTCAGAGGTGTTCCTGTAGTCTACTCCTGTCACTATCGCTTATAGTTTACTCACTGTTGGAAAGAGATGCAATTTGTTTGGAGACACCTTTTCAATCCTGTTTGCAACTGTACCTACAGCAGAAGATTGGAGAGAAAAACCTGCTGAGTTGGGAGCAACTGTGTCTTTAGTCATCTAAGTAATTATCTGTTACAAGAATGTTTCTTAAATATTTACTTAGATGCCAAGAACAACAGATCTGTACTGTGTCATTAGGTTTCTTTGGGGAGGAAGATGTTTAAAAGTAATACCATTTTTGGTTGAAAGACATTCCTGATGTCTGGAATTGTACAAATGCTGTTTTTGGTTACTGCCCAGTAAGCAGCCATTTTGCTTGTATATACTTTAATCATAAACAGTCCTATCAGCAGTGTGAAAACATAACTGTTGATATTCACTTTTTGCTATATTGTATACAACACTTGACTGTATCCATGTTTGTTTGTTTGTGTCTTTTGGCTTTTCCCAGTTAGGGGTCGCCACAGTGGAACTCCGGTCCGCTAATGATTGGCAGTTGATTTTTACGTACCGGCTTGCCAGGCCTGATGCACAACCTTCAATGAAGGTACGCCCATTCACTCATGTCTCCATGCAGAAGACGCTCTAGCTGAGAATCGAACCGGACAGCGTCTTACTGTGAGGCGACTTGAGTGTAACCATAAACTACCAAATTATATTGAAAATATAAGCAAACTTTGGAACTTTTTTTTCAAATTGCTTTACATTTCAAGGCATTCCATTTAATAAAATGTTTTTTCTTCCAGTCACTATATTTCTTTTAAAACTTAGCTGAACATTTTAGTGAATATAGGCGAGAGCTACTTTTGGAATGGCATGCAGGAATTTGTGATAAAATTGTGTGAGAGTAGGCTGCTGTTTTTTTTTTTTCCATAGCCAAGAATATATGCTGTGAGTTATGATATTCTAGGTCATACGGGATTATATGTGCATGTTTATAGGTTCCTGGTCATGATTCAGCTGTGTTCTCTTTCTTAAAGTTGTTTTCCTCCACACCTTCCCGTTTGTGGTAGTATGAGATGTAGACCATTAGCTCTGATGACATATGTAGAGTTCAAATAGTAGGATCAGAGTGCAAACAGCACCTTTGACATAACTCTCAATCTCTGTTCACTTAGGATTGTAGTATTAATCTTTTTAAAATCATAATCGAAGGTCAGAAATAGGAGCATGTCTTTATTTTTCAGTATAGAATGTTTCTGACAGTAGATATCCTGTGGCTGGTGACAAGGAATCACTGTAGACATAGTTGAGCTGGTTAATGTACGGACCATCAAGTCTAACTGTGAAAAAATAGTGAATTTAAGAAGAATAAAGCTGAATTGGAGGGCAAAAAAATCTAGCACTGTGCCTAAGTCATAGGAGTTATGAGGTATGACCTGTGGCAGTGCTGCCCATTCAGACAGAAGTAAGTGTGTCAGCATTCAGTAGTTCGTAGCAGTATTGTGCAGTCAAAAACAAAATCAAGATATTTAATATAATAATGTTTTCCTTTTTATCTCTTGTGCTTTGGTAAGTGAAGTCATGAAAATTAGAAGTAATTTGTTTCCATGGTCATTATGGTGTTGTCAGATCATTCAGTTTTATTATTTATTTTGTGCACAAATAGTATCTGGTATGCAGTAGAAAGTCTGATAGGATAGCTGTCTTCCGTAATGAGAAGAGACTATACATTATTTGTAATGCTGGCATGAATACATTGGAAGTATGGTAAATTTCAGAAACTGAGTTCAACATTAACAAAATTACAGCAAAGTAAATAATAAAACAAGTAAATAAACAACAAGACTTCCAAAAGCACAAGAAGTTTATTCTTCACTGCTTATTGTAATAATATGTTAAGAAAACTAATGTCTTCTGATGTTATTCGTTGTAAATAAATACTTATAAGATATTTATATAAAAAATAAGTTCCTACCTGTCTTTAAAAGCGGTGCTTCAAGCTCTTGCTTGGTATTTACAGGAGGCGTCTCCCCACCATCATGATAAAGCTGAGGATGTCCCAGAACCTGAAGATGGCTACTACTTTTATTGAGCAGGGACGTATCCTTTTTTGTGCTTTGTGGAATCAAGAAAGAGAAACTGAATTAACTCATTCTGCAAATGGGTTAGAACATACAGAAGGCTCAACTGTGATGTATGTCACTATTTTCTTGTGCAAGATTGAACACAAAGTACATTGTAACAGGATTTTTTGAGTAAGTACTCATTTTTTTTAATCCACTGTGCATGGTATGCCAGAGAGTTTGTGAGAGTATAAATGAGTTTACCTTTCAGTTGCTTTGCTGACCTATTTTAAGTAGTTAATATTATGCCAGCAACATTGGTACAGAGCGATGAAGCCCTGACTGTAACTCAGGTGACCCAGCTTCAACTAGCGGCTTGGATACTTGGTGGAGCTGAGTGGAAAGAGGTAGAAGAGTGAAGAAGCTGGGTGCATTCAATTCTTTTGGGGTGGATGGGTTAAGGGCACCCAAAATACACCAATTTCCCAGGTGGAGTCTGGAGAAACTGCTCGATGTGCTTGTTGCAGGGAATGGGGTCCAGGTAGACTTGGCTCATTTATGTTCGCCAGTGACATATGTCCATTGTACACCCTCAAGGAGAGCACTCACTAGGCATCCCTGTGATGTTATGGCAAAATATGGAAAATCCCTGCGCTAGAATGTAGTATGATATTGCAGGTGATTTGTCTGGACTTTCTTCTCTCCTAGAGGTTCACCAATTCCTTTCTCATTCTGCTAAGGCTGCCTCACCCAAGGGTTAGTAGCATTTGATGGAGGTTTGACTCCCTCCCTAAAGGTTCTCCAACACCTTTTACATCCAGCTGAGGGGGGGATCGTACTGAGTAAGAAACATGGAGATGTCACTCATTGTTGCCAAACTGCTGATGGTCAGATGCAGTCCATGGGCCCCAAAAAATAAAATTAAAGAATAAAGATAATATAAATGTTGAAAATTATGAAGAATGCTGTTTGAAACATCATTTATGGATTTTCCCCATACAAGCATCCATCAGGAGGCAGTCACTAACTGTATCTTGCAAACATGGGTTTATCCAGCCATATGCCATTGTGTAACTCCCTTTTTAATGTATTCTGTACAGTGAGATGTGTTGAATTTAATTTTTCTAATTAAACTGGCTAATTCATGTTTTATTGTTATATTTGTTAATTGTTTCTTTTTCAAAATCACTGATTGACTACAAGGGTTGAGGAGACCACACTTGCGAAAATAAATGGGGTCTGCATGCTGGAAGCTGCAATACATTTCCAAAAATCCAGTCTATGCCACTACTTACACATGTTACTGTTCAGGTCATTCAGAAAGACACCAAAGTGCTTTACTTGTTTAAGAACTAAGTAGGTATGTCAGGATACAGGGTTGCCAGGGTATCTGGCAGAAAGGACCTGGCTTAATAGCTGCAGGCTTATTTTACTGAAACACATTTTTCTGAATCTTTAATGGTTGACCCACTCACCGAAATGTGCAAATGACTAAATAATCTTGGAAGCACAGTTTGATGACACTATTGAAGTAAAAGAAAGCATGTTTGGTAGTGTTTGGTGCAGTATTGTAGCAGTGTGAGTATATCATAAATGTGAGAAGGAGTTATTTAAGTTATAGGTTATTTTTACGTGTTTTGGCATACTTATTCTATAGCACTGGCTTGTTTTCCATATGCCTTGTGCTTTTTGCATAACACTATAGTTTGAACTGTTTCTTGGAAAATTGCATGTTTTCAAGGTGTGACTAAATCTACAAAGTTGAAATTACATAATTGCAGGTGGCTTCCTACTGGTTACTCCTTAATAATAAGTCTTACTCCAAGGGCTTTGTAATTTGAAATACAAAAATATGAAAAAATATTTGGGCTATGTACAAGCTAATTATTGCTCGTATTTTAAATTACATGGACTATGGATTATGAATAAAAAGAAAGGATTGTTGAGGAGTCCTGGTGGGCTTCCCCAATCTTGACATTAAAATAATTATTAAGGAAGATGTGAGAGGTGGATGTAGATTGACCTCGCTAGTGACCTGGTTCTTGGGTATCAGTCTTAAAGATGTTGATATTTTTAATAATTTCAGTGGTCTCTGCTAAATATGTTTTAAGGAGTGTTCCAGTCACTTATACTTGCTAGTTTTATGCTTTTGACAGTTTTGTTTTCAGGGAAATATGCTTCAATAAAATTAATTAAAGCAATCTGTAACATTTTTGAAAGTTAATAGCTGTTTAGAGTGAACAGGAATATCAGCTGATATATGTTGGTACTGCTGTGGGGGATGATATTCTCCCAGCAAGCATCATGCAATTTGAAAGGCTTGTCAGCACTATTTTTTAAAAAAAGACATTAATTTCTTGGAATGCAGGTCAGTGATGTACGTTTCCTTTCATTTCACTTCATATTGCTGGTGCCTTGAAGTGAGGTGAGAAAATCTGGAGAAAGAGAGTAATACAGTGAAGGAAGGAGTAAGGGGTTGTAAGGTACAGGCACCATACAGTATGTTTTAAAGTAAATATTTACCGCTGGATATGTGAAGCCTGGAGGCTGTGCAGAATTACGTGCCATTCTGTACTCATGCATGAAATTAACAAGCATGCATTGTAGCTGTGACATTGCATTTGAGACCATACTCATTCTTGGAGCCACCGTGCATACAGTGTGTTTGAGATGTTACACTGGGGTATTTATAAACTTGTGGGAGAAGGAATGGTAATCGAAATGGAGAAAGGAAAAGTGTGAAGTAAAAATGGGTGAAAAGTTGAGATTAAGAAGGTTTGAAGAAATAGCTTTAGGATTGGTGATTTTGAAATGAATCAAAGGTCAGAGGTGGGACTATATCAAGGAAGATGGCAGAGAAGAGAATGCTGAAGAGTATTCATACTTCCTTCCTAACGTTCTCCTCCTAGCATCGTCTCGTTAACCGATACTCTCCATCTCGCTAACCCATATTCATCAAAGCTAATTATTTCCATGCTTATCCTTGCAATACTGTTTTTACATTTTTTCCTCTCTACATATCATTTTTTCTTTTCTTCTTTATTATTTTTCTAATTTAATACCGTCTAACTTTTGCATTATTCTTCCTGTTTTAACTCTGTCATGTTTGTAAATTTTTGCAATTTCTACCAACAGAAATGTTTACTATTATTACGTTAAAACATTGTCCAATTAGTCATGCTGTTTTCTGTAATTTCTATCAATATTTTAGTATGTATTGTCTCTGAAATACTCATTGTTAACCATGTTAATATTGTTTGAAACGTCGTAAAGATTTGTTAAAATTTTTATGTGGAGCTTTTCTCCCCTGGCCTGTAATGAAAAGAAGCCAATTTTTCTCCCAGTCAGACAATCCCAGTAAACAAAGACAGGCAATAAATATGTCTGTTTAATTATTTATGTCTGTTAATCTAGGGGTGAGTGTAAGTACAGAGATCATGAGTGGATCTATTTTAAGCCACGGCCCAGGGTAAGTTTGAACACATTCTCATGCAATGGGGTACAAAGTACAGAACTTTAATGGAAAATAAACAGCACAATGTAAAATGCCCACATTTTCATAAAATGTTGAATGTTATAAAAGTGACTTGAAATATACACATGATGGTGTAGATTAATTTCATAGAACCTGTAAAAGAGAGCAGAGATAATTATAAATAACAGTAAGTAATAAATGTGAGGATGGTAGACTACAGCAGGGAAGAATAATTAAAAAGTATGGTTATAAGTAATAGTGCAGCTTTTTCAGGATAAGAGACTTTAGTCTAATTCTGGTATTAGTCAGCAGATGATGATACGGATGTGCAAAGGGAAAGATTAGCTTTGAGATGTACTCACAAGTATAGCTTATTCTATAGTAGTTCATAAGCTGTTGTTTTCACCACTAGCTCAAAATGTAAATGTCGAGGTGAGGAGAAGAGAATAAGTGATTAATTGAAAGTAGGTGTTGACAGAAAGCTATGTTGTACTAACATTTAGAGGAATATGGAAGTCTTTTGAGAATAAAACTGTTTTTCTGGTAAAACATTTAATAAGATGGAGGGAGACAGCTCAGTGTTAATGTTAAGTACTTATGAATGAGTAGATAGGATAATACGTTTTCCAGTTAATTTGAGGATGTTTATCTGGGGAAGAAGATAGAAAAACCCAGGAACATCCTACCCATGTGACCATCATCAAGGATGCTTTTCTGGCAACCTGGAAGTGCCCATTATGAATGCCTTTTATAGGCCCAATGGTGAGTAGAGCATGTCCCTCACAATATCTGTAATATATCTTGCACTATATTTTTTTTATATATTTTTCTACTCTGTGTCTTGTAAATAATTTTAATATTTGTGTTTTGTGGATATTTTCTCTTCGGGTTTTGCAGAAAATAGACTTTTTAGTCTAGTCTGTCTTTCCTTGCAAACAAATACAATTTAAAAAAAGAATAAGCCTTTGAGCCAATGATTCCTTTGTGATCTGTTTCATATAGAATAGGCCCTAAAAACAACAGTGCTTTGTTGATTATTTGCCAGAGTCTAAAGCTTTGAACCGGTGTGACAGGAGTATACTTTCTCTATCACATTGGAGCTCAAGCCTCTCAAAAATACATCTCACCTGTCTAAGTTATAGTCTTCCCTAGTGGACCATACCCTGCAAAAGCTTATAGACCTCCCTAATTCTTGGCATAAGGAGAAACTTTTTCATACTGCAGCTTCTAAGGTGGGCTTCCATGTGGCATACTGTTATTTTGATTGCACTTATGTTGTGGCCAGGGCCACAGGCTTTTGCAAGTATGTGTGTGAAGGATGGCATGGCTGAGATTGGCCCTCCTCATGAAGGAGCTGAGGTACAACATTATAAATACCCACTTTAAGGTGGAAGTGCTCTTTGGCCAGGCCTCTCAAGACCTGCCTGATGAACTTTTAAGGAAAAAATAGACCATTACAGTACCACTGTGGGAAACTTATGTGATATTCTTTCACAACCCTTGTCTTTCTGTTCTAAAACCAGACAAACCCAAAAGAAGAAGAATCCTCTATACCCCTTGAGGATGATTCTTAAGTATCATATAGTCTCTCACAACAATGCTGTTCAGATCCATCAAAAGATGGTTCTGGTTGCCCAACCACAACAGTCCTAATTATGGCCTGAGGCTGCCTTAGCAACGATAGTTCTCCAAGTTTTCCCCAACTTGGAAAGCATCACCAGGGATCAGCAGGCTTAAGACGTGGTTACATTGGGCCATACCCTAAATCTCTTAGGTCTTCCCCCAAGAAAGAGATGTGGAATGAGATCAGTCTGTCTCAGCTGAACTCAAAACAGGCCTGAAAAAGAGACTGTTAAAGTTGGTACTCGCTTGGAACAGGGTGGGAAGTTTGACTTTTACCTTGTCTGGTTCCTAAGAGAACAGATGGATTCCACACCATTCTGGACTTTGGATGCCTGCACTAACTAAAGTTACTTGTGTGTTTGTGGGTAGTGACTCTGTAGGATTTCATGCCTTGCTTTGACAAGGTACCAAGATGATGCCACTGGACATTTGTAATGCTGCTTTTATTTTTTAACTGAATCCTTTGCAATCACCAGATCACTCTGGCCATCACACATCCATTTGGAAGTCCTCCTTGGTTTACTCCATCTAAAAGTCCATCTTAACCCCAGACCAGGGTCCTTTACTCTATGAATTGATGACAGAGAGGGATGACACCTAACTGTTCTCAGACTGGGAAACTTCACAGGTCTGTTGCAGCAGTAGTGTCATCCTCTGTGAGTCTGGGGTCTTACTTTTACCATGCGTTCCATTGCCCCCCCCCCCCCCAGCAGCCTGGACAAGCAAGAATCCCATAGAGCCAGCAACTACACCAATCCCTGCTACAGTACACAGACATGTTCCTTGGTGGGTAATTTACCCTGCTACTTTCAGATGCCTTGCTGCAACAGTCCGCCTCCACTTTGTTGTTATTGTACTGTACTGGGCTTCCTCCTGTGTAGGCAGCCTGCCATTAACTGCTGAATCCCATCTTCCCTGTCCAGTGTCTCTAGCACCTAGGCCACTTCTCAAACCTGGGTTGTGTGTCTCATATTCAGGACTTTATTCCTGTATGCCATGGAGCCAGCTAGCTGCAGCTCATTTTGAGATTAGATACATTGAGATCCATACAGGAAATTCTTTCAATTTGTTGTTGGTAGGCTTTACTTCAGTATGACATGTTTATCTTTGAGGTTTCTTTAGTGCTTAGAGTTTTCACCAAGCTGTTGGCCAGGGAGGATGAAGTCGTGCAGTAGACAAATCTCAGTTTGTTCCCTTAGCTGGATGACTGACCTTTAGTTGCTCTAGCAAGGGACTTCCTGGGAAACCCCTTCATTGGGTGCTTCATAACATTGCAGTCCCCAAGGTGGCCATAAATTGGGATAAGTCCTCAATGAGCTCATTTCAGAATATAGTTTTAAAAGTGCATGGTTGGAAAGTGTTTAGTGACGTCCCAGAAAGTCAAGACTTTGGCTGCCTTGGTGAGGACATTGTGTAGGTTTCAGACTCGGTCTTTAATGGCTTTTTAAGCTTGATGGCTGCCACTGTCTTTATGGTACTGTTCCCTTGCTTGTGGTTTCAATTATAGTAGTCTGAGAGATGTCAGTAGCTAAAAAATTGCCATACTCTCTTGGGTCTTCTGGTGTGTGTGTGTGTATCACACTTACATCCTCGGTGCCAGAGTAGGAAAGAAGCCCCACCGACGTCTTGGTAGGTATCCCATTCCTGCAGCCAAATATATGTTGCAGATTAACTTCCAAGATAGCTGCACACTGATCAACAGCTTACCTTTGATGTGAAAACAGAAAATGAGAAGCAACAGCCAGTGATATTGTCAGCATAAGTAAAATTCAAGTACTGGCTAATAAGTACACTGTCTGGATGAAAGCATAGAAGAAAAAGAGAGCGTGAAAGAAAATAAACAAAAAAGGTGTAGAGACAACACTGATTGGGAAGAATCCTGCAGCTGTTAAGCAAAAAGCAGTTCCAGCTCCAGCTTTGGAGGAAGACATGGCTTCCAATAATCTGTTGGAAAAAATAAGTCAAATATGTTCAGAACTGATTAAATAAAACTAAACACTGAAGGATTGGCAAAAATAAAAGTCCAGGCCACAAACGAAGGTACAAAAATCCTTTATGGTTCCACAATACTTCACAGATGAGCGCTTTTGTCTAATAATAAGACTTCATCAGACGAAAGCACTCATCTGTGAAGTATTGTGGAACCATAAAGGATTTTTGTACCTTCGTTTGTGGCCTGGACTTTTATTTTTGATGATTGAAGGATTAGATCAACTGAAGTAACACGACTGGGAAAAAATGGAAGAAGCTTTAAAGAGATATTCGAATTAGCTGATAAAACTGCAAAAGTCAGGAGTCAAAATGAAGAAAAGAGCTGAGTGTGAGACTCCTCAAGAAGAGATGTTTCAAAAAATGGTAGAATTAGACCACTGAGCACATTGGGAAAATCTGAGATTTTCTCTTAGCCTAGTACCTACCTATGAACCTATCTGCCCAAAGGCATTTATAAGCATAGCTGGAATGTATTGGCTTTTGCCGCCCCCTTAGATTAGTTCCCTGTGCCTCTGTCCATCAGAGCCACTGAAGTGATCCCCGGGGTAAACTTCCTGTTTCCCATCCACTTGTCAAGGTTTCTCTTGAAGAGTGTTAGTGAGGAGCTCTGCCTAATGTAGATTGGAATCTTGTTCCAGAGAATGGAAAGTCTGTGGGACAGGAATCTATCCCTCCAGCACGTCCTATTTATTGTTGTGGTGAGGTTTAGATTCACAGAGTGTGTGGCTCGAGGGGATATGGTTTTCTTTAGGTGGAGCATGTCCATCAGTTCTGGGTTGGACATGGCCTTGTATGTCAGGCAGAGATCACCTCTGAGTAGGCGGTATGCAGCTGAGTACAGCTGGAATTTCTTCAGTCGAAATGTATAGGGCATCTGTTTGAGGCCAGCGATCCTCTTGGTGAGGTACTTCTGTGGTCTTTCCAGCTGTTGCAGGTGTCTTATAAGGTACATCCCAAATGGGGCATTGTATTCTATGATGGGTCTGATGATTGTGCGTAGAGGGGCATAATGACCTCTTTTGATCTGGATGCAAACCCTTTTGTGATTAGGTGGGCCACATAGAAGGGTTTTCTAACCACTTTGGGAATGTGATTATCAAAGGAGAGATTACTATCTACTTGGGTCCCCAGATCCCTTATTTCATCTTCCGTATTTAGGGGGCTACCACCTATGTGGTAATTTGTGGGTACTTCATTTTTTCCAAAGGGGATGACTATGCAATTTTTGGCATTTAGCTTGACGCCTAGTTCCAAACCAGCCAAACCCAAAAGAATGAAAGCCATTCTTAAGAAAAGAAGTAGGGATGTGTTCATTTCTGGTGAGGACACTTCATCCAACACTGAAGGGGAAGACAGCCAAACAGATAGGTCGCCAATTCCAAAGAGGAATAACACAGTTAATAACTTGGGTCACCCTTTAGAGTTAAGTCAAGAAGGGGGGGGCACAAGGGTCCCTCCATATTTTCCAGATTTGGAGGGTATTCTGAGGATGATAATTTGGAGTTAAATGGTTCTTCTACTGTACACAATATTTCCTCTTATGCCTTATCTGACTTGCAAATAAAAATTTTGAATAAAGGCTTAAGTTTTGTGCCGAGTTTTAATGTATTCGAACAAGATTTTGCACAGGATGTTATTAATTTTTGTCGCCTGCTCAATTTACATTTGTTTTTTTAAGGACAGGGATGCCTGTGATGATGTAGTTGATGCCTTTCGTTTTCAGAAGTCCACGTTTAAACCCACCATGTCTCCAGTTGTCTCTATTTTTCAGAATAGGGTTCTTAAGGATTTGCATATGCAGCTTTGGGTGATGCATGACAACATCATGAGGGCAGAACGCCTCTGTATAGAGGAAATTAAGTCCAATAATGATATTGTTGTTTTGCCAGCAGATAAGGGAGGAGCGGTGGTGGTCCTAGATTGTATAGATTATCAAAAGGAAGGTCTCAAACAGATAATGGATTGTAAATATATGATCATGCCTTTAGATCCTACTATTAAATTCAAGTCTGAGATTGACAGCTTTTTGGATAAAGCAGTCGAAGAGGGCATTATTTCTAAAGAGACCTGTTTTCATTTGAAAGTGGACCACCCTAAACAACAATACCTTTACTTATTGCCCAAAATCCATAAGGACCTGATTCATCCCCCTGGGTGACCCATTGTTTCTGGGAGGGGCTCATTAACAAAAACCCCTCTCTGAGTTCCTTACTCAACATCTGAAACCCCTGCTGTCCCATATACTGTCACAGATTCAAGACACAACACAGTTCTTTGGAATTATCTCGGATCTCCAATTGGAATCCGATTGGTTGCTATGTACCCTTGATGTCACCTCCCTGTATACTAATATTCCTCATTGGGCGGGTTTGATAGCACTTTCTTATCGGTTAGACAGGGCTGATTTATACAGACCAGGATTTAACACCTTCTTAGTATGTCTAGCTGAATATGTTCTTGATAAGAATGTATTCTATTTTCAGCAGCAATGTGTTTGGCAAGTTCGGGGCAGGGCAATGGGGGCATCTTTTTCCCCCATATATACCGATTTATTTATGGCCTATATAGAGGAGGCACTTATGATCAAAGCCATAATATTTACCTTGATGAAATGGATATTTGGAGACGATATCTTGATGACTGTTGGCTTGTGTGGAGGGCTGATGCTGGGTATCTCCAGGAATTTGTGGAATATCTGAATGAAAATAATTGGGATATTGAGTTTAAATTGGCCTGACATAAACAAGAGATAACATTTTTGGATGTTTTGGTCACACGCACTCCTTCAAACACATTAGAAAAACAGGTGTTCTGCAGATTCCCTCAATACAACACTCTACTTCATGCATCTGGCTTCCACCCTCAACATGTCATCACTTCCACCCTCAACATGTCATCAGGAATATCCTGAAGTCTCAATTTCTCAGGGTTAAAAGAATATGTTCCAGTACTGCCACTCATGATTACTTTAAATTGGATCTATATGCCAGATTCAAAGCTCGAGGATACAGGGTTGGTGACATTTATGTGGCCAATCAGCATGCGGAATCATATGAGAGATCTGAGTTATTAAGGTACAGAGAACGGGTTTCTGCTCAGGGTTCTCAGGTAAGGTTAGTTACTACTTATGGTAAAAATACCAAATCATGTATGGACATAGTTTCCAGACACTGGAACTTTCTAGGGGGTGTGGGTCCCTTTATGGATATTTTGGACGACAAATGCTCCTTTTCTTTTTGTAGGGGCAGATCCTTGGGTTCTCTGTTTAGGCACTACAAAAGGGCCTGGTATGAAAAAACATTAACACAAAGGACTATTACTGGGCATAAGTTGGTAGGTTGCCATCCCTGTGGTTATTGCTCATGTTGTTCACACATACATAAAACCACCTGTTTCACTAGTAAAAATTATTCTAATGTTTACCATATAGATTTTTTTTGGCAATTGCAGCTCAACTTGGATAATTTACTTAGCTAGCTTCTTCTGTCAAGCTTTTTATGTGGGACAAACTTCTAGGCCTTTCAGGCTTAGAATTAGTGAACACGAGTGATATCAGGATACACAAGCAAAACTGGTCCTTATATAAGCACATTTGTAACCATCAGACTGGTCTTTTTAGATTTACCATTATTGATTGCATAGTGCATAGAAATAATGATTTAGCTGGTTTACATCAAGTTCTGAACATCAAAGAAAAAAAGTGGATTGTTAAACTGGGTGGGCTTTTTCCTCCCAGTTTAAATGAGCAGTTTTGATTGCTTTATTTGTCTGTTGTTTTGATTGGCCTCTGTCCTATCTCTCTGTTCATATATTAATGGGCTGCTTTGGAATGCAATGATTTTGATTATTTGTGTCACACTGAAGAAGGCTATTAAGCCAAAACCGGTTTGTGCAGTTTGTCTTTATTGCATATGTATGTGTAGTTTGTTTTCATTGCTTATATTATGTGTATTTTGTAAATACACTCATTTTCAAACAGGAATGTGCTGGCTATCTTTTTTCATTTGTTTCTATTGGCTTGAGCCGTGCACTTGCCATACGTGCGGGTGCTTTTCTGTGTTTGGGATTTAGCTTGAGGCCATGGTTTTGAAGCCAGGTATCTGTCTCAGTGAGACCCTTTTGGAGGATGTCTGTGCCAGCAGAAGAGTCAATTATAGCCCCTAGTTTGCAGTCGTCTGCGAACTTAGTCAGCCATAGTCCTCCTGTGCTTGCCTGTACCTCTCAGAAGTATATTCCAAACAGGAGGGGTCCTAGGACTGAGCCCTGGAGAGCGCCACTTGTAACTGGTTTAGAGTCAGACCTAGCTCCTGCAACTCTTACCATGTGGGTTCTGTCTATGAGCCAGTTGGCAACCTATCTCGTGATGTAGGGGTTTATGTTCAGGTTGGTGAGCTTGTCCATAATACCAGAATGGGGAATGGTGTTGAAGGCCTTTGCGAGGTCTAGGTAGGCTGTGTGGACCACCTTTCCCTCATCTATAGCCTTGGTAACTGTCTCTAAGAAGTCCACCAGGTTTAAGAGGCATGATCTGCCCTTAATGCCGAACTGGGTAGGGTCCAGTGTTTGGAGGTTCCCAGTGTCTCTGTTAATGAGATCCATGATGATGCACTCCATAGCCTTGCAGACCAAGCTAGGCAGGCTTATAGAGCGATAGTTCCCGGGGTCTGTTGTGGCTCCACCTTTGTGGAGTGGAATAACCGTTGCTGTGCGACACTCTATGGGCACGTAGCCTGTGGAGAGGTTGAGTCTGATCAGTGTGTTTAGGTGAGGGGTTGGTTCATGTTTGAGCTCATGTAGGACGCAGTCTGGGAATCCTCCATTCCCATTGATGCTGTGTTTTTGGCTTTGGAGAGGGCTGTTTTAATCTGAGTGTCTGTGATTTCAGGGGCACTACATTCTTCTGGTATGGTTATGGGCCCTTTTGGGGGTGAGAGGGGGGTGAAGTTTGCACTGAACCTGTCTGCCAGGATGTTGGCGATATTGGTTGGTTCAGTGTATTTTTTGTGCCATTCTGCACTAACTCAGAGCAGATCTGGGAATTGCCACTTAGATTTTTGACATAATTAAAGAATGCCTTGTGGTTATCTTTGGAGTCCTTGACAATTTTTCTTTTGAAGCTAGCCTTGGATGATTTTATGAGGGATCATAGTTTCTTGCTGATACTGATCAGGGATGTGTTCCCCTCTTGGGATTTTACTCTTTTCTGTACTAGTTTCCTCCTCCTATTGTATAGCTTGTTTAAAGCAGGGGTCCATCAGACTGGTTTCCTTTTTCTTGGAGGAGTGAGTCTTGGTTTTTCTTGGGATAGCATGATCCATGCATTCTTGTAGGTGTCCATAGAGTGCATTAGTAAAGGATTTTGCAGCTTGGGCAGCATTATCCTTTAGCATGGGGGATTTGAAACTTTCCACCTTGGTCTTAAGTAACGTGAAGTTTGCTTTTGAAAAGTTTTTCACGGTGGTTTCTTTGGAGGTGGAGGTGCAGAATGTGGATATCCAGAGTGATTAGTTTATGGTCAGATCTAACTAGTGAGGGGTTGACTTCCATTGTGGAACACCGGTGATGACCGGGTCCATTATGTTGTCACCTCTGGTGGGGGTGTTGACCATTTGATCCAGGGCGTTTGAGTTTATAAATTTTAGGAAATGTTGGGCAAGGGAGTTAGTACTTGAGTAGTTCTCCCATTTAATGTTTGGGTAATTGAAATCACCCAATATCAGGGTGTTTGGTAGGACCTTTGTTTCCCAGTGTTTCCAGAAATGCGGAATGGGGGTATTGGGACATGGTGGGTGAACTGTAGCAAGCTACAATATGAATTGCAGTTCTGCCCATTGTTAGTTGCACATGGATGATCTCTGAAGCATTGTGCTGTGCCACTAACCTGGAGGTGTGGGGTATCCTTGATGAATATAAATACGCCCCCACCTTTTGTATTTTGGTCCGGGTTTTGTGGCCAAAATGTATGGTATGTGTTGTAGCTTGGTAGTGCTGGGGTTCTCTCTGGAGCCTTAAACCAGGTTTCTGTTACTGCACATATATCGATTTTCTCCATACTGAGGAGTGCCTCGAGTGCATGCATTTTGAGGTTTAGACTTCTGGCATTGAGTAGCATTACCCTCAGTTTTTTGTTACTTGTGCTGTTCACGGTGCTGGCTTTTTCTCTTTTGAGCCTTGCCTTAAAAAGGCACTATGGGGGTGGCAAGAGCCTTGACCAGTATTTGAAAGCCTAACAGTGACACGTGCAGGCTGTCTCTAGTGAAGCAGTGTGGCTTGTTGAGCATGTCATCCCAGGCTGACAGACAATTGGTCCACTTTGAATGACACCAGAAGCTTAGCCAATTGTTAAAATTGCTATTTTTTTCTTTATACTGTGGTATCATTCTTGGTGAGGGCAGGATGCTACTCAGGGTCAGGGTCATACCAGCCTGGGCTACATGATCAGAGAGCTCTTCCATGTCTCTTTTCATGTAGTCCAGGGAGGTACAGCTCAGGTCATTCACACCAACGTGAACAATGATAGAGTCATATTTCTACTTGTTGTAGAGTGACCTGAGTGCTTGTGTTATGTGGCAGATCCTGGCACCCGACAGGCAGCTAACAGTAACCTTCTCCTTTTTCAGCCTAGTGAGTGGGACGTCAGTGTGCCTGACTATTACCAGTGTGTTGGGTATGTTATTTTGCCTTAAGGGCTGTGATTGCTTGGCACACTGGTTTTGTGAAGTATGTGTTTCATGGTTTGAGTTGGGGGGGGGTGGAGGCTGCTTGGTTGTCTGCTTTGGAGGTCTCTGTTGCTTTTGCAGATTTTTATTTAGAGCCTCCGAGTATGTTTTTGTGTATTTGTGTTTTTTTTGCCGGTGCTGGTTTCATAGGTCTATGTGTGACTGGTGGTGTGATGCAAGTAATTCCCTTCTCTTCTTGACTGACTTGTCCAGTCTTGGGTCGAGAGAGCTTTGTCTCCAGTTTGACTGTATAATTGCATCTCTCGCATGTATTAATGTTTGGTGGTAGAAGGAGAGGGTTATCTGTGTACATGAGGCATTTGTAACATTGCCTCAAAATGCCCAGATTCACCAGTTGGACCGGAGAGTACACCTGAAACTGCCCTATAGACATGCCTGGATAGGTACAGTGAGCTGTTTTACTGATTGGCTGGTAAGGTCGAATAGAGGGCCTTGTCCTACTGTACAGTATAGGTGGGGTCTAGTGCTAAGGTTTATTAGTGCTTGCTATGAGTTTTGCACACGTGCCGGGCTGAGAAGTGAATGGTTTGAGTGCTTAAGTTGAAAGTTTGTCCAGTTCCAAGGGAAAAATTGAAGCGTAGACTTTGTAGATCCGGGAATAGTTATACCCTAGCTAACTGGCGCTGCCCGGTGCGCAAAACCGTGCTAATGCAGGTTTTATAGCAGGGAAATGAAAGAGATAGAAATCTGCCCAAAATGGCCAATAAACTACTAATTTCTGGGCTGAAACCACTCGTCCCGGGACAGATAGGCTGCTCAAAGCTCCCCTCTCTCACAGGTGAACAAAGAAACTTCCTTCTGTCCAAGTAAGGTATGGGCAAACACAGAAACTTGTAACACAACCCTGAATTCAGCACCATCCTGAAAACTGGACTATACTAGCTTTGAAAGGCAGGAAAACAAGTTTTTTTTTTTTTCCAAAAAATAAAGCAGATATAATCAAAAAAACACTTTAAATGCATAGAAATGGTTATCATACTTGAGTGTGTAGCCTACAACAGTTAAACAGGTAATTTAAACACAAAAACGACTTTGTTAAAGTGCAGGCAGTAAAATAAGTGCAATATGTAGCTGAAATAAGCTTAAGCTTTTTAAATAACAGAAACTCTAAAAAAAATCGGTGTTTTAGGAGGAATTAGCTAAAAGCAGCAAGAAAATGCAGAAAAATGATACTTAGTCACTCCAAAGTCTCTCTGCTACTGTAGAACTCTGCAGGGCACCAGGCAGGAGCTTGCTGAGCTGTATACATGCACAAAAACTTGCAAATGCGTGTTTTATAGCAGGGAAATGAAAGAGAGAGAAATTAGCCCAAAATGGCCGATAAACTACTAATTTCTGGGCTGAAACCACTCCTCCAGGAGCAGATAGGCTGCTCAAAGCTCCCCTCTCTCACAGGTGAATAGAGAAACTTCCTTCTATCCAAGTAAGGTATGGGCAAACACAGAAACTTGTAACACAGCCCTGAATTCAGCACTAACCTGAAAACTGGACTATACTAGCTTAGAAAGGTGGAAAAACAAGATTTTTTTGTTTTTTGTTTTTATTCAGAAAATAAAGCAGATACAATAACAAAAAAAAAACACTTTAAATGCACAGAAATGGCTATCACACTTGAATGTGTGGCCTACCACAGTTAAACAGATAATTTAAACACAAAAATGACTTTAAGTGCAGGCAGTAAAATTGTACCATTATAACTAGAAGGGACAGACTTTAATATCATGAAGGGCACAAGCAGCTGGACTGATATTCCGCAGCAGGTACTATTAATTGAAAGGGCATACCATGTGTATGCTCCAAATCTTGCCATGAGAATGGAGCTAAAACCTTTATTAGTGAAGATGCAAGCCTACCAGCAGAAAGTGTTGATCCTGACAAAACTCTGGCAAAATGGCAAAGTATTAAAAGTTGGAAGCAGTAGAGTATTTATGGAAAAAAATATTCACGGTACACCAGGCAGAAGAGAAACAAAATTTATTCCAGTAATTAGGGACTGAGGCAGGTATACGATTTACCACACCTTTGGCGAAGTATGTAGACACCACTACTAAGCATATATGGATAAACAATAAAGTTATTTTGAAAGACTCATGGGATTTTTTAAAACAACTTTCACCGGATTTTTACAGCACCGACCTTTTGTTTATAACTATAGACATTGTTGATCTATTCTCCAGTATACCACATGATGGTGGTATGGAGATGTTTGAAGAGTGTATATTTCAGGACAAAACTATGACTCAAGAAGAAAAAATACTTTCGGTAGCTCTCATGGACACTATTTTAAAATACAACTTCTTAATATTTGATGGGGAGTATTTTCAGCAAAAGACTGGGGTGTCCATGGGAGCGGCATGTGCACCCACATATGCCAACATAGTTTTGTCCAAATGGGAGGAAAAATGTGTTTTGAACTCTGAATTCAACAAGGAATGGATTCTGTACAGAAGATTCCTTGATGATATAGTTATATTTTGGAGAGGGGGACAGGATAGGTTCATGGAATTTATGGAATATATTGGTAATTCTACTAACTTCTTAAAGTTTACCTACAACATTAATAGGGAAGTGTTACAATATCTGGATATAGAATTGGTTAAGAATGACACACTCAAGTATTTTGCATCCAGGGTATATAGGAAAAGTACCTATGTTAATTCATATTTACATTTTGAAAGTGCCCATCCCCTGCATTGCAAGCGAAATATAGTAAAAGGGCAGTTTGTGAGGGGATCAAGGATGACCAGTCTGGATGACGATTTTGTAATTGAGTGTAACAAACTAAATAAGATGTTTTTGGAAAGAGGTTATCCAGAAATGTTTGTAACTAACATAAGAAGGGAAGTGGAAAAGGGCAGGGCGGAGAGATTTAAACCCATTATAGGTATGAGAGAATTTAGGACATTACGTGAAAAAGGCAAAAATAAGGGGACTGTTGAACAGTACCAAAGGAATCTTGTTGTAGAATATAACACACAAAATTTTGGACTAGGAAATATTTTAAATAAAGAATGGGACAAATTCACTGCCCTAACTGATATAGAGGAAATAAACAGTTTTAAGTCTAAAATTATATATAGAAATTCCAGATGTATAAAGAATTTGTTAGAAGGAAATAAGAAAAGTGGGGATTATAGGAAGAATGATACAAAAAAAGTTGGAACTTTTAGATGTGGTCGGTGCAACCAATGTTCTTATGTCAGTAACAAGAGTGACATTTGTATAGGAAGTAGAAATATTTTAATTAAAAGTAAAGGTTATTACAACTGTGATACGAAAGGTGTGGTTTATCTGGCAACTTGTGATAAATGTTCGTCATATTACGTAGGAAAAACTGAAAGAGAGTTAAAGAAAAGAATATACGAACACGTCTATGATATTCAAAAAGGAAAGGAGACAAGTGCACTATTTAAACATAGTAAAGAATGCACAGGATGTAAATTTTATTTTTTTATTCTTCAACAAGTCAGAAAAGATGTAAGGGGTGGAATTTGGGAAGAGATCTTGGAAAGTAAGGAATTGTGGTGGCAGGTATACCTGGAAGCGGGTAAAAAACCAGGGTTGAATGATTATTTAAGTATAGTTTCTTTATTGAAAATAAAGGCAAACAAAATATAACTGCAATATTTTAAACAGGGTTGGGTGTTAACGTTGAATGTTTAATTATTTATTGCACAAGCACTTTATCATGAATGTTTTGCACAAACAGTATTCTATTGATTTACTCTTCTGTATTCAATATATTTTTTAGGCAAGTGTCAATACACATGCAATACAGGGTTTTGTCAGCAGAGGGAGGAACATCAATAGGTATATATAGGTATATATTGTTAGCACAAGCACTTTATTTAAACAAAATTTTAGTTAATTCATAGTATTTTTATTAAGCACAATTTTAATAATTGTATATTTCTTGTGTATATGTTGTGGACAGGTTTTTATTCTGAAGGCAAGGATTTTATTTCACAATTCATTATTATATTTTAATATTAATGAGGCCGTTTTTCTGATTTGCTTAATTCAAATGTTTAAAGTAAGATTCATTGGTCACTGGGTTAATTAATTTACTATATATGGACCTATTTAATGTTTTAATAATGTCTGATGAAGTCCATTTGGTTTGGATGAAAACGCTTAGGAACTGTGTTGTTGGAATTGCGTTAATGTTATGGTCTGTCTAGTTCGTTTTTTTCATTAAACACGTCTTCAAAAGGAGTTACAGAAGCTTTGCAATTTTTCTTTGGCTACCTGCACTCTGTTTCATGGGATTCTTGGTTTTTTGAGTGCATCCAGTGTTTTTACATATACGATTTAATTTAAACTGCTGTATCCAGATGTCCTCAGAATATTTTTTTCTTGGAGGATCAAAGTCATTTTTGATGCATAATAGGCTAAGGAGGAAATGCAAAAATTTGTCCAACAAAAAGTGAGCCATCAAGCAGAAGGGGACACTGCTTCTCATTCTTCTGATTATAAAGCACATGAAAAGTCTTTGCCTGTGAAATCTTTTCTACTGTTCCAAAGGAAAATACTCGAGAGACAGAGGCAAGCACAAGAGTTGACAAATATCAGGAGCACCTTGGAATTGATCTGGAATCTGGACTTGGGAGATGGAGGTGAGCAGGAGGAAGACTATCAACATGGAAATTAGGGAATAAATGTGAAACTGCATAGCCTCAATCTAATTTATGAAATACAGCTGTATAAGACTAAGTGGAAAGAGTGGACATCTGTTGACTTTTTGTTAAACTTGTGGGGAACTGGAAAAGCATTTGCCCCATGTCATATCATTTATGTTTAGAAGGACTCTGAGGGGATGGGAATAAGGAGGAAAAAGGTATATGTAAGTAAAGCAATTCCTGTTAAATGTATATCTTTGAAACTTTTCACAGTATTAATTACATATTATATAGTAAATTATTTTAGTTGCTTTTGTATGTGATAAAGTTACTAAAGTAAATGAATGACTTTTTTCTACTTCCTCTTCTCTCCCTTTTTTGGTATTAAGAAATGTAGGTGTTACAGTGCAAAAAGAGAAGAAAAGCTAGACAAACGTATGTTAAGTTAATAGGATGTAATCTTGGGTTGTTGAGATGGGGGATGGGGTGTAAAAGTAGGTCATAATATATGTAGAGCTGATATGTTTCCACTTACATTTGTATATGTGAATGCCTGGATTGAGACCCTTGGCTTAATCTAAATAACAAAACCAGTAAATATGAGAGCACTGAGTATAATGAAAAATGTTCTTTTAGCAATAAATAGTTCAGCTGGTCTTTCATGCTGTAGCAGAGGATACATTTTCTTTTTTTCTGTTATGTTTCGAAGGGGATATACTGATAATAGACCAATAAAAGACAGAATACTGTTTTTTTTCAAGGTTAAAAGTTTCATCGGGGGGTGTAAAGATGAAAGAAAGAACAGACATCAGTTAGTGTAAGTACAAGCACAGGCAATGACATGCAGGTTTATAAAGGCCTGTGTTAGCAGCCATGGTTTTGATACAGATGTTCCTATTAGGAGGGTTAAATTTCATTATTTGAAGATGTGCACATTTGTAGTACATTAACAACTTATGGGAGTTTGTTTTTGTATCAGGGTTTTTATTAAAACAAAAACTCTTGTAAAATGTGACATAGGTTTCAGTGTTGATGAGAAAAAATGTATGAAGGATTAACCTGCCAAACATTAATGGGTGTATGTATCACAAAAGCTGGTAATAGACATTTAAAAAAGTTGCCATATATAATAGGTGGGCATAATGTCTTCTTACCATAATGGCAACACTTTCCTTTTTGTTTATACCTGTGAGACCATTCACATTCCAAGATAATATGGAAAGCATTATTAATTATATTAAGAAATGCAGATTGCAAATAGCAGTGCTACAGGACACAACTTGGAAAATTTGGAAAGAACTTAACATTTGAATTTGATAAAGAAAGGATTTCAGGATGAATATATAACCGCAGAATATTAGGGACAAAGGAAAAGAGGAGTACATGCGTTAATTGATAGAGGAGCTCCAGTAGTGATAGAATAGGAAAAAAGGTAATAATGACAAATTTGTGGTAGTAAGGGGCTACAAGAGATGAAGATTATGCTGGCATGTACTTATGTTCTACCTAAAACTGCTATTATGGAGCTTTAAAAAAATTGGGAGAAATAATCAGCTTTCAGCAGGGAATAGTATTTATAGGTGGGGACTGGAATTTGAATTGCAACAATTAGGATTTATCTGGGGATTTAGAAAGGAAAATATAACAAAAGAAGGTAGATTTCTGACAGAATTTATGAAAATATTTTGTATGAAAGATGTAAATTCAGTAGTAGGAACTCTGAGAGAATTTGCATATTATTCCCCAAAGTACAGTAAGTGGGGTAGGCTAGACAGAAGTTATGTTTCACAGGAACATGAGCATTTAATTGAGAACTTTAACATGTGTCCAATAACTATTTCAGATCATGCACCAGTAATTACATAGATAAAAATACAGCGTAATGAAATAAGGATGAGGCACTGGTGTTTCCCTACCTAACAGTTAAAAAGAGAGGAATTTAAGGAATGATAGTGAAATTATCTGGGAGTTATTAGGGGAAAATAGAGAGTACTCCAGAAGTTATAGCTAGTGAGTGAGATAAAATGAAAGTGGAATTTAAAAATAGAGTAGCAATAAAAGAGAAAAGAAATCTGGTCTTAAGTAATTATTTAGAGGAGCTGGACAAGGTTAAAAAAATACAATATAAGGGGAATCTCGCAGAAGAAGAGTCACAACTGCAGATTGCTATAGAGAAAATAAAGGAGTACATGAATAATATGTGTGAGTTTAGTAAAATTGCCGTTAAGCAACTGTTTTTTGATAGCTCCAGAGCACAAAAACTTTTTGCACACCACCTTAGCCAACAGAAAGTAGAAAGAGTTATTGCCATACTTGGGGAGCCTCTAACAAGTAAAATAATCAGATATTCTGTAGAGGTATTAGAGATATTTTGAAAATGTTATGAAAATTTGTATAAAGCAGAGAAGTTGGGAATCAAGAATATGCACAAATGGAAGTATTTATGAAAGACTTAAATATGCAATGGTTAGAAGTAGATGAGGTTCAAGAACGAACAGTTATGATAGGAGGAGATGAGATAAAAATGGTGATCTATAACCAATATGCAGGATAGCCTCCTGGTTGGATGGCACTCTGCTGGAATTTTGGAAGCTAAGAGAGAAGAAAGTGCTAAAGACCTGGAAGGTTTTGTTTAACAATATTTTAAAAGGAGGGGAGGTACCAGCATCCTGGAAAAACAGCTGTGGTGGCTGCAATACCTAAAATGGTAAAGACCCATCTGATGCAGCTCTTGTATAGGCCCATTTCAATTTTAAACCATGATTATAAAGTGTTTGTGTTTAATGGCTAAACCAATGTCAATGCTGATGCCAAAATTCATAGATATGGATTAATGTGGTTTTGTGTAGGGGAGGCAAACATTTGGGAACATTAATAGAACAATGATCCAGAGAAAAGCAGAATGCAAGAAAATACTACTTTTGTTTGTGGGACTTGATGCAGAGAAAGTTTTCGGCAGAGTAAGCTGGGATTTTATGAGTAGGGCAATGGAAACATTTGTATTCCCTGATACAATAATAAGGTTAATTAGGAGGATGTATAAGGATCAAAGGCAAAAATCAAAGTGAGAGGGTTCCTTTCTGATAAGTTGTAAGTTGTCTCTGAACAGTGGAACCGGCAGGGGTGTCCTCTTTCCTTTTGTTATTTACATTATATTTACATTATATTTAGAACCTCGGGCAGGGAAAATAAGGAACTCAGTAATTCAAAAATATAATTGGTATGGTGTTCAAGAAAAGTTGTCTTTATTAGCAGATGATATTATTTTGTACCTGATAAAACCAGAAAAGGACATCTTAGTGTTGTGGGACATTCTGAAACAGTTCCAGGTTTTTCCAGAATATAAAATTAATGAAGATAAATCAAAGGCTGTAGCGTTGAACTATGTACCCACACATGAATTGGTTCAGCAATGCCCATACTCCTGGGGAGATGATAAAATGAAGTATTTAGGAGTATGCATTAAAAATGATTGCTAGGGCAGCCAAAGATGTGTGGGAAAAGACTAAACAAAAGATAATACTAAGAAACCGGAAGTTCTTGCCTATGGATATGGATAGCATATAACATGATACGAACATAAAAAATCATTTTAGTCCATTTAATTTTCTACACAGGTCAGGCATATTTTTATCAACCAGAGAGGAAGTGGTAGATAGTAATTAATAAAGAATTGAATGATTTTATTTGGGAGGGGAAGAGGACAAGAGTCAAGTGGGATAAATTAATCCTCCCAATACAGCAAGAGGGTTTAGGATTACCTGATTTGAATGGTTATTTTAGAGCTATACAGTTAAGGCTGTTAACAAATAACACCAGCAGAAAGCTGCAATTCAGAGTGGAAAGAGATGATGATGAAGCAGAGGAGTGGTTCAAGAAATAAGGAAGTAATGTGATTTTGGACACAGATCCTTAAGGATAATAATCATACAGAATATAAAATTCATAAAATAGCGGAAAGTATATTGAGAACTAAGACAACATGGGAATGGAGAAAGGAAATTCTGCCATTAGGGATGACTGCAGTTAGGGGTATGGAGAATAGGCAAGAGGGGGGGCTGGAATTTACTGGAGGAAGCTGACAAAGGGACCAGGTTTTGGGTAACAAATAGAGAAAGGTAATATAATAAGAAGAGGCCAGCAAGATATTTGGATTGCAGGCTAATTATTGCCTTCCCTATCAGGGATTGATATTAGAGTGTAGACAAAGAGAAAGGCATAGGGGAATCCTAAATGAAAGACCTGCACTGGTTGAGTTTTTAATTGAGTCTAGAACAGAAACTGCTGTTAAAAAAGGGATAATTAGTAAGGCTTATAAAATATTACACAATAACTATAGATATCAGAAGAGGCCAAAAAGATTGGGAAGAGATATTAGATATGCAATTCACAAAGAAATAATGGGAGAGCATATGTGTGGCTCCCCAGTATGCAACAAAATTAAGAAGAGTTACGATTTTTGCCTGGGAATTTTTGCATAGATATTATAATACCACAAGCAGACTACAAAGAATTTTTCCTCAGGTAGATGGCAAATGTTAGAGGTGTAATGAGAAAGAAAGAGGTAGCCGGGAGGATATATTGTCTGATTGTAATGAGTCGATACAGTTTAAAAATTCTGTACAGAGTACCCTGTCAGGAATACTGGATGAGCAAATGATTGTAACTAAGGAAATTATGTTTTGTGCTGAGATACAGGATCTGAGTTGCCTAGATGTAGTAAGACCTTGTTAAGTTTAATTTTGGTGGCTGCCAAAAAGCAATTACTAGAAAACTGAAATCAAAATGTAAACCAAACGTATTTTTAGAAGTGGATCTTGTATCAGGGATAAAAGTACAGGAAGTGGGATCCTTAGAAAAAGGAAGGAGTAAATTATATAGAAGGAAATGGAATTTGTGGGAACATTACACGCAGAAAATGTTTTGAAGGAGAAACAAGGTTTAAGAGAAGGCAGGAATTGATCACTTTAAGTAATGTTGCTTTGATTATATGATATATAAAAATATATGTGATGTATAATGCTTGTAAGTGTGAACTTGTTACTGTGGTTTGATTGATTTTTGTATAAATGTAGGTTTGCTTATGTCACAAGTAATAATTCAGTAAAGGTGTTTTTAAAAACTTGTTGCAGGTCACAATGATGGATGCTTTGCTGTTACAATTGTGAAATCCCTTTTGCTCCCACATGATTCAAAAATTGGGGTTCCATTCACCTCTAGAGAAGGGGATTCACATCTACCATTTATTGATTAGTTTCTTTGACCCTGAAGGCTTGGGGACAAAACTGATTCTGTAACCATTCCAAGGGTAGTGGAATGATTTGATGGCTTCTCTGAGCTGCTCCTCCAGCCCTTTGTTGGAGCTATGGATTCAACCTGTTTTATCACATTGGAGAATATTTTCCCTTCCATAGCAGTGGGGATTCCTGCATACCATTCCACAATTCCCACTGGTCATGTGCCTGATTGAGTTTGGTCCTTCTTCCTTTAACTCATTCTCAGCATCACTTGATAACTGAGAAGGGGTGTTGTTTCAGGCACCTAGATCCTATAAATTACAAGAAATTCTTGTGGTCCAAGCAGTGGAAGTGGTTAATGGTTGGCTTCTGATGTAGATCCTGTTGTTCTACCAGACCTACTAGCTGGTATTCAGAACTGATTGTGGCTACAAGGAAGTCTTCCAGTCTGCAGGGCTATGTCTCAACACGGAAACTGTTTTTCATTTGGGTGGAGTTGGTATCATGTACCACCCTATTTAATCAGTGTGCAGAAACTCCTGACTTCCCTCAAACACTTGTATTATTTTGACCTCCATTATTCCACAGTCAGGATGTGTGTGCCAATTATTTCTTCCTATCATGACCTTGAAAAATGCAGGATTATGGGCCCAAGCATTAGCAAGTCATATATGTGATTGACAGGTTTGCCTCTCTGTTATTTTAGCACACTTATTTAATGGAATTATAGTTTATTTATTGGAAAACATTTTTCTGGTAGCAGTAAACTGTTTGCAGTAGCATGCGTCCTTCTAGTAGGAATTATCAGACTTCTGCTGCTTGTGCATAAAGCCCTGTATAGGTCCTGTAGTATATGTACTATATTCCTTTTTTTCTCACATTTTCAAATGAAGTCACTCACCCGTGTTTTTGATTGTGAATATATGTCATTCAGAATTTGTCTTTGAATGAGCAACAAGTAAAATTATTTTAATCTGTTAGCCTGGAAATTCTAGTAAATGCTGTCATGTTTCTGTTGATCATTGCAAACTTTTTCAGAAATTGATATGATTGAGTTGGCTCCATGTAGTTAATGGTATGAGCCCTGATATTCATATGGTCAGCCTTGTTTACTTTACATTTGTCGAGCTCACAGTATCAGCTAAGTTAGAGGCCTTTACCATCTTGGCAAAATGACATGCCTTTTCCCTGAGGTTGTGTGACCCCGGAGTGTAAATAAGGGTGTATGCGGGGTAATACAAGTGAGGTTTGTCACCCTGCAAAAAAAAAAAAAAAAAAACAAATAGTAGTGTTTCCAATTTTATTGTTTTTAATTTGTCTAAGTGCTTGTGTAAATGTCTGTTATCATTCCTAGCAAAATTAATATACAAGTGATGGTGTCATAGGTCAGTAGACTCAAAATATTTCCACAAACTTTTTAAGCAGTGTGAGTGATGCAAAGAATTGTGAGCTACTTGGTTTAATATATGCTTTAGTTTTGATATCTGGAATGTCCAGCTGGATTGTAAGCCATTTTTATTGTAAGCCTTAGGGAAGAAGGTCCCCAGGCAACAAAACAAGACATTAAAGCCTTAGAATATTTTTTTTTATAAGAAAGGATTAAGGAAACGGTATAACTTAGAAGTCTGAGGAGGAAGAGCTGAGAGGATTTCTAATGAGGGAAGCTCTACAGAAGGCACAGGAAAGGAGAAAAGTTCTCCTGCCTTCTGTTTTTATTGTATTTTATTGTATAATTACCAGAGTATTATTGTTTTTTTTTTCACTGTGATTTGATGATCAATTCCAATGGTGTACCTTGGAAAGGATCACTTATGAAAACATAATTGTACACTGGTAGCATTAAGTAAATCCCAGTTCCACGGTAACACAGAATTAAACTGTCAACTGGGAACCCTGTGAAGTGCCTTTATTAATGTATTAAAATGGTTATAGATCCACACACAAAATTTTTACACCAGAAAATTATTTTTTTGTATGATTTAAAAACTGCTGTTTCACTCCTATATTTAAATAAAATCAATATATGATCAATTACCAGTGTCTTAAAGGTACAGCTTTTAAGATAAGTTTAAAATGACATTCCTCATTTAAACCAGGCATAATGTCAGCCTTCAACATTGCAATACATATATGTTCACATAATTCTATTTAGCATAGCACCTTCTCTTATACAGGATTTAATAACTTGTTAGAGACACAGTGTTGTACCCTTCTCAGGCACATGTAGCCAGTGCGATACCTCTCAACCTGTTAGGGGAAAGAAATCTGGAAAAGCCTGACAAAATGAGAGGACAAAGGACCAAAAGTAGGGCCAGATTTTAAATATTGTTCTTATAAACTTAGAAAGTTGCTAGACTAACAGGGTTTGTTTTAACATACATTTTCTGAAGGGTTTGAAGTCTGAAACTCAAATGTATGTCATTATTTAGTGACTTCAGTCCAAAGATCATCCTAGTGATTTGCTAGAAAACCACATATTTTATGAGGAATAGACCAAAAATAAAAGGCAAACATCTGGACATTCTGTGAAAATCTGTACAGTTGAGAGGTATGGCCAATGCAGTCTTATTTCATGTTTCCTAATATTATAGATTTTTGCAGCTATGCATTCTCTTAGCTTTTTGTTGGTCTTACCAATATAAAATGATGTGCAAGCATTGTAGTGAGCCCACTAAACTACATTTTGTGTAGTACAGTCAGCATAATAATGGAAACTAACTTTAGCATTAATGAAATTTATATAACAATCTCCTGAATAAATACAGTTGCACTGTTGATAGTTCCTACAGTGCTGAATGCCCTTTCTCATTCATGTTAATATAGCATAATTGTCTCTTTCAATTCTTTCTATTGTATCGTTTTTAATACCATTACTGATGGTCAAGATGTTCCAGTTTTTCTTGACAACATTACAGACAACTCTTGCATTACCTGATGTATTTCAACCTCCTCCTCTGACTTCTAAGTTATCTTTAAGAGCAATCTCAGCTTGCCAGTATTTCTGTTCTCTCAAATCCTGTTAAAAATAGTTTATCCAAAGATTCCGTGTGAGCTAAAACATCCTCAAAAATCTGTGCTACTTCACTTGGGTTGTATTAACTTTCCACAAAATCATTGGACATAGATTCCATAGTCATAAGTGATCATCATTGTTAATTAAATGAGCAGTACGACATATCTGTTCTTTTACATTGTTTGGTGCATAAAACCACAGGGGCATGCATAAATATGTGTCAAGTGTTATGTTAAACATGGTTTCCTAAACAGCAGTGTCTCTCAATGTTTCTTTCTATATCCTTATCCAGTGAGACATCCAAAAAGGTTCTAGCCTGTGGGGGAGCATTCTACCATGAATTTCAGGAAATCTGTGCTGTCATTCAGACCATTATTAAAAAATGTTCATTAAGTATAGATCCTCTCCCCATATAAAAGATGCCATTGACATATCTGCAGTAAAACAGTAATGAATTAATGCAGTTATGGCTATTAATATCATGCAATCTCTGCCAGTCAAGAGATATTAAATTAGCATAGCTATTGTTCCATTTAGTGCCTTTTGCAACTTCACTAGTCTGCAAGAACAGTTTTACCTAAAAAATCCAGGAATGTACAAATCAAACTAACTTTTGAGTATGAAAAATCTGTATTGAATGTTGAATGTGAAAGTAAACAATCTATTCATAACTTTTAGGAACGACAATGAATATGGACTCGATATCAGTAGAGATAAATTTAGGTTCATTTGCTGTTTTTTTTCACATTCATGAAACACTCAAACTGTTGAAAAATAATATGAATGTCAGCAGCTTCCCTGTACCCCTCATATCCTTTGCAACTTGTATACACAATACACCAACTTCACGATCACACAGAGGAGAAGAAAGGGCTAATTTCAAGTTTTAGCTACCTTGATTTTTTGATATCTTGTGCCAACAACTTTTAGATGATTTAACTTTAGATCAATTGAATGTACTGTAACTCATATAAGTTAAATATATCAAATCAGAGATCACACAATACCAGAGAAAAGGTGTTATTTTCCCATGGGCTCTCTCTGTCTCTGTGAGCTTTCATACCTGTTGTTAAGTCATAAGGTCTCCAGTAGTTTGCAGCTGTCTGTGATATGCCTGCTGTTCTCCATGTTTGCACACACTGTGGAGTGCACTTCGTTATATATTATTTTCAGTCGTTTATTTTTGTTTATGGAAAGCTAAATTGCGGTTTGGATATTTAAATTTTAAGCATATAGTTTTATATTAAAAAAACAATGCAACTGGGAGCTTCATTTCTTACTCTTATTATAGTTTCAACAGCATTGTAACATTTTGTCATTGGTAAAATAATTACAATGTTGTAGAGATTGCTTGCTTTTGTTGAGAGTTTGATATCATTTTTCCTTATAATGTACCATTGGGAAAATAATAAAACAATTGTCTGTGTTGGTATGCAGCAGATTATGCTTGTTTTCTTGCATACTGTTGGAAGAATGTGTATGTTTTCATTTTATATTGAGATTCTGTTTGCTTGGCGAGGTTTTAAGATGGCAGTTTGATTCTGTATTTTTTTATGTTCCATCTTTAATTAATAGATGCCATTCAATTTTGTAGAGTTGAACTTGTTTTTTGCAACACTAGTTAGAAATTACTGTCTTCTGGAATGGGTGCTTTAGCCATTTAGATTGCTTTACTTAATGATGTCATTTTATATGTTTACATAGGTTGTCTGAAGGCCATCATTTGGTATGTACATAACATGTATGCTGTGCATCAGTCTGCAGTGGCTGTAAAGAAGTTCCTTGTTTTTTTTCCACATTGAATATATATTTTTTACTCCATCTCTAGCAATTACTGAATACTTGTCGGACACTATTACTGATCAATTCTTTCCCACTACCATTCACGTGTGCCTCAGTCATCCATTGATGGGGTCTGTCTAGGGGATGGTCTTCCATGTGTTGTAGAGGTTGTGAGAGCTGAAGGCTAAAAGGTTTTCACTGCCTTGTGGTCTGCAGAGGGATGGGCTTTTCTTTTATAGTAACAGCCCTGACTCCTCAGGACAAGCTTTTGGTAACTACCTGCTTGAGCTACACTTAGTACACATTGCACTGTTGTGGAGTTCTGTCAATGCATGCCTGTCTTAGCCCTTTGACTGTACTCCCTTTGCTGCCTGCAGGGAACCCCTTGCCTTTATCATGCTATGATATGAGAATTTCATGACGGGGTCTCAGGAAAAGTAGGCTTCTCGCTTTGACATTTTTGTATTAACCCTGGGAGATTATTCAAACCTGGTGCATTGGCATTACACCTGGAACAGAAATCTCTGCATTCGTGGACCAAGTAGCAAATTGTATGACGTGTAAAATTGGGTGTATGTATGTGTGTGTTTGTGTATAATAATTTCTTCCTATTATTTTTTTAACTGACTGGTGGGGCAGCTCTATGGATTCTTTTAGCCATTAACAGGGTCAGATGTACAATCAGGTGCATCATACCCATGCATTATATTTTACAAAAGAAGGATACAGAGCAGTTCATGCAAAGACAGCTACTAGGAGATATACAATCTGTTCAGAGACTGACATCAGAATCCTAACCAACAGTGTTTATTACTTTTGTTGTGTTACTTTCCTGGGTTTTGCATACAAATGTTGACAGATGAACTATGGATTTTTTTCAGTTATCAGTCAAAAGCATTAACATATCTACAAATGCTCACATACACACACACACATATATGTACCTGTGGCAGGCACCCACTTTGCTCCTCACCCTGCCCCCTATTACCTTATCCCCCAGTGTTTCCACCTTTGTTACACTCACAAACCCCTCCCATCTTTCCAATAGCCAACCACAGCGCTAACCCAACACTACCTCCTCCATCTTCCCACTACTGTCACACCTCCTCAACTAACATGTACAAGCATACCTTACCTATGCTCACTGCATGCACTCTCCTTGCATATCTTACATCCTACCAAAGCTCCATCATTCCCCCACTCAATCACTACCACTATACTACTACTCACACCACCACTCATGTCTCACCCTCACTCAGCTCCCCTCCCACCAACTCAAGAACCATCCCTATGCACCCCACACATATTCTACCAACTATATTACTCAAACATAAAGCATCCCTACAACTTAACATAGTAACCCTCCCACCATACCTATTACCCACAGAGCACAATCATAAAGTTTCCCTTATAAACAAACACATTCAAAAACTGAGAAAACTAATAACCTCATGCATATCAAAACTAGCTCTAAGTGGAGACTTCCACCCCAACCCTGGCCCTACCATCTCCAACCCCAATCGTCATAATCAGACTAGAAACCACAGCTTCTCCTATATTACAGCCAATAGAAAGCCAAGTGACTTCCTTCTACTAAGCCTAAATATTAGAAGTATATCCAACAAAGTCCATGAACTCCATGCCACCATAGACTTGTACTCCCCAGATATAGTCATCCTGACAGAAACCTGGCTAAAACCTCACATTACCAGTGAGCAAATACTCCCTACAGGTTACGGCATACTAAGAGTAGACCGGCTAAACAAGAAAGGAGATGGTGTAGCTATAATATGTAAACAGCATCTAAACATCCAGATCTTAAAATCATCAATCATCAGCTCCACAAATAGGCAATGAAGAAATAATATATACCAACCTCAAAATAAACCAAAACAAAACCATCAACATAATTGGATACTACTTCCCATTTGGCCAAAACATCCCTCCACTAGAAAACCGTCTCAGCTGGTCTACCCACCATCTCCCACCATCTTCCCCAAGAAACTATCATTTTAGGTGATTTCAGTATTGACTGGCAATCCTGTTCTGGCAACCATCCAACCCATCATGTAAACCTTCATGGCTTCACCCACCTAGTCCAGTCACCAACCAGGATAAATAAAAACTCCAGCAAGCACACTACCCTGGATTGGATACTAGTCAGTAAGAGCCCTCAGTCATATATAACAGGCTGCTTATTAGATAGCCTTAGTGATCACTCCCCAACATTCCTACTCAAAAAATACCTATACCAAGCTAAAACTGTCATCTACTATCAAATACGTAAAAAACTAAACTTTATCCCACTCACATTCATCTCATCCCTCAAAGAATGTAACTGGCATCCTCTAAAGTACATCAGTCTTGATGACGCAGTTGAATTTTTTAATACTACCTTCCTGAGCATCCTTAATTACCATGCCCCCATAAGACTTTCCAGAACCAAAGCACAACCCTCCCCATGGCTACAGAAAACCACTAAGTCAGAAATGAAAAACGGGGATAAAGCCTGAGAGCACTGGCGCAAAACCAAAACCCCTCAACCAGACAGAAATTCCTAGAACTACGCAATAGAGTCAAAAAACTAATAAAACAGGACAAATTCCAATACTACCAGTCTGCCCTAGACTCCTCACAACACAGCCCCAAACAATTCTGGTCCTCCATAAACTCCATCCTCCACCCAGGTAAAGTCAGTACCCCTCCTCCTAACATCCCTCACTCCTCAGAAAATATTGCTACCTCATTCAACACACACTTCACACAAACCATACTATCACTAGCAAAACAACACATCCCCTCTCCCCTCCAACCCACACCTTCAACTAGTAATCTCCCCACTGCCTTCTCTTTTTCTCCTGTACCTACCTCCAACATAAAAAAAAAAACTCTTAACTAAACTTAAGCCCACCAAGTTAGCAGCAGACAACCTCCCAAGTGAATACCTACAAATTGCAGCTGATGCTCTGGCCTACCCAGTATCCATCTTGATTAACTGATCTCTGTCAGAAACTTAAGTTCTCGTAATTCCCCTCCACAAAGGCGGACCCTCCACAGAACTAACCAAATACTGCCCCATAGCTATTCTCTTTTCACTCTCCAAAATACTAGAGAGATGCATACACTCGCAGGTCTCCGACTACCTCCTTACTAACAACCTCCTTTCCAATACTTAGCATGGTTTCCGACCAAACCATAGCACCACCACTGCCTTACTGTCCTTTACTAACACTATCCTTCAGCATAAAAACAATGGCTATCTCTCCTCTGCTACTTTCCTAGACCTATCTAAAGCATTTGACATGGTCCCACACAAACAACTTATCTCTGTTCTCAATAACCTATCCTTCTCACAATCAGTCACCAACTGGTTTCAGAGTTACCTATCTGACTGCCAACAATCCATTGTATGGCAGAATGACACATCTCCCCAACTAACTGTCTCCATAGGGGTTCCCCCAGGATCCATCCTTGGACCCCGACTCTTCTCTGTTTTCACCAATAAACTAGCCTTTGCCACCAAACATGGCACACTCATACAATATTCAGATGACTCAACCATCATCTGCTCAGCCCAGTCCCTACCCAAACTGCAAAAAGTCACACAGGAAGCCTTTTCCTCTGTTGAAACTTGGTTATCCGATGCCCAGTTAATACTCAACTAATCTTCCAACCCACCAAACATATGCAAAACAACTCTGACTTTAACATCACAGCAAAAGGCAACACCACTATATACCCAGCTGAACACACCAAATTGCTAGGAGTGGAAATAGACAATAAACTAAAATTTGACATTCACATATCCATGACCATAAAAAAGTCCACATAAAACTAGGAGCGTTATACAGAAATAAGCAACTTTTCACCAAAGCAGCAAAGATTTCAATAGCAAATTCCCACCTTATCTCCACCATACTTTATGCCTCTCCAATATATACCAACCTAAGGCAATGCGGTCTAAACAAGCTAGAGACCTGCTACAACAAAATCGCCAAATTCGCTACAGGGCCATCCTACCATAGTCACCACTGTCTCTCACTTGCTGAACTGGGCTGGCTTGAACTCCCTCACCTCCTTCAATGGTATCAACTCTACTCGCCCAGAAACTAGTAAACCATCCACTAAATGTCCCATCCCTCCAGAATCTATTCCAACCCTATCGCACCACCAAACCACTAAGATCCAGCAACAAAGATCACTTGCAGATCACTAAAGCCAATAACTCTGCTTGTGAAGCACTATTCTCTTGCACCAAAGCCAAATTATGGAACTCCTTCCCACCCACAATTACCTCCATACCATCATGCACCCACTTCAAAACTTTACTAAAAGTGCACCTAAAAATATGCTGGCTATGCCCTTGCAACTCCCACTCTAATATCACCCACCCCATTCAACCACTACCTTTCTTTCCACTCCACTAACTACCTTGATTATAGCAAGCTCAGATGCTCATAAGCCTAGTACTTATTGTACAGCAGGAGCTTCTTATTGTAACATTTGTTAATGTCTGTTATGTACTTCACAGATAAAGATTCTAGTTGTCTACTGATGTACTATGTTCTTCATCTGTAAATATGTTGTAAGTAATTGCTATGTTAAATTGTTCATCGCTATGTAATCCAATGTAACTACTGTCTGTTTATTTTAACTGTGGAGCTTTTCTCCCCGGGCCTCCGCTGAAAATGGACCTACATCCAAGTCTTACTGGCATTTCTCTTTCTCATAGTATATGTTTGAGTCGTAATACTATAACCATTTTGATGACAGTTGCCCCTTTTATACCATTAAGGCAGGGTATTATAGAAGCACTGTAGTTCTCATATGCACTAAACTCTTTTGGTGCTTGCTGAAATCTTCAGCTATTCCGATTTTGGTGAGTTGTTCTAACTACTTGGGTTAAAAAGTCTGCCTTTATCTTAAAAGAAGCTGGATTGTAGGTTTGTTTTTCTTTTTTAAAAACGTATCCTGAGCAATAGGTAACATAAGTATTATAGAGAACAAACTAGAAGGCTTTATAAGTGTCACTGGGTCCCCAGCATTGAACTATTAGGCATTCTGCATAGAAGCATTGAACTTTTGGACATTCTGGGTAGAATATGAACTTAACCAGGCAGTGCATTGTGCATGTTAGTTATTTGTACTTAATGATACATTTAACATTCAAAACTGTATTTCTGTGCAAAGGGAAAGCTTGGTTGTAAGAGGGCACCTAGGTGTGAAACTCATCAATATCATACTTCCCAGATATTTCAAATTCAACACGCAGTTTATTTAGACAAGTTTGTAATTGACAGAAGGTATGCATTTCAACCTGCCTGTATTAAATCTGTGACAGTACTGTTCATACTCTGTAGTAATCAGATCTTCTGTTTCATTGGCTACTAGAATGAGTGAAATAGTTTTATGGGTTAGCAGTAAGATACATGGCTTTTTCATCTTGCAGTGCACTAGTTCAACTGATGATAATGTCTGGATATAATCTCTGGAATACAGTGCTTAATTAAATACAGGTATTTATGAACTTGCCCCTTTTAGACTTTAAAAAAAGTAACTTGTCATGTTTGTATTTGTGGGAGGTATGTTCTTTTTTATGTTTTTAAATTTCTAATATTAGACTGAGAGAATTTAAAGCAAGCAGTAACCAGCAACAGATACTGTATATATGCAAATATGGTGAAGACATTGGTGGAGATACTCATCATCATCTTCTTTTGGCTGTTCCCGTTAGGGGTCGCCACAGTGGATCATCTGTTTCCATTTCTTCCGGTCCTCTGCATCATGCTCTTTCACACCAACCGCCTGCATGTCCTCTCTCACCACATCCATAAACCTCATCTTAGACCTTCCTCTTTTCCTCTTACCTGGCAGCTCCATCCTTAGCATCCTTTTCCCAATATACCCAGCATCCTTCCTCAGCACATGTCCAAACCAACGTAATCTCGCCTCTCTTGCTTGGTCTCCAAACTGTCCAACCTGAGCTGACCCTCTAATATACTGATTCCTAATCCTGTCCATCCTAGTCACACCCAGTGCAAATCTTAACATCTTTAACTCTGCCACATCCAGCTCTGACTCCTGCCTTTTCGACAATGCTACCATCTCCAACCCATATAACATAGCTGGTCTCACTACCCACTTGTAGACCTTCACTTTCACTCTTATTGGTACCCGTCTGTCACAAATCAGTCCTGACACTCTTCTCCACCCATTCCACCCTGCCTGTACTCTCTTCTTCACCTCTCTTCCACACTCACCATTACTCTGAACTGTTGATCCCAAGTACTTAAACTCATCCACCTTTACCAACTCTACTCCCTGCACCCTCACCATTCCTCTACCCTCCCTATCATTTACACACATATATTCTGTTTTAGCCCTGCTGACCTTCATTCCTCTCCTCTTTAAAGCACATCTCCACCTCTCCAGGGTCTCCTCAACCTGGTCCCTACTCTCACTACATATCACAATGTCATCTGCAAACATCATAGTCCACGGGGCCTCCTGTCTAATCTCATCTGTCAACCTGTCCATCACCACTGCAAATAAGAAAGGGCTCAGAGCTGATCCTTGATGTAATCCCACCTCCACCTTAAACGTATCTGTCACTCCCACCGCAGTCCTCACCAATGTCACACTACCCTTGTACATATCCTGTACCACTCTTACATACTTCTCTGCCACTACTGACTTCCTCATACAATACCACAACTCCTCTGTAGGCACCCTGTCCTATGCTTTCTCCAAGTCCACAAAGACACAATGCAACTCCTTCTGACCTTCTCTGTATTTTTCCAACAACACTCTCAGAGCAAATATTGCATCTGTAGTGCTCTTTCCTGGCATGAAACCATACTGCTGATCACTAATCACCTCTCTTCTTAACCTAGCTTCCACTACTCTTTCCCATAACTTCAAGCTGTGACTGATCAATTTTATCCCTCTGTAGTTACTGCAGCTCTGCACATCACCCTTATTTTTAAAGATAGGTACCAAAACACTTTTTCTCCACTCATCAGGCATCCTCTGACTTTCCAAAATTTCATTAAACAATCTGGTTAACAATTCCACTGCCATTTCTCCCAAGCACTTCCATGCTTCCACTGATATGTCATCTGGGCCAACAGCCTTTCCATTCTTCATCCTCTTCATAGCTGTCCTTACTTCCTCCTTGCTAATCTGCTTCACTTCCTGATTCACTATCCCCACATCATCCAACCTTCTATCTCTCTCATTCTCTTCATTCATCAGCCCTTCAAAGTACTCTTTCCATCTACTCAACACACTCTCCTCACTTGTGAGTACGTTTCCCTCACTGTCCTTTATCACCCTTACCTGCTGCACATCTTTCCCAGCTCTGTCCCTCTGTCTAGCCAATCGGTACAGGTCCTTTTCTCCCTCTTTAGTGTCCAATCTCTGGAGCTACTGATATTATTTATTTATTTACCCTTTGACTGGATTAGTCCCACTAGGCCATTGGCCTCTGTGTAGGGTAGACCCAAAGTGGCATGCACACTGAATAGGGGAAATTTTGCTGGGACACTAAGGAGCTTCCCCTACTCTTTTTAAGCACTTGGTGATGCTAGTGGGGTGTAATTATTGCTAGGAGAATTCTAAGATATAGGAAGGTGTACCTGTTGCTGCTGGAGAATTTTTGGTGTGAGAATTTTTCAGAGAGATATGTAAAACTAATTGCAGAGTTGGAGAGGAGATGTCTGGATGCAGAAGTATTGGAGAAATGAATGAAGAAAGGAGAACCAAATGAAGGAAAGGAGGCAAGTTTGAGTGCTGTGATTGACAGAAGAACTGTCTGATAATGAAGCTGGTACTGTGTAGAGTAGCAGACTACAGATGCTGAAGGTACAGAGATATGTTTGGCTAATGAATATGCCTCTTTAACAGGGTAGTGTGGATGATAGAAATGAAGTAAAAGAAAAGAACAAGGAATAAGAAGCAGTGTATAATGTGAAGAGAGGCATCTGACAGCAGCAGAGGGGTAGTGGCTTCAGAAAAAAGGCAGGAGGTAAGATTAGGAGGTAAAACCAGTGCTAATTGTGACAGGTATGACATTATAGGCAATGTTATATTGCCATTAGGATTTGCTTTGAGGCATTGATACATTGAGGGTCGGAAGACTTTTGTGAAGTAACTTCTGAAACTTTTTCAGGTGCAGAAAAGTTTGATTGAAACAGAAAAAAATAATACCTTGGAAAAATGTTATTTTTCAGAACTTTGGAATACAGTTAAAAAGAAAACCGACCGCAGTTCAGAACTTCAGAAATGGAAGACTTTGAACTTTTTTCTGATACCATGTATAAGTGCATGGCATAAAGAAAATGTGAAATATGGATAGGGGGGTGGGAAGTGTGAATTACATTGGATATGCATGATGGAAAACTATCTTGTATTACAAATAATATAATAGTGAATTGAAAAAGGGCCACTGTTAGGTATTTGGGCCAGCTGAAGACCTGCTTCAGTTTTGGGAGTTAAAAAGATTTGGCTCAGGAATGTATAAAAGATAGATGTGGGCAAAGTAGGAAACAAGGCCATACTGCTAGAAACTGTAGACCATTTTTTAGGAAATGAAATAAATCTGGCCATGAATGTCCAGTGCTGATAAAAGAAAAGATGAGTGAAAAAGAATTTTAGAGGGAGGAAAGGCAATATGTCAAGAACAGTATTCAGGAAGAAAGTGAAAGAAATGTGACTCAAGTTGAACAAAAAGAGCAAGGGGAATAATACTTGGTAGAAGAGATTCAGATACAAGTAGAAAATAAGTATGATAAATTAAGAAGCGAAGAAGAGAAGATGGTGACTCAGAAACAGGGGCACAAGAGAAGAAAGAAGTGAAGTCTCTTGAAGGGTGTTGAAAAGGAGAAAGAGAAAAATAAGAATTAAAAACAGATGCAAAAAAATGGAAAGGAATGATTTAGGTTATTTTGATACTAAATGTGAACAATATAAGATACTGATTGAGAAGTCTAATGGTTGTTGAATGCTGTAAGAAGAAAAATTGATGTATTATGTCTGCATACAAGATATGTTAACCAAAAACAAAAAAATTGAAAATGTGTCTGGGAAAAAGATTATACAGTAAGTAGGATACAAAATGTGTTCTGGGTTAAGAGTGTTAAGAGAAGATAAAGTAAAAATTTTGGATGAATCAGTTGTGATACTAGGAAGGGTAATGATGTGTGACTTGAGGAAAACAAATAGAAATTAGGTGAGGGTAATAGTAATATATCTATCTGTAAATGTGTTGGAAAGAAAAAAAATCAAAGAATTAAAAAAATGTGATAGTAAGCATGTCATTAGCAATGCTTGGTGACTTTAATTTGTAAGGTAAAATGTAAAAGGGAAGACAATGATGTAAAGATGATAAAATAAGTGATGTGATGCGGAACATGAAAGTAGGAAAAGCAGAGAAGGAGCATACAGAAGGGGAATTTTTAAAATGGAGATTGAATATTCAGGGGGCATGAAATGGCTGGTGAGGTAGAAGTGATAGATTTTTTCAGATCATACAACAGTTGGGGCTGTATTAGGGCTGTATTAGGTGATAATTAAAGAAGGGCAAGGAATAAAACAGTTAAGGTATGCAAGTGAAAAAATAAGGAAATAAAGGATTAAGGTAGTAGACCATTGAAAGAACACATGATGGCGAGAGTATTTTATGAAAGTCGGACCCAGCTTGTGGGTGGTGGTTAAAGATAAATATAAAATGACTTTGTGGAAATAGAGGAAATGGTAGAAAAAAAAGCAAGGCGGAATATGAAATCATTGTGAAAGAGTTTGAGAAAAGAATGGAAGAAGGAAGTAATAGAGTAGGAAAAATAGAAAATAAATTTTATGGGAAATATAAAGAAAATTTTCAGACAGTATTGTATAGACAGAAATACTTAAGGGAAAGCAGGAAGGTTTCAACCTTTTTTCTTTGTTTTACTTCCTTTCATAAAGGTAAGACAGATAGATAGATATTATAGATATAATTGTAGATGAGAATGGGGTAGTAAAATGTAAACATGAAGAAATTAAGGGGATGGTAAACCAATTTTAGAAACAGCGTGTAAGAAGGAAAAAATTGAAAGGGGGAAGATGGAAATTAGAAGAAAGAATTGTGTTGAAAGAACTGGAAGAGATTATAAAAGAAGAAAAGCATCAACACCAAGCTTGGACAGGTTCAGTTATGGATATTATAAGAAGGTGATTATAAGGGAAGTAGTATCTGTGAACATACCAAATGAAGGAATGTTTAGAGGAAGGGAGAGAGGAAAATGTATATGCTGGAATGATTACATTTATATACAAGACAGATGTTAAAAATAATATTAAGAACTGGAGACCATTAACGGTGGGGAATACTGATTATAAAATCTTTATGAAGCTAATGCAAAAAATAATGTGGATTGTTTTCAAACAAGTGATAGGGGAAGGAAGGGGTATGTGGTGTTAAGGGAAAACAAGTGAAGGAAATGTTAGTAATAATAAAAGAAGTAACAGGTGCTGTTTTAAGGGAGACTGAAAATGTAAGTTTTGTTGTGTGTGATGCAACCAAAGCATTTCATTCAGTAAGTCATGAGGCAGTGTGTGGGATATTTTAGAGGATTATGGGTTTGGAAAACATAAACATGTTAAATAAGTGTTATGAAATCTCTTAGGAGAAGTTATGGTGAATGGTTGGATAGGAAAGAAAATAAATATAAAAAACGTGTGAAACGGGTGTCCGAACTGTATGCATTTATTTTTTTCCGTGATGAATGCAATAACACAAACATATATTAGTGAAATGAAAGAAGCATGATGGAAAATGGTAAAAAGTGTAGTAATACCCATGTCTTTCATACGCAGATGACTTAGTTATCATAGCAAAAAATATATAGTATGGCTGAAGGAAACTGCAACAAGGATGGAAAGGAGGGGATTAAATAAAACTGAATTAAGGTTAAATAGGTTAAAAAGTAAAGAGTTTGTTGAAAAAGACAACACGTGGAATATATTTTACTAGCAATGGGATGAACATATTGGGAATAAGGTTTGGTGAAAGTAGAAAAATTGTAGAAAAATTTAGTGAAATTCTGTATGAAAGGAAGTTAGTTGATGGAAAACCTTCTGTTTATCTTTTAGCATGAAAGTAATATGTATATATTGGGAAAGCTGACTTATTTGGGGAGTATATATTTTCCTGAAAAAAATGGAAAAAGAATTATTAGATATTTTTTTCTGATTTATTTGTGGATCGTCTTAGTCCAGTTAAATATAGAATTATATATAATGGGAAGGAAGGTTTAAATTAAAAACAGTTGTATAGTTGGCATAAGCACACACTTTTCTGGTATTAAAAATATGAAAGAGAAGGAAAGTAGCTTGATAGTGAATATACTGTGTGAAATATGAGCAGATGAAAAAAATGAAAAGGGAAGAAAAAGAAGTTAAAGGCAGAACAGTATTATAATATGGTAATGGAGAAATATTTAATATATCCATGGAGAGATCATTAGGCTGAATTAAAACAAAATAACAGGGAACAATTTTTGAGCTGGAGATTATTCTTATGGAGGGTATTGTTGGATAAATTGCCTATCAAAAGTACCATGAAATATACAACAGTATACAAGAGAAAAATAACAACTGTAATGAAGAAACAGCAAAGCATTATTCTTTTGATTTCACAAGATTTTTTTGAAAAAATTAAAATGGGTAGTTTTCAAAATATAAACATGTTGGACACACTCTTGTATGAGAAAATTTGACAATGAAAAAAATCTTAAGTAGACAAATGGGAGATGATTTTGATGGTAACAGTATGGAAGTTGAGAAAAAGATGATGTGATGAAATGTGTAATAATAAGAACAATGAAGATGTGTTGGCTGTGGAGTAAAGGATAGGGGGAATAGAATGAATGATGTTAGTCTGTGAACTTGCAGATGTGAAACCTTGTAAACATTGAATAAGTTTAAATAGAATAGAAGGGGTGTGATGTATTAAGGTATTTATTTTAATAAGGCAGCTCCTGCTCTCTTTGGTAATTGCCATGGGATCTTTTACATCCACCTGAGCTACCACCGACTCAAATGGGACCTCGGTTTTACATCCCATCTGAAGGATGACGCAGTCAGGAATGAAGCATCCCTGTTATGCTGTCAGTATTGGAAAACTAATCTAACCACTTGATGTGGGAATAGAAAGTACAGTTGTGTACCTACCATAAATGTAGATGTTCGAGTGTTCACTGTTCCAGTCATTACAATTGGGTTATCCTGCTGGCAGGCTACCTGTAGTCGACCTGAATTCCAAAGTCTAGGTCCGGCATCGATTGCTGTTGCCTCCTCCCTGACGTCAGTGCGCCAGGGGTATAAAAGATGCAGCCAACGCCATTTTCTTCAGTTTTTCTTGCTCCAGATGTCAGGTGCCCCCAAAAGGGTAGGCTAAAAATATGTCTATAAAGCATGCGTGCACCAGGTAACAAGTTTCCTTCATCTACAAGCAAATACACCACATAGGTTGTATAGAATAGAGAAGTACAGATAAGGTCCAGCAAAGATAAGGGGGGTGGTGGGTGGGTTACCTGGACTGCAACAGTAAATAAACTCGAACATCTACATTTATGGTAGGTACACAGCTGTACTATGTTCATCGTGTTTCACTGTTGCAGTCATTACAATTGGGTTGAATCCCAAAGCTAAGGTTGGGAGGCTGGAACTAAATAGAATTAGGAGTGGCTATGAGGCCCTGCAGGACTGCAGTGGCAAAGCCTGCCCTGGATTTGGAGTAGAGTGGTAAGTGGTAGTGCTTTGTAAAAGTGTGCACTGAACTCCAGGTTGCAGCCTCTAAAATGTCTTTGGTTGGCACTCCTCTGAGGAAGGCTGCTGAAGTGGCTGCTGCTCTGGTTGAATGTGGCCTAATGCCCTTAGGCACTGATTTGCCATGTTGAGAATAGTATAAACAAATGCATTGACCTATCCACTTTGAAATAGTCTGCTTTGAGATGGCCTTTCCTTGTGATCCTGCAGCATATGCTACCAGTAATTGCTCAGTCTTTCTGAAAGCTTTGGTTCTGTCCAAGTAGAAGCACAGCTGTCTGTGTATGTCCAAAGAATGCAGAAGTTTCTCACCCTTGTTCTGTGGGTTTGGATAAAAGGTAGGCAAATGAATAGTTTGGCTGAGGGCCACACTGGACACTACCTTAAGCATAAATGTGGGGTTTGTACTTAGAGAAACCCTATCTGGATGGAAAATGATAAAAGGTTCCACAGCCATGAGCGCCTGTAGCTCTGAGACTCGTCTTGCAGAGGTTATTGCTAGGAGCAGAGCTGTTTTCCATGATTAAAATTTTATATCTGCTGTAGCGGCTGGCTCAAACGGAGGCAGAGTGAGTTTTTCCAAGACATAATTGAGGTCCCATGCAGGTATTGGTGATCTCCTTGGAGGCCGTAAGTTTTTGGCTCCTCTGAGATACTACCTTAATAAAGGATGAGAAAAAAAATAGGTGGATCTGTATTGTAATGAGCTGAAATGGCAGAGGCATGAATCTTAATTGATGAAAAGGATAGGCCTTTGTTCAGCATCTCAGTTAAGTATTGCAAAATCTGAGGGATATTTGGAACAATCATGTCAATTCCTTGTGCCTGGTTCCAAGCACAGAATCTCTTCCATTTTTCTGCATAAGATTTTCTGGTACTGGGCCTCCTGGCCTCCAAGATAACATCCATCACCGCTTTAGAGAGAGGTGTGTTTTGAAAAGCTACATTATCTGCCATGCTGCCAGATTTAAGGTCCTGAGTTGGCTGTGCAGGATCTGATTGTTTTGTTGGGTCAGTAAGTGAGGAATTTGAGGTAATGTCCATGCTGGGCATTGAGTCAAGTTTCTTAGGATTGGGCACCAGTGCTGGTGGGGCTAGTCTGGGGCAATCGGTATGATTTTTGGCTTCTCTTGTCTGACCTTTAGGAGTACCTTGGGGAGGAGAGGCAGTGGGGGAAAGGCATATACTGTTAAGTTTTTCCAGCTGAAAGATAGAGCATCCACTTTCCATGCTTGCTTGTGATAAGTCCTTGTGCAGAATCTCTGTAGTTGGCAGTTGTGAGGAGAGGCAAATAGATCTATGTCCGGGCATCCCCAATTCCTTGTTATCATGTTGAAGGCTTGTGGATCCAATTTCCACTTATGAGGATCCATGAGGTTTCTGCTTAGTTCATCTACCAGGGTATTTATCTTTCCCAGGAATTGTGCTTGCAGATGTACTTGGTAAGTCAATGCTGTGTCCCACAAAGTCATGGCTAGTCTGCAACGGGGGTAGGAATGTGTGCCTCCCTGCTTGTTTATGTACCACATGACTGTAGTATTGTCCGTCTTTATCAGTAGTTGTCCTGGATGAAGTAGATCCTTGAAGGCTGTCAGGGCATTTTGAACAGGTAGCATCTCTTTTTGATTGATATGTAGATGAATTTGGTTTGAGGACCATGTTCCCTGAATGCATCTTCCTGCCATGTGGACCCCCCAGGCATAATCTGAAGCATCTGTTGTTAGTGTTTGCTTGGCTGGGGTAATATGAATGGCTGTCACTTGTTCTGGTGACAGGCCTTTGCCCACCATTGAAACTCCTGTTGCAGGCAGGGAATGAGAGTAATCATTGTTTCCAGGCTGTGGCAATGTTGAGCCTAAACACTTTTTAGGTACCATTGAAGTTTCCTTATATGCAGTCTTGCATATGGAATTAGTAGGATGCAGGATGGCATGAAGCCCAAAGCCTGCAGAATTATTCTTGCAGATAACTGTGCCTTTGTTGCCAACATTTTCAAATAGGTAGTCAGTTGCCTTTGTTTGTCCGGCGTGAGATATCTCTTGAGAGGGTACTAGTTTTGATTTCTTCTCGTTGACTGTGTACCCTAGGCACGTTAGAATTCTTTTCACAAACGCCCATCTGTAGAAGAATGTCCTTGTTCTCTGCTTGAATTAGACAGTCGTCCAAGTAAGGATATATTTGTATTCCTCTTTGTCTGCAGAATGCAATTACTGGTGCCAGGCACTTTGTAAAGACCCTGTGTGCAGTAGATAAGCCAAAGGGCAGTGCAGAGAATTGGTAATGCATTGAGCCAGCCTTGAGTCTGAGGTATCTTCAGCATGATTGTCTTGATTGGGACATGCAGGTATGCCTCTTTTAGGACTAAAGTCACAAGCCAAGCATTTTTGCCCAGCATGGGCAGAAGCTGCTGCAAAGTCAACATTATGAATTTTGGTTTATCCAGGAATGTGTTCAGAATAGATAGGTCTAGTATTGGTCTCCAGGCCTTGTCCTTTCTGGGTACCAAGAACAGTCTTGAGTAAAATCCTTGTCCCTGATCTTGCTCTGGTACTAGTTGAATGGCCCCCATGTCCATGAGGGATGACACTTATTTTTGGGCCTCTGCCCATTGATTTTTTGGGAGATCTGGCCAGCCGTTTGCCTTTGGCAGGGTATGGAAATGGAACTTGTAGCCTTGTGACGCTATATTTAGAACCCACTTGTCCTGGGTTATAATGTGCCAATTATGAGAAAAAAGTGCTAATTTTCCCCCCAAGGGTGCTGCCAGGGCATAAGTGTTTGGTGCCGGCGGGGGGAAGTCATTGGGACTGTTTTCTGTATGGCTGTGATATATCTTCTCCAACTTTAAAGGTAGAAGCACCCCATTGCTTTGACCTGTATGAACCTTGCACCTGGGATATGCCTCTAGGGCATCTGGATCTGCCCCTTTGAGGTCTGTCTGAAACAGGGAAAGACCAATTCTTTGTAGGCCAGTGTCTACTATACCTAGGTGGCTGTACTTGTAAAAAAATCTTTGACAGTTTGCATAGATTTAGGTTTGTCCTCCATTTTCTTTAACACCTTTTCTGCCTTAACACCAAACAAAGTATCATGCTGTAAAGGTGCATCTAATAATTTAACTTTAACATGATCAGGCAGATTTTGTTCCTTTAACCAAGCATGCCACCTAATTACAGAACCCATAACTGCGGCCCTGCAGGAGGCCTCCAAATAATCAAAACCACATTGCAAAGTATGTTTTCCAACTTGTTCAGCTGCATGCAATAAATCCTACATTTCCTTGTTTTCTGCACATTCTGAGTTTAACAACATTTTCTGTTTAAGCAATGCCATGACATGTTGCTGATATTTGAGCATATGAAACTGACAGTTTAAGGCCCGTATAGCCAAGGTAGCAGATGTGTAAACCTTTTTCCCCATCTATCCAGAGCCCTAGAATCCCTGTCAGAGGGGGTAGGAATTTTTGCAGCGGAAGCCTTAACTCCTTTGGGACCCTGTGAAATAGTTTCAGGGTCAGCAGCAGGGTTTTTAAAAAGGAGTTTGAGAGTCAGGAACCCTGTAATATCTGTCAGGCTTAACAGGAGCTGGAGGTAAGGAGTCTGGGGTCAGACTAGACTCCGAAAACACATCATCTGCAATGTCTAACGCAGTTGGAATGGCTAGAGGCCTGTGTTGAGGTAGTAAAAGGAAATCCCTGAGCCTCTTTTTAGATTCTGAAAAATCTTGGCTCTCCCAGTGGAAATGCTCCATCATAGTATGCAAGATTTCCCCAAAAGAATAGTCCTCTGGAGGAGAAGCTGAAGGTATAGATTCTTCAGCATCAGAATCCTCATAGGGGGGAAGAGAATATTCCTGATCAGAGGAGGAATCAGAAGAAATAGAAACCTGATCTGAAGATTCATAGTCAGTCTCTTGCCTAGGCCTCTTATCTGGTGGGGGATGGAAACCCCTGATCAAGGTAATAGTCTTCAGCCATTTTGAGCATCTGTTTTTTGGGCATAGAGGCCTGGTCACGTGGCACTTGAGTTTGTTTCTTTGCTTTAGAAGGTGCTTTAGTCTTTGCCTTTGAAGCTGTAGTCGGTCTAATGTAAAGATGTTTAGGTCTGAATAAACCCTCAGAAGCCAGTGCCTGCTCAGCGGCTCCAGACCCATCTGAGGGAATAGTGTCCGAGGCTCCAATACCATGAGTTTCCAGTGGCATAGCCGACTCCACGTGGGAGTCAGTAGCAGCCTGAGACTCTAAAGTAGCGGGCATCAGGGGCTGCGAAAGCGCCTCACTGAGAACCGGCGACTGGCTCAGGAGAAGCGTCGTCGTCGGTTTTGGACCTCGGTTGTTTATCACTCTCCTTTTCTTTGTATTTTTTGTGAACTCCGGTAGTCGGATGGCTTTTCGACGACATTTCTGGATAATTAAACCGGCATCCCAAATAGTTTAAAGCAAAATCATACCGACGCTTAATAGTGCGTTGGTTAAATCTAGCACAAAACCGACAACCAGAAACGTTGTGCTCAGGGCCTAGGCAAGGAATGCAGTAAGAATGAAAGTCCTTATGAGATATTTGCTTTCCACAAGAAATACAATTAACTTTTTCTGACATCGGTCTGGAGCAAGAAAAAAAATTTCCCCAACGGGGTACTTAGCTTTATTGAAGACTTCTGGTCTGAAACTCTAACATGAAAATCTCAGGAGTTAGCCGACGGGCACTTGCAAACTACTTCTGCTTCGGGCACTGCGCGGCAAGAAATACTGAAGAAAATGGCGTCGGCTGCATCTTTTATACCCCTGATGACCTGACGTGAGGGAAGGGGCGACAGCAGCCGACGCAGGACCCAAGACTGAAATTCAGGCCGACTGAGGGCAACCTGCCAGCAGAATTACCCAAATGTAATGACTGCAACAGTGAAACAGGAAGAACATCTTGACTATTACTCCAAACCCTTTCAAATTACTGTAGACAATTTTATTTATCATTGTTTTGCGTATTTTGAATGATTATATGTTGCATTAAAATGTTTTGTAATCGTTTTATTTTGACTGTTAGGATTCATTTGGCATCTTTGAGTTTCTGAAAATGCAATATTCACAGTCTGTATATGAAGAAGACCAGGGCATTATTTTGTTGTAAGTTTTTTTTTTAAATCTAAAAGTGGATTGTATTGCTCCTTGTGAAAACTTTCTGTAATGTCATAAAGTAGATTTCTTTTGTAAATTTGATGTAATTCAGGTCTTATCCCTGTGCTTTATTTTTTGCTGTATTTAATCAAGGTAATTTGGGACCTGTATCAGGCTCAACATGGTATAAAAAAAGTATATTTTCCAGAAAAAAGAAAATGAAAATCAGTTTACAAAGCAGTTTGATGCAAAGTAAAGGCAGGACATTGAGTCATATACAGAGATTAGTATACAGTGCTTCTGTTTTACATTTAAGTGATGCAAGGTGGGCATCTTTCTAGGTTTAGAAACACAGTACATAGTTTGATAGAGAGTGAAAGCATAAAACATAAATCCCATTAATAGATTAGCTTACAGTGCTGTTAAATAATATGGTGATGGCAAAATATCAGATTAGAAAAAGGAAGTATTTGGGGTATGTGACTTGGGCGGTGGTATGGTTTGTGTGCTTGTAAAGTAGAATCCAGTGTTCAACTGGACACTATCATATGCTAATCTGAATTGCTACTTCTGTAAGGCTTGCTCTATATGTGTGTGTCTGTTAATAATGCATTACAGTATTTCTGCACATATTTTAAGAGTAAAGCTTGTTACTAAAAATGGCCTGTATTTATACAAAGCAGTAGTGGATGTTCTTCGTGTTTCACTGTTGCAGTCATTACATTTGGGTAATCTGCTGGCAGGTTGCCCTCAGTCGGCCTGATTATCAAAGTCTTGGGTCCTGCATTGGTTGCTGTTCCTTCTTCCATGTCGTCAGGTCATCAGGGGTATAAAACCTGCAGCCGACACCATTACATCAGTCTTTCTTGCCGTGCGGTGCCCGAAGCAGAAGCAGTTCGCAAGTGCCGGTCGGCCGACTCTTGAAATTTTCATTTTCGAGTTTCAGAACCAAAGTCTTCAAATAAAAGCTAAGTACCCCATTGGGGAAACTTTTTCTTGCTCCTTACCGATGTCAGTAAATGTTAATAATTGCATTACTTGTGGGAAGCAAATACCTCATAAAGATTTTCATTTGTATTGTATTCCTTGCCTAGGCCCTGACTACAACGTGCCTTATTGTCGGTTTTGTGCTAAATTTAATCAATGCATGATTAAACGTCGGTATATTTTTGCTTCTAAATATTTTGGCTCAAGATTTAACTATCCAGAAATGTCGTCGGTTAGCAATCCGACTACCGGAATACCTAAAAAACACAAAGAAAAAGACAGACAAACCATCGAGGTCCAAAACCGACGACGCTTCTCCTAAGTCAGTCGCCGGTTCGCAGGTACTCAGGAGCTTTTGCAGCCCCTGATACCTGCTACTTCTGATTCGCAGGCCTCTACTGAGACCCATTCAGAGTCCGGTATGCCACGAGATGCTTCAATTATAGAACCCACAGATGTCTCTACCTTAGATTGGTCCGGAGCCGCTGTGCAGGCACTGGCTTCCGAGGGTGTTTTCAGGCCTACAGATTTGTATATTAGACCAATGCCATCTTCAAAACTAAGGCCAAAATCTAAATCTATGTCTAAAAAACCGATGCCTGGGCCACATGTGCAGGCCCCTATGCCTAAAAAACAAATGATCAAAATGGCTGAAGATTTAATTACTCTGATCAGGGGTAACCAACCGCCTCCTTGTAAGAGGCCTAGGCAAGACATTGATTATGAATCTCCTGAACAGGATTCTATTTCTTCTGACTCTTCTAATGAACAGGATTTGTCTATTCCTCTTTTCTTGATCTACTGGAAAATATTAGGGTTCATCCAAACACCCTAATAATGGGCGACTTCAACTACCCCACCATTAACTGGGAAAACTACTCGTGTACCAACTCCTTAGCTCAACACTTTCTGGAATTCATAAACTCCAATACCCTAGATCAACTTATCCACACCCCCACCAGGGGCAACAATATCCTAGACCTAGTCATTATCAACATGAGTGACCGGTGTTCCACACCTGAAGTCAACTCCTCGTTGGTCCAATCCGACCATAAGCTTATCACCCTTGATCTCCACATCCCACCCCCATTAAGGAAACCACAGTAAAATATTTCTCCAAAGCCAACTTCATGCTTCTTAAGACAGAAGTGGTGAACTTCATGGCACCCATGCAGATAGACAATACAGGTACAACTGCTAAATGCTACACAAATGCACTCTAAAAGCACTTACACGAGTGCATGGATCGTGCTATCCCAAACAGAACCAAGATGCTATCCTCCAAAAAAAGGAAGCCAATCTGGTGGTCCCCTGCCGTAAACTGTACAACAGAAGGAAGAGACTGTTGCAAAAGAGAGTAAAATCCCATGAGTGGAGGAGCTCCTTGGTTAGCCTCAGTAAGAAGCTGAGATCCCTTATAAGATCCTCCAAAGCTAGCTATGAAAACAAAATCACCACTAAATCCAAGGACAACCACAAAGCATTCTATAGCTATGTCAAGAATCTAGATGGCAACACCCAGATCTGCTCTGAGTTGCAGCACAAAGGCACGAAAATTACAGAACCAACTGATATTGCCAACATCCTAACAGATAGGTTCAGTGCTAACTTTACCCCCCTCTCACCTCCCTAAAGGGCCCATATCTATACAGGAAGAATGCAGAGTCCCTGTAATCACAACTATGCAGGTAAAAGCTGCACTCTCTAAAGCCAGAAACACAGCATCCATGTGACCGGACAACATCCCAGGCTGCGTTTTACACGAACTTCAGAACGAACTGGCTCCCCACTTAAGCACCATGTTCAATTATAGCCTCGCATCAGGCTTTGTGCCCACTGAATGGTGCACAGCAACAGTTATCCCACTCCACAAAGGGAGAGCCACCACTGATCCCGGGAACTATCGACCTGTTAGCCTGACAGGCCATGGAATATATCATCATGGAACTCATAAACAAAGACATTGGTAACCTCCAAACTCTGGATCCCATCCAGTTCGGGTTTGTGAAAGGCAGATCATGCCTCCTGAACCTGATTGACTTCTTTGAGGCAGTCACCAAGCCGTGGATGAGGGTAAGGTGGTTCACACAGCCTATCTTGTCCTTGCCAAGGCTTTCGACACCATCCCCCATTCTGGAATTATAGCTAAACTCACTAAACTAGGCATAAATCACTACATCACAAGATGGGTTGCCAACTGGCTCACTGACGAAACCCACACTGTAAAAGTTGCTGACTCCAAATCTGACCTCAAAGCAGTGACAAGTGGAGTACCACAGGGTTCCTTCCTGGGACCTCTCCTGTCTGGTATCTACTTCTCTGAATTACAGGCTAACATAGAAGGCCTCTGACTAACGAAGTTCGCAGATGACTGCAAACTATGAGCCATAGTCAAGTCCCCAAATGATGTGGACATCCTACAGAAGGGCCTGACTGAGACAGATGCCTGGTGTCAGAGTCATGGACTCAAGCGCAATGCCAAAAAGTGCAGTGTCATCCCCTTTGGTAAAAACTCTGTACCCATGAACTACCACATAGGCAGCAATCTACTTAACACTGAATGCGTGATGAGACCTTGGGAACCAGGTGGGCAGTAGTCCCTCCTTTGATAGTCACATCGCTACAGTAGTCAGGAAGTCCTTCTACGTGGCACACCTCATCATAAAAGGGTTCTCATTCAGGAAAAAAGAGGTCATTGTTCCCCTCTACTCGTCACTCATTAGACCCATTATAAAGTACAACGCCCCTTTTGGAATGCACCTCACAAGATATCTGCAGCAGCTGGAAAGGCCACAGAAGTACCTCACAAAGAGGATTACTGGCCTCAAACAAATACCCTACACTGACCACCTCAAAAAATTCTGTAGCATATTGCCTTCTCCGAGGTGATCTCTGCCTAACATATAAAGCTATGTCAAACCCAGAGCTGTTGGACACGCTATACCTAAAGAAATCCCAATCCCTCCAAGCTACACGCTCTAGGGACCTAAACCTTGTCCCCACAATAAACAGAACATGCTGGAGGGATAGATTCCTCTCCCAGAGACTTCCTATACTCTGGAACTAGCTACCCATCAATGTCAAGCAAAGTTCTTCATTAGCACACTCTTCAAGAAAAATCTTGATGAGTGGATGGGAAATAGGAGATACACCCCGGGGATCACTTCTGTGTCTCTGCTGGACAGTGGCACAGGAAAATAACTTTCTTGGGTGGTGTAAGCTATGAAACCTTGCTGGCTAGGCTTACGTAGGCCCTTGGGCCGATATCCTAGTACGTACCTATGAACCTATGAGGACTCTGATGTAGAGGATTCCATCCCTTCTGCCTCTCCCCCTGAGGATTTTACTTTTGGGGAAACTTTATATGCCTTAAGGGAGCATTTCCACTGGGAAAGTCAGGCTTTCTCTGAATCTAAAAAGAGATTTTAGGGATTTTCTTCTACTTCCTCAGCATAGGCCTTTGGCTATACCTCCTGTTCTAGACATTGTTGATGATGTATTTTTAGAATCTAGTATGACTCCTGATTCTCTGCCTCCGGCTCCTTGTAAGCCAGATAGATACTACAGGGTTCCCGATTCCCACAAATTCCTTTTCAAAAACCCTATTGCTGATCCTGAAACTATTTCTCAGGGTCCCAAGGGCATTAAGCCCTCTACTGCCAAAAATCCTACCCCTTCTGATAGAGACTCCAGGGCGCTGGATAGATGAGGTAAGAAGGTTTACACATCTGCAACCATGGCAATCAGGGCTTTAAACTGTCTATTTCATATGCTTAAATATCAGCAGCATATCATGGGACTACTTAAACAGAAAATGATGTTAATCTCTGACTGGAAAATAAAGAATTGCAGGATTTATCGCATTCAGATGAACAAGTTGGAAAACATACATTGCAATGTGGTTTTGATTCCTTGGAGGCCTCTTGCAGGGCTGCTTTAACTGGATCTGTGCTAGGAAGACATGCTTGGCTCAAAGAGCAACCTCTGCCTGACCATGTTAAAGCAAAATTGTTGGATGCTCCTTTACAACAGGACCGTCTCTTTGGTAATGAGGCTGAAGAAGTGTTAAAAAAGATGGAAGATGAAGCTAAATCTATGCAAACTGTGAAAGATTTCTTACAAGTGCAACCTCCAAGATTTAGTAGACACTGGCCTACTAAGAACTGGTCCTTTCCAGTCCCCTCAAGTCAAATCAAGACATTCCAAAGGCTCCAGGTTTCAGTCACAAGGAACTTTTAGAACAAAACAATGGGGTGCTTCCACCTCTAAATCTGGAGGCAACAAGGCACCTCCCTATGGTAAACAGTCTCAATGACTTCCCTCTACAATAACCAAGCACTTACCTCTTAGCCGCCCCTTTGGGGGGAAAACTAGCACTTCATGCACAAAACTGGCAACTTATTACTCAGGACAAATGGGTTTTAAATATAGTATCCCAGGGATACAGATTTCACTTCCACACGTTGCCAATCCCAAATGGATGGCCAGATCTGTCCCCAAATCAGTGGGCAGAGGCCCAGAAAAAAGTCCTGTCCCTCATGAACTTGGGGGTTATTCAGTCAGTGCCAGAAGAAGAAAAGGAACAAGGTTTCTATTCCAGACTTTTCCTGGTACCCAGAAAAGACAAATCATGGCATCCAGTTCTGGACTTATCCACTCTAAACACATTTCTGGACATTCCAAAATTCAAGATGCTGACTCTTCAACAGTTACTACCTATGCTAGGCAAAGATGCCTGGTTGGTAACTCTAGACTTAAAAAGGCTTACCTGTATATCCCAATCAGGGAATCTTGCAGAAGATACCTCCGCTTCAAAGCAGGCTACTTCCATTACCAGTTCTCCGCACTGCCCTTTGGCTTATCTACTGCGCCCAGGGTCTTCACAAAGTGCCTGGCACCAGTAATTGCATTTTGCAGGCAAAGAAATAATCAAATATATCCATACCTGGACAATTGTCTAATTCAGGCAGAAAACAAGGACATTCTTCTAAAGCATCTGGCGTTTGTAAAAAGGGTTCTAACTTGTCTAGGGTACACCATAAACGAAAAGAAATCACAACTGGTACCCTCTCAAAAAGTTACATTCCTGGGTGCAAGCTTGAATACAACTGCTCAGATGTACTTGCCTTGCACCAGAAAAGCAAATTCAATTGATGACTTACTTCAAACAGATGGCCACAAAAACCCAGCTATCTGCAAGGCAAATTCTGCAGGCCTTGGGGTTCATGGCCTCTTGCATTCTTCTAATTCCATATGCAAGACTGCATATGAGGAAACTTCAGTGGTACTTAAAAAGTTTATGGAGTCAACATTGCCACAGCCTGGAAACAATGATTCCTATTGTACCTTGCCTGCAACTAGAGTTCCTATGGTGGGCAGAGGCCTGCCAACAAAACAAGGGACTGCCATTCACTCCACCCCCTGCCGCCCAAACCCTAACAACAGATGCATCAAATTATGCTTGGGGGGGGGGGGGGTTCCTCTGGCAGGGAAGTGCATTCAGTGCAAATGGAGCCCAAATCAAATGCACCTACATATCAATCAGAAAGAGATGCTAGCTGTACAGAATGCACTGACAGCCTTCAAGGACTGCCTTCATTCAGGACAACTAATGATAAAGACAGACGACACCACAGTTATGTGGAACATAAACAAGCAGGGGGGTACACATTCCTACCCCCTTTGCAGACTAGCCATGGCATTGTGGAACACGGCCTTGAACTATCAGATACAACTACAAGCTCAGTTCCTGCCAGGAAAGCTAAATACTCTGGCAAACGACCTAAGCAGAAATCTTATGGACCCACACAAATGGAAATTGGAACCACATGTTTTCAACACGCAAATGGGGGAACCCAGACATAGATCTTTTTGCCTCACCCCAGAACTATCAGTTGGACAAATTCTGCACAAGAATTTATCACAAAAAAGCTTGTAAAGTGGATGCTCTATCATTCAGCTGGAAAAACCTATCAGTCTATGCCTTTCCCCCTCTGCCTCTGCTCTCCAAAGTTCTACTAAAAGTCAAACAGGACAAACCAAAAATTATTCTGATTACTCCAGACTGGCCTCGCCAACACTGATACCCACTTCTGCGCAATGTGTCACACCGGCACCTGCCTCAGACACCTTACCTACTGTCTCAGATGAACTACCAAATTCTGCACACTCAGCTCCAAACTTTGAATCTTGCAGCGTGGCTAATCAACTAATTTCACCCTTGGCATCCCTCAGCAAACCAGTGATGGATGTCATTAGGAGGCTAGAAGGCCTAGTACTAGAAAATATTATGCTGACAAATGGAAAAGATTCTGTGCCTGGAACAAGTCAAAAGGAATAAGCACACCAATGCCCAATATTCCTCATATCTACAATACTTAACTTAGATGCTTCACAAGGGCCTATCTTTTTCTTCCATAAAAATCCATGCCTTTGCCATTTCAGCTCATTACAACATGGAACCTCCCCTCTTCTCTCATCCACTGCTAAAGCAGTATCTCAGAGGGGCCAAAAATTTAAGACCTCCCAGGAGAGCACCAACTCCTGCATGAGACCTCAATTTTGTTTTGGAAAAACTCACTCTTCCCTCCTTTTGAGCCAGCTGCTACTGCAGACCTAAAATTTCTCTCATGGAAAACAGCTTTCCTTTTAGCAGTCACTTCAGCTAGAAGGATTTCAGAATTACAGGCTTTTATGGCAGTGGAGCCTTTCATTATTTTTTTATCTGGACAGGGTGGCTCTCGGGACCAGTCCATCTTTCATGCCTAAGGTGGTATCCAGTGTGGCTCTTAATTAGACCATTAATCTGCCAACTTTCTTCCCCAATCCACAGAACAAGGGAGAGCCGATTCTGCGTTCACTGGATGTACACAGACAACTTAGATTCTACTTAAACAGGACAAAATCTCTAAGAAAATCTGAGCAACTATTGGTAGCATTTGCTGCAAGGGCAGAGGGAAAAGCTATTTCAAAGCAGACTATTTCCAAATGGATAAGCCATTGCATTTGTTTCTGCTACATGCACCATGGTAAACCAAGGGGATCAGGTCTCATTCCACCAGGGCTGCATCTACTTCTGCAGCCTTCCTCAGAGGGGTTCCTACCAGAGACATTCTAGAAGCTGCTATCTGGAGCTCAGTTCATACGTTCACCAAACATTACCATTTACCTTTCTTCTCTAAATCCAAAGCTGGCTTTGCCACTGCTGTCCTGCAGGGCCTTATAGCTGCTCCTAATGCTGTATAAATCCATCCTGAATGAAAAACACTTCTGGACTCCAAAGAATCCAAATCAAAGTTCCAAATACGAATAAAACACAAAAAGAAGCAGCCAAACTGGATTTTAAACTCTTCTTTACTGATCAATTTCATGGTGGGGAATGTACTGGTTTAAAATTCAGTATTTTGGCTAGATCATTTGGGGGAGGGGGAAGCAAATATTAATTTTCAACATAAATTGTTAAGTATGGAATCTAAATTTATTATTAATTATAGGACTTTGTTTCCTAACGGAATGAATTTGGAAATTTAATTGTAATAAAAAAAAATATATATTTATGTATTGCATTTGGTATCGTTGTAAAAATTGATATAATTGTATTTATTAGTATTTAATTGAAATAATAGCATATTTAGAAAATTTTCATTTATTATTGATTAATTGTTTAATTAATGTGAATTAAATGGGTGTATATATACTGGTTGAAGTAAAAGGATGATATTCCATGTGAAGGCGAAGGCCGAGGTACCAGAATTTTCAGTAAAGAAGAGTTTAAAATCCAGTTTGGCTGCTTCTTTTTGTGTTTTATTCGTAAATCCATCCTCCCAACCATAGCTTTGGGATTCTACCCAAATGTAATGACTGCAACAGTGAAACACGAAGAACATAGCACAGTTGTGTACACTTACCATAAATGTAGATGTTCGAGTGCATTCACTGTTGCAGTCCTGGTTACCCACCCTCCAGCCCCGTGTTTTTCTCTTACTATACCTCTCCTGTCTTTTACTATGCTTAAAAGCCTTTTTGGGTGTATTTGCTTTTGTCTGGAGGTATATTTTTTGTGTTTTAAACTTTTATATATATATATATATATATATATATATATATATATATATATATATATTGCTCCCCATTTGGGGGGCACCTGACATCTGGGGCAAGAAAAACTGAAGTAATGGCGTCGGCTGCATGTTTTATACCCCTGACGACCTGACGTCATGGAAGAAGGGACAGCAACCGAAACAGGACCCAAGACTTTGTTAATCAGGCCGACTGAGTGCAACCTGCCAGCAGATTACCCAAATGTAATGACTGCAACAGTGAATATACACGAACATCTACATTTATGGTAAGTGGAATTTGCCAGATCTGAGTCACTGAGTGATGAAGGCATTGCTACAACTGCAATGACTTGATTTTGATTACCCTTGGGAGCTGAAGTAGCTGGCTGTGGAGGGAGAAGAGTGACAAGGCATTACATGCGGTCTTGTCTCCTCTAATTGGGAGAAAGTACATGGGGCACACATACTGCTGTGGAATTTCAAATGGATACCAAGTACCTTCTGTGAAACATTTGCTTATGGTGTGTGTATGGGGAGGGCAGGGCTACCTCTGGGGCCATATCACCTATGTGAGCAACTGACTTCTGCAACCTACAGACATTGCATGCCAACCCTGACATGTACATAAGTGGATATTTAACTGGTATAGTAAAATTTCTCTAAGGGCTGCTTTGGCTGATGGTAATGTTGCAGTCGAGCCTTTACCGCACAAGGAAGTTATCAAACATGATTGTGATGGTGGGCCAAATGGTTGGCAGGCATGTAGGCAGAAAATAAAACAAAAAAAGTAATACAGTAATGGATGGACTTTAAAAATTCCCTTTGTGTAATAATAGAAAGAAAAGTATTAAAGCTCATATTTGATGCTCACACTTCACTTGTGTAAGCAGGAAGCTGTGGAATTTAGAAGGGAATTTAAATCTGTTATGCTGTATTAAAAAGCCAGCTAGAACTAAAATAATAAAATTATGTGGACTGTTGTGACTTGTATTGGAAGGCTGCAAGGTCCAACGGTCATTATAAAACTGATATGGGAAGTCACTACAAAGCAAGTAAATCTGATAGCATACATTAGAGTAGCAAGTGGTGTAGAAATGCAGAACGTGCAATGAATTCAGGACTGCATACAATTAAAATATGTAATGTAGCATATGCAGTGATGTGAGCATGTAGGGAGGATGTGAAAGTCAGATAATGTCTATAACAATAATAGATGCCTCTAGGTGCTAGGTCATTAGGCAGTGAAGAACCCATTCTATAAATGAGGTGAGGGCTAGAGGATGTGTATGTAGGTAACAGCTGACAATCTAACTACCTTTTCTGTGTGAAATTTGTGTGCTGTAACCATGAAAACTTGGAGAGGTGAAGATCAAACACTATTTCACAGCATTTGGACAGCATTCTTTCAGCACCTAGTAATAAAGTGACAAAGGTTGTGTTAAAACATACTGTCAGCTGGATTAAAGATGCTTTAGTCACTTAAAATATTGTGCTCTCTTGTAATCTCCTAAAGTGAACACCTGGGCTAGCACTAATCTGTTAGGTACATATGATACTGGAGAGTCTGGCACAGCTCCTGCGAATGTTTAATTTCTTTATCAACAGATCTGACAGCGTACTGTTCTCTTCATGAAAATCTGTCTTTACTACGCTGCTGATAAGAGTTAAGGTAATAAAATGTGTAATAAATCCAAATTTTATAAGCTCACACTAGTTCATTGTGTATTGTTTAACACTTACAGTAAGTTCTGTGTGTCCTAACAAGGACTTCAATAAACATAGAATGTCTTAACTTTTTAAAGTCCCTTCATTCTCTCCAGAGTCTTTGCTTTGTATCTGAAAACTGGCACAGAAGAGTACAGTTTTGTTTGCACTGAAGTATATTCAGCCTTGTGTGAAATGACGTTTCACTGCCCAGCTGTCTTGATACGGCAGGAACAGTATTATACCATTGTCTTGCCCTCCAACGTGCGTAGAAAAATGGGACATTGGGATATACTATACTCCTAAAAATTCTCTTTACTGCTCCAAAGTTTTCACCTGCAAAGCATATACAGTCAGGTGGAGAACTTGTTACAGTAGTTTGCAATGTATCACTGGATCTTTTCCACTACGCAACAGGTGCAATCTGATTTAGCATGCATTTTGATAGTTGAAGTCCACTTGCAAACCAAGCCTCTCCATTTTTTGCCTTGCCTGTCTCTTTAGCTCTGGATCCAAGTTATCCACAAGCCTATGTTATTCTGCATATTTATAGAGTCTGCTTGTCTGTTTGGTACCCCTTTTAATTGCTCCATGAAATACTGATTTTTCATATTATTCAGACTCCATTTCTTCCCCAAACACAAAAACATTAATGTAATGCCTCTAAGTATTGCATTTGTTGTTTGGATAGTGCTCTTTTTGGATATTTTAGAGTAGGTATAAGTGTATGTCTGTCATGTACCCTTTCTTCTTCTGGTCTTTGCATTTTTAATTCATCTGTTTGGTCTTCCTGAGATTTTGTTGCAGTCTTTGTGTGATTTTAGTACATTCTAGCTGTTTTTTACATTTATGGAGTCTACTGTTGGTTGATTATGGTTCACCAATATCATTTCCTGACTGTTTTGTGAGCAAGTCCACAGTGTAGCTTTACACAGCTTCCTCCTTTTAGAAAATTCATTAAGTTCATAAAAAGGTCATCTTTACAGAGATTTCCCCAAACATAAACTTATATTTATTGTTTTGCACCTGCACTCCATGTTTATGGTTTTCTGCTTGTGGCTTCAGGTTGTTATATATATATATATATATATATATATATATATATATATATATATATATATATATTTAACATTAGTTGACTAGGAAAGTCCGATCTAGGACAGAGACCATTTTCAGTGGAGGTCTGGGTAGAAATGCTCCAGGCTCCCCTAGGGGTGGAAGCAGTCCACTGTCTTGGTCTATAAGAGGCTTGTGTTTGAGGCCTTCCTCGGGAGTGTCTGTATCTACCCCTCTGAGGCCTGTCTGAATTGGGAAAGGACCAATTTTTTGTAGGTCAATTCCTACTAAATCTGGGTGGCTGTACTTGTAAGAAATCTTTAACTGTTTACATGGATTTTGCCTTGTCCTCCATCTTTTTAATCACCTTTTCAGCTTTAGATCCAAACAAAACATTATGCTGAACAGGAGCATCCAATAATTTAGCTTTTACTTGATCTGGCAAATGTTGTTCCTTTAACCAAGCATGCCTTCTAATTACTGTGCCAGAGGCAGCAGCCCTACAAGAAGCCTCTAAGGCATCAAATCCACAGTGTAAACCATGCTTCCCAACGTGTTCAGTGGCATGCATTAAGTCATGTAACTCCTTATCATCTGCACAGGTGGAAATGGAAGTAAGCTTCTGTTTTAAAACAGACAGGAGAAATTGCTGGTATTTCAGCATATGAAACTGACAGTTTAAAGCCCTAATAGATAAAGTAGCAGAAGTGTACACTTTTTTGCCCCATCTTTCTAAAGATCTGGAATCCTTCTCAGTGGGAATGGGGTTTTTAGCAGAAGCGGCCTTTACGCCCTTAGGACCCTGAGAAATGGTTTCAGGGTCAGCAGTAGGGTTCTTGTATAAAAACTGTTGGGAATCGGGAACCCTATAGTATCTGTCTGGCTTAACAGGAGCTGGAGGAAAAGAATCAGGAGTTAAGTTAGCCTCTGAAAAAGCATCATCCACAATATCTAAAATAGGAGGAATAGCCAGGGGTCTATGTTGGGGAAGAAGAAGAAAATCCCTTAGTCTTTTCTTAGATTCTGAATACTCCTGTCCTTCCCAGTGGAAATGTTCCATCATTTCATGCAAAGTTTCCCCAAAAGAGAAATCCTCAGGGGGAGAAGCTGAAGGAATGGATTCTTCAGCATCAGAATCCTCATAAGGAGGGAAAGAATATTCCTGGTCAGAAGAAGAAACTGAAGAAACAGAAGCCTGATCAGAAGAGTCATAATAAACTTCCTGCCTTGGCCTTTTATCTGGAGGGGGATGTGAACCCCTAATCATAGTAAGTAAGTCCTCCGCCATCTTAAGTAACTGTTTCTGAGACTTGGGAGCCAGATCAGAAGAGGCCTGGGCTGTAGTCTTTGATTTTGAAGGAGTCTTTGCCTTTGCCTTTATTAGAAGCTGAGTAGGCCTGAAAACCCCTTTGGAAGCCGGTACCTGCACAGCAGCTCCGGACCCATCCGAAGGAGCATTGTTCGAAGGTCCTGCAACAGAAATATTCAAAGGCCTAGTTGGCTCCTCGTGGGAGTCCGTTTCGGCTATAGGTTCCGAAATGGCCGACGACAGGGGCTGCTAAAGCGCCTCACTGACGACGGCCAAACCTGAAGCTGGCTCTGCTTGTGCGATATCGTCTGATTTGGACGTCGGAGGCCTGTCTTTGTCCTTGCGTCATTTGTGAACTCCAGTAGCCGGAACCGTATCCGATGACATTTTGTAATTAAAACGCCTACCGAAGTAATGAAATGCAAAATCGTACCTTCGTTTAATAGTACGTTGATTGAATCTAGCACAAAACCGGCAACTTTCTACGTCGTGGTCAGGGCCTAAGCAAGGAATACAGTAAGAATGAAAATCCTTATGAGGTATTTGCTTCCCACATGAAATACAATTATTAACTTTTTCTGGCATCGGACTGGAGCAAGAAAAAAGTTTCCCCAACGGGGTACTTAGCTTTGAGTAGGAGAAGAAAATCTTCGGACTGAAGTTTGTTTAGAAAAAATTGTCAGGAGTCAGCCGACCGGCACTTGCGAACTTCTATCACCGCACGGCAAGAAAGACTGGAGAGCATGGCATCGGTTGTCAGCTTTGTACTCCTGGTGCTCTGATGTCAGGAAGCATGGCTGAACAGCGGACGCCGGACCCAGACTTTGGGATTCTGGCTGACTGAGGACTGCCTGCCGGCAGGGGAGAACCCTACAGTCATGACTGCAACAGTGAAACACGATGAACATGTGAAAATCCTTTAAAGCAAGTAGGTAAACTAAAAAGGCTTAGTGGACAGGGATTTTGGTGGTGGACATCCTTCATATCTAATATCAACAATATGACATCTTGAAGAAGGGTGGAGAGAAGGGCCTACAAGGGAAACATCATGAAGTTCTTGACTTTTAGAAATTTATTCAATCTTAAGAGATGTAGCATAAGCCTTCCAAAGGCTGCCTTTGGGGGCCCCAGGAACAGCCTTAAATAAGATCCTGTTTCTTATTCTGAAGGAAAGCCCTTTCTGTTGTTCCCTGTTCCAATACTTGTTCCAGGAAAGCTAGCCTGGCAGCAGGATAAGCATTTTTATAAAGGATGAAAGGTTTTGAACTCTGTTTTGTAGCCAGATGCGGTCTCCTCGTTTACTCATAGATCCATGGAACAATTTTGCTGGTGGGGTGGGGAGAATGGTACAGTCAATATTGAGATGAGGCCTTTCTTAGCTGATTTTCCCCTGCCTCTGCCTTGTGACCTGCCCCGCCCTCTGCTCTAAAAATCCATCCCTTGTTTGAAATGTTTGGTCCAGAAATGTCTTCTCTACAAACATTACTGTTCAAAAGGGTAGTTACTGCTATCAGCATGGGAGAGTGAAATAACTGCTTGATTGCATTCACTTTTTTCCTCTAGTATTTTAAAACTGTCTTGTGAAGGAGGTCCAAACAGTAGATGCCTGTCTTGGAAACATATTAAAAGCTGCCCTTTGATTTTGATATGTTCAGGTAAAACATGAATGATAAGCAAGACATGTCTGTTTACCACTGTGTTTGGGGCTGCTGTCCTGATGAAGTAGTCTATGGTACTTAGTACCACACCCAAACTAAAATGTATACTTATCTCTATGCTGATGGCATAAACTGCCTCTGCAATCCCTACTCCAGTGTCTCATGAGGCATGCCTGCCATGTTCTCTATCTGATAAAGAATATTAGCCAGAAAATGAACCACGAGTCTTCTAATAAACTGTCATAATGGCCTGTGTGGAGGACATGTAAAACTTTTTTCCCCACATGATCTAGAATTTTTTTAAACAACTTTATTGAATTATCATTTGTGACACAGGCAAATTTATATTGATATAAAAGTAATCAAATTATATTAACAAGTTTGGTCCCCTTCACAACAATGACGGGAATAAGAACTGGGTCAATTCTTACATTCCTTAGGAACCTGAATTTGTCCTTCGCCCTCTAAAATCTGTTCGGTTTCCTCAGAGCCAAAAGCTGGGGATCTTGTTCTAGGAATGCAAGTTATAATAGACCTTCAAACACCTGAAAGACTGACAGGATGGAGGCCTTCTTGGGCTCCCCTGTACCCAGCAATTCTAGTGATCTTTTACAACTCTTAGGCTTCACATTTAAAATGCTCCATTATTCTGAGGGTTTCCTCAAAGCATTCAACCTCCAGAGCGAAGCCATATGACAGGATTCTAATTTTTTTATACTGTATTTATTAAGGGAGTAAAAGAGTCTGGAGTACATCATGCCATGTTACTTGTTGTGTTCTCGCTCAAGACATCCAGCCAGGAAAAGGCTCCCTTTTTCTCTTAAATAGGTGAGCCATACAAGAAATAAAGGCCTCCCAAGGAGGTTGAGGTGGTGCATGTGCTTTTTGCCAAACCACAGCGTACTCCTCGAGAAAGCATTTATAGTCAAAGAGGGGTAAGGAGCCTGTGCAGTGGAAGTCCTTAAAATTACCTTAGAAATTTTAACTTCTACAAAATTCCCCAAACTAGGTTTCACTGCACAAACTATGTTTTCTCAGTCCTTGGTACTAAACCGTAGGGATCTCTCCATTCTTTTCATAAGATCATTCTCTCTTACCTAGTTTTTTGATCAGAAATAAAAGTACATTATAAGACTGCAGGAAAATGCAACTATCTCTCTGGTCATATAACTACCACCTTCCGATAACTTTACTTTTAATTATGACTCTTTCATCATTGCAGCTCTGATATTCACTCTGCATATAATGCGTGTACACACTGTGTTTTGTCCCTGTATCATGTATCTATTGGATTTTTACCCTCAAGCAAACTCAAATATTCACAATGCATAAAATATTTTATGTAATATTATAATATTAATTGTACATAACATATGTATATATTGCATTTTGTCATTCATTCTGTATATAATGCCATACAAGTATTACATTTACACTGGCCTGAGAATGAAATCGGTCCAATGAGATCAGTGCTCTACACCTGTTAGCATAATAAATTTAAAATAAATAAAAAAATAAATTGTCATTTCTCCTAAAGGGTATAGAGTCAGTGGATAGTATGGCTGCTGCTTTTTATAAACCCTTGCAATTATCCACCTTTATCCTAGAGAAAGAATCCAGTTCAAAAATGGAAAAAGTCAGGATATCTAAAGATGACAAACATTCTCCAACCATAAGAACTATCATTTTATCCCTTGCAGATACCTGCAACCTGGTGTCTGATTGTGATGCAGTAGCTAATAACTGCTGAGGTTCTGACTGTGATTTGGGGCAGTAATCTCACACTTGGACTTCGAATGGGCATAACCAGGCAGGGATGCAGTTGAAGGAGGCAACAAGGTTGAGTGTGTGCAATGCTGTGCCTCACCACAGCAATGGCCTTCAGCTAGCATAGTCAAATTGGCAACATGCACTCTGCACTTAAAATCTTTTTGCAATTCTTTGTTTTGTTTTTTTTCTATGGTATTTAGCTTGTGCTCCTTTCTTGCATTTCTGGCAGAAAACCCTCTTTTTGTGAAGAGGCAGACACCACTCTGCCCACAGCTAGCATTTTATGTTCAATGAACAGTAAATTATTTTGGGCACTAAGATGATGATCTTCCTTGTTAAACATTGTGCGGTTCATAGAATGAACCCTAGCATCTCTCCCGTAAATAAAATAAAAATTAAAAGTGGCAATCTTTCAGGGAAATTTGACATCTACAGGCACTTTTCTGGAAGAACGTTTTGGGGAGAGTCATTCCCTCAGGGAGGGGGCCATCAAAATCACAACAAACTGTAATAAACGTTAACAAAGCAATGAAAACATATGTAATATAAAGACAGAAAAATATTCCTAGTCTAGAAATGTGTTCAGTCTTGTGGCAAAGAAGAGCTGAAAATAGTGCAGGCTGCTTTTTTATGAAGCAGCCTGCTGATGCCCTTAATGTTGGTAAGGAAAACAACTTTGTCTTTTTTTGTTTTTTGGCACATTTTTGCCCCATCAGTAATTCATGGCCAAGTGGCCAACTTTTTCTCCATCAATGGAGAAAGTGCTTACATAGTTTAAGACTCACCACCCTGCACACACACTTGCACTATGACACTCCATGTGGGAGGTGTGCAATGGGCATTGCTACTGCACTGCCCCTCACTTACAACAGGGGTTGACTTCAGCAAGCTACCCCACCCACAACAAGGCAACATGTGACAGTTTCCACAGTCTCCATGAAGGAAATTCAGTCAAAGTGCATGATCCCCTGGGAATGGCCACTCTTTCTCTCCACAGGATGGGCATGCCCCTTCTCCCTTGCCTGTGCCATCAACCACTTGAGCCACTAATCAAACTCAGGTTGCCTGGACATAATCAGGACTCTATCCATCTATGCCACCAGCTCAAGCTGAAACCTTCATCTAAGGACTCTGCTCCCATTTCACCATATGAAACAGATACTAACAAGTAGTTTTGCCACTGCTGCACCCCTATACTGATCAAGCTTCCAATTTTCTGCACCTTCATTCATTAACAAAACCTGAAGATATTTAACTTCTCGTGTTTATCTAGTTGATAACTTACGTCTATGGGCAGAAACAAGTCTTTTTTTTCTTTTAAATATTTTTGTCTCCTTTGACCATGATGACTATTTGCAAAAGATCAGTGGCTCTCCTTCACCCATACTCCTCCTCTGACTGCCTTACCCCCTCTAATACTGGGACAACTGGTCTGGGAGCACGGATGGTGGAGCATTTAACCATCTTCAGGGGTGGAGAGTGGGAGGGAGAGGAGAACTAGGTACCCCAACCCTATGTCATTCTCTTCTGAATGCAGGGGCTTTTGTATGCCCTGAACTTTCTGAAGGGAAGAGAAAAGATATAAGAATTGAATTGTGAGAACTCCCAACCATGAAACACTGACATCTGCCCTCCCCTCTGTGTACATGCTTGTTTGCGAGACACTAATTCTGCACTCCAACCTTCACTAGAGAGCAGCACTCTGCCACAGAGATCCATGCTCTTCCCTTGAAATAAGAAACTGGCCATTGGCCAATCAAATTTATCCTCTTGCCAGTTCTCCGGTTTCTAATTTCACCAGTCAATTCTGAGTCACTACTACCACATACACACCTCAATGGAATTGGAAACATTGTGTGTGCTTTCTTACTGCATTAAAACTGTGTTAAGCCCATCAACTGTTTCCTGTCTTCTGGAGTTCCATTGAGGTGTGGATAACTTGTTTTTTAAGCTGCAACTGCACCTTTTTCTCCTTCATTGTGGTTACTACCGCAGCCAGACATTCTGCCACTGTGTCAATAAGCTGGCTAGCAATCCACTTTTTTTCTGTGAATGAACCAAAACTTCTGATTTGGAGGTGCTGATTTTCATCCTAACTGCTTCCCATCTGACAGCAAACCACTTCAATGTATACCAAAGGTAGCAGTCATTTTAGCCAAAATGAAATCATAATCAGAGGGTTGGACTACAGCCTCCATTTCTTTCCCCATACTGGATATTCACCAAGCCTCAGATGTGCCTTCTGTGCCTCAACATCCTGCCCCATGAATATCTAACAGGATGAGAGATAAGACAAATACTAAATAATGAAACAGATATGGAAATTAGATATCTAAATTATGTAATTACAAAAATTCTGCCAAAATTTTCTTTAAAAGATACATTCTTTTTTTTAATTTCTAAAACAAAGCCATAATAGTAAATATTACTAACATTATCTTTTCTCTGGAAAACAGACAGGAAGATTACAACTGACATCAGTTAGTCCGTGGATCTCCAAACTTAGCTTTATTGGGAGCACAAGATGAATTCAGAGTGCTTGTCTGCCTTATTCAGACCCATACAAGAAGTGTCTTTGGCTAGGTACTGCACCCTAGACATCCTCTAGAAGGACACACTGCCATCAAGAATATCATTGTTATCTATACAACACGGCACACTGGTGCAGAGGCTAACACTGTCACCTCACACCAAGAGGTTCTCTGGTTTCTGGTTCAGTTCTCGGCTGGGGTGCCTTCTGTGCAGAATCTGCATGTCCTCCCTGCGTTTGCATGAGTTCCTTCAGTTACTCCAGTTTCCTCCCACATTCCAAAGACATGCAGGACAGGTCGCAAACTCATAGGAAACAGACTCAATGATTCCCTCTGTTGGGCTGCAGGAACTTCTTGCCTGGAAGCCCCTCTCGGAGGAAAACTTTCTCTTTTTCACCTAAATTGGACTCATATAACCCAAGACAAGTGGTTTCTGGATGTAGTTTCAAGAGGTTACAAATTCCATTTTCATACCCTACCAAGGCCAAGCGGATGGCCAGATCTTCCAAAACATCAATGGTCAGAGGCCTTAAACCAGGTGGAAGCTCTCTTGGCTATGAAAGCCATAGAACTAGTTCCACTTTCAGAAATGGGACAAGGTTTTTACTCAAGGCTTTTTCTAGCCCCCAGGAAGCAAAATTCATGGAGACCCATTCTGGATCTGTCAGTCTTGAACACTTTTCTAGAGATACCAAAATTCAAGATGCTTACTCTACATCAGCTACTTCCAATGCTGACCAAAAATGCATGGATGGTGACTTTGGATTTAAAGGAGGCATATTTACACATTCCCATCAGGCAGGAATGCAGAAAATACCTCAGGTTCAAGGCCGGATCGAGGCACTATCAATTCTCTGCGCTGCCTGGCTCCAGTAGTAGCTTATTGCAGACTCAAGGGAATTCAAATTTACCCTTATCTGGACGACTGCTTTATTCAGGCAGACAGCAAGGATGTCTTACTCCAGCATCTAGAGTTTGTTCAGAATCTTCTCAAGTTCCTGGGATTCACTGTAAACATAAAAAAGTCAAATTTGACACCCTCACAACAGATAATATTTCTGGGCGCTTCTCTAAATACAACAACCCAGATTGCATTTCTGACATACGAAAAACAATTATAGCTGGCCTCAACTTTCAAAACCTTGGCAACTTTAACTCAGCTATCTGCAAGGAGATTCCTGCAGGCTTTGGGTTACATGGCCTCCTGCATCCTTCTCATACCATATGCAAGGCTACATATGAGGAAAATACAGTGGTACCTAAAAAGTGTATGGTCTCAGCATTGCCACAGTTTAGACATACTGATCTCCGTCCTGCCTTGTCTTCAAAAGGAATTCCTTTGGTGGTCCAAGGCATGTACTCTGAACAAAGGAAAACCCTTCTGTCTGCCTCCTGCCACTCAGATACTGACCACGAACGCCTCAGATTATGCATGGGAGCCCATTTTCAGGGCAACTGTCTGCAGGGCCTTTGGACAAAGGATCAGAAGCACCTGCATATCAATTTAAAGGAAATGTTAGCTGTACAGAAAGCTCTATTGGCCTTCAGGAATCTTCTACAACCAGGACAACTACTGATACGGACAGACAACACCACAGTTATGTGGTACATAAACAAGCAAGGGGGATCTCATTCCTATCCCCTTTGCAGACTAGCCATGGATCTCTGGAACACAACTCTAGCTTGCAATCGGGACCTTCAAGCACAGTTTCTACCAGGGAAGCAAAACTTCCTGGCAGACAGTCTGAGCAGAAACCTTTCGGACCCACACGAATGGATTCTGGATACCGAAATATTCAAGATGATTACTGCAGTCTGGGGATGTCCTCGCATAGATCTCTTTGCATCCTACCTCAATCATCAACTACAGATTTTTTGCACCAGGACTTTCCACGAACAAGCTTGGAAAGTGGATGCACTATCATTCAGTTGGAGAAACCTCTCGGGATATGTCTTTCCGCCTCTTCCTCTTCTTCCACGAGTATTATTAAAGATCAAACAGGACAAACCCAAGATGATAATCTTGCTGGCCCCAAATTGGCCTCAAAAGTTTTGGTACCCAACACTGAAAAACATTTGTTTGGAGCCCCCTTGGGTTTTACCACAGACTTCGAACCTTCTGTCCCAACACCAGGGTCAGGTTCTACACTCCCATGTCAAAACTCTCAGCCTGGTGGCCTGGTTGATCCAGGGTCTTTGAATCATTCTCTTTTACCCAAGCAGGTTTTTGATGTCATTTTAGAAGTCAGACATCCTAGCACTAGGAAATCTTATGCAGGAAAATGGAAAAGATTTTGTTCCTGGATGCAGGCTCAGGATTCTGATCCTCTTATTCCTAACATTCCTCAGATTTTACTTTACCTGACAGACCTCTTACATAAGGGTCTCTCTTTCTCTTCCATAAAGATTCATGCCTCTGCTATTTCTGCTCATTATAATACAGACCCTCCAATCTTTTCCCACCAGCTCATGAGACAGTTTCTCAGAGGAGCTAAGAACTTAAGGCCCCCAAGATCTCCTCCCATTCCTGCTTGGGATCTCAACTATGTTTTGGAAAAGCTCACCTTACATCCTTTTGAGCCTGCTGCCACATCTGACATCAAGTTTTTATCTTGGAAGACAGCCATCCTGTTAGCTCTGACCTCTGCCAGGAGAGTGCAAGCTCTTATGGCTGTAGAACCTTATGTTATTTTTCATCAAGACAGGGTGTCTTTAAGGACTAATCGTACTTTCATGCCTAAGGTGGTTTCCAAAGTGGCTTTAAATCAAACTATTCACTTGCCAACTTTTTTCCCCACTCCTCAAAATAAAGGGGAAGGGATCTTACATTCCTTGGATGTAGACAGACAACTACGTTTTTACCTGGACAGAACCAAGGACATCAGGAAATCGGATCAATTGTTTGTTTCTTATGCTTCAAGTTCCCAAGGTAAAGCCATTTCAAAACAGACCATTTCTAAATGGATTGCTCATGGAATCAGATTTTGCTATTCACACCATGGAAAGCAAATCCCAGGGAGTATAAGGACTCACTCTACCAGAGCTGCTGCCACTTCTGCTGCCTTCCTCAGGGGAGTTCCTACCAAAGACATTTTAGAAGCTGCAACTTGGAGTTCAGTGCATACTTTTTCCAAGCACTACAATCTACCTCTCTACTCTAAGTCTAGGGCAGGCTTTGTTCTGCAGTCTTGCGGGGTCTTATAGCCGCCCCCTCTACTTTATGACCACCTCCCTTTCATTCTGCTTTGGGATTCTACCCTACAGTTATGACTGCAACAGTGAAACACGATGAACATAGTACAGTTGTGTACACTTACCATAAATGTAGATGTTCGAGTGTCTTCACTGTTGCAGTCTGGGTTTCCCTCCCTCCTGTCCCCTCTTATTTTTTCTTTTGTGTGGTTCCTTTTTTCACCCTTCTTCTGAGGTGTATTTGCAAAGGGTATGGGACCTTACTCATTTTGGAACTTCTGACATCTGGGGCAAGAAAAACTGGAGAACATGGCGTTGGTTGTCAGCTTTGTACTCCTGGCGCTCTGACGTCAGGAAGCATGGCTGAACAGCTGACGCCGGACCCAGACTTTGGGATTCTGGCTGACCGAGGACTGCCTGCCGTCAGGGGAGAACCCTACAGTCATGACTGCAACAGTGAAGACACTCGAACATCTACATTTATGGTAAGTGTACACAACTGTACTTTCTCTGGAGTATTTGTCAGAAGATTAGCTTCAGTGTTTGTCTGCTTTAGGTGAAGGGAATCCACATTTTTCTTATCTAGATGAGTGCTTCTTGCAGGCCACATCCTAGAAAGAGCTAAAAAGATCTCTGAAATATACAGGCTACTGTCTATTTTGAGGTTCTCACTCAACCTTCCGAAGCCCAGGTTCCACAAAAGTCTTGGAGGGGGGCAGTGGATAAAAAAAAAATCCTTCAAATTGTCTGCAACATAGTAGAAAAGTGACCCATTCTTTTTACCCAGATGGCATGGAAATGCACATGACAGTGTAATATTTCCAGAATGTACTGGGTACATATCTGTTTCCCTCTTCATAGTACCTCTGGTTAGACCATACATGCAGAAAATCCAGTGGTACTTTAAAAGAAAAAATAAATTATGAGAGCAACATCTTCACCCTTTGGGATAAGGTTTTCCTCACTCATAGTTCAAATGGTGAGCTATGGGCACCAGTGCAATCTAATCTGTGGACATTTTTTTCTTCCTTGGGATACAGACCCTGACCAGGAATGCCTCAGACTTCACCTGGGAAAACTCACCCTAGCGCAGCAGGAGCAAACTGGACAAAGCCAGACACCTAAATGTGTAACCCGATCTTTGCTTTGCCTTCAGACATTCAAAGCAAAGTGGAAGCTGGGCGTTCTCAGGGTCATAGTAGACAGTACTACGATACTTCAGTTTAGCATCAAACAAAGAGTGTTTTGCTGCTGTCAGCAGTGCAGATTATCATTTATATCTTGTGACCTTACCTTGGAGTAAGGGTTTCATCTGCAGGTCTTCTGGGTAGTATCATAATAGAATTTTTGGCTAATGCTCTAAAGGGCCTTTTTAAGTCTAGTGTAGCCATGCTGTCTGATATTAGCTATGTATTAGTCCCATAGGTTTTGTGGGGGTGGGTATATATAATTTAGACATGACTGGTCAAGGATTTCCAAGCTTCCACTAACAGAGACATAAGTGCCAACCAAGGGTATATTTATGGTTTTGGTTGAATACAGTGCAGGAATGAACTCTGCTTCACATGGATGGAAAGCCTCTTCCAGAGAAGGGACATACTGGAGGGACGGGTATGTGTCTCAGAGACTGTCCCTTCTCTGGAAGAAGCTTTCCATCCAGACATAGTTTAGGTCCTTGGATCAGGTGTTTCTGTTGCTGTTTGTTTTGTGGATGTATAGCAGATCCATTAATGCTGGATCAGAGGATGCTTTGTAGGTCAGGAGTAGGCTGCCTCTCTTGCTTACAAGTTGTGCAACATGGAATGATTTCTTCACTACAGTAGACGCATGAAAGTCAAAGGCCAAATTGCTGTCTACATGTGTTTTACTTTTGTGATAAAAAAAATATGATTTCATAATGATGGTATTGATAGTCACACAAAAAAGGCGAGACTACACATAATAGGTTCATAGGTTGGTACTAGGCTATCAGCCCTAGGGCCTATACAAGCCTAGCCATAACAATTCCCTGGCTATTCTTCCCACATTATTTACTTTCCTGGACCCCTGTCTAGCAGGGCGACTGACGTGATCCCTGGGGTGAATTTCCTTTCTCCCATCCAATCGTCAAGGTTCCTCTTGAAGAGGTCCAAAGAGGCACTCTGCTTGACATGTATGGGCAATCTATTCCAGAGTCTGGGGAGTCTCTGGGTCAGGAACCTATCCCTCCAACATGTTTTGTTTATTGTGATGACAAGGTTTTGATCCCTGGAGCGTGTAGCTCTGAGGGATTGGGATTTCTTTAAGTGTAGCATGTCCAACAGCTCTGGGTCTGACATGGCCTTGTATGTTAAGCAGAGATCGCCTCTGAGTAGACGATATGCGACAGAGTATAGCTGGAGTTTTTTAAGGCGGTCAGCATAGGGCATCTGCTTTAGGCCTGTGATTCTTTTAGTGAGGTATTTCTGAGGCCTTTCCAGTTGTTGCAGATGTCTTGAGAGGTACATACCAAATGGGGCATTGTATTCTATAATGGGTCTAATGAAGGGTGAGTACAGTGGGACAATGACCTCCTTTTTTCTGGATGAAAAGCCCTTCGTGATGAGGTGTGCCACATAGAAGGATTTCCTGACTGTTGTGGCGATGTGGTTATCGAAGGTGAGACCACTGTCCACCTGTGTCCCTAAGTCTCTTATCACACTTTCTGTGTTTAGTGTACTGCCACCTATATGGTAATTCATGGATACATGTTTTTTCCCAAAGGGGATAACAATACATTTCTTGGCATTGAGCTTGAGCCCATGGCTCTGGCACCAAGCATCTGCTTCTGTAAGGCCCTTTTGTAGAGTATCCACATCATTTGGGGATTCAATAATGGCTCCCAGTTTGCAGTCATCTGCAAACTTTGTTAGCCAGGGTCCCTTAGTGTTGTCCTGTACTTCAGAGATGTAGATGCCAAACAAGAGCGGCCCCAGGACTGAACCCGGAGGTACTCCACTTGTCACTTGTCTGGAGCTGGATTTGGAGTCGGCTACTTTTACAGTGTGGATTCTATCAGTAAGCCATTTAGCAACCCATTGGGTGACATAGGGATTAATGCCCAACTTAGTAAGTTTATCTATGATTCCAGAGTGGGGGATGGTATCAAAGGCCTTGGCAAGGTCTAGATAGGCTGTGTGGACCACCTTACCCTTGTCCATGGCTCTGGAGACTGATTCAAAGAAGTCAATCAGGTTCAGGAGACAAGATCGGCCCTTCACAAACCCAAACTGGGTGGGGTCCAGTGTTTGAAGGTTGGCAATGTCTTTGTTTATAAGTTCCATGATAATACGCTCCATGGCCTTGCAGATAAGGCTTGTCAGACTGATGGGACGGTAGTGTCCGGGATCCAAGGTGGATCCCCCTTGTGGATTGGGATAACTGTAGCTCTGCGCCACTCAGTGGGCACGAAACCTGAGGTGAGGCTATGATTAAACATGACACTTAGGTGAGGTGCCAGTTCATATTGTAGTTCATGTAGTACACAGCCCGGGATGTCATCTGGTCCCATGGATGCTGTATTCTTGGCTTTAGATGGGGCGTTTTGTACCTGTGTGGCCGTTATTACTGGAATTTGGCAATCTTCCGGTATTGAGATGGGCCATTTAGGGGGTGAGAGGGGGGTGAAGTTGGCACTGAATCGATCTGCCAGGATACTGGCAATATCCTTTGGATCAGTATATTTAATGCCATTCTGTTTTAGCTCAGAGCAGATCTGAGCATTGCCATTTAGATTCTTGACAGTTATAGAATGCTTTGTGGTTGTCTTTGGAATCTTTGGCAATTTTATTTTCGTAACTAGCTTTGGAGGATTTTATGAGGCATCTCAGTTTCTTACTGAGGCTAGTAAGGGAGTTTTTTGCATCCTGGGATTTTCCTCTTTTCTGCAAAAGTTTCTTCCTTTTGTTGTAAAGTTTGTTTATGGCAGGGGACCACCAGATTGGCTTCCTTTTTTTGGATGAGAGCATTTTGGTTCTATTTGGGATGGCACGATTCATGCATGAGTGGATGCGCTCGTACAGTGCCTTAGTGTAGGATTCAGCAGTTGAACTTTCAGTTTCCATCTGCATGGGTGTTATGAAGTTTGTCACTTCTGACTTGAGTAGCATGAAGTTGGCTATTAATGATAGTAATAAATTGTGTGTGCAAGAGTACAAGAATAGTGCTATTTGTAGTACAGTGCATTGGATGCTTTTGATGTGAATGAGTCAACCACAGGAAGAGATGCAGAGATAAAGTTTATTGTTCAGTAGATGGGCTTTAAGTTTTTTCTTGAATTGTTGGGAGCTACTAATTTAAGTTAAGATGTTTTGAAGAGGAACTCAACAACCCACACAGCAACCCAAACCAGGGTCAAATAGTTAGAAAATACAAAGTCATTTGAAACACTGAAAACTTGCACATTATATATCACATTATAAATTGTCAAATGTTGAATGTTTTACTATACAGTTTTAACAACAATATATGTTTAATTTATGAATATGTGTGTGTGTGGGGGAGGGGGGGTTCAATAGTTATTTCCACAAGCATATTGTTTACAAGCATTTTTAGTTGTCAAAAACAAGCTTTTTGAGTTTCATTTTAACCAATTTTAATTAACTAATTATGATGTCATGACTAATCAGTGGGGTGTGTGGATATATAATGTGCAAGTTTTCAGTGTTTCAAATGACTCTGAGGATGCCATTTTAATGGTGAAAGTGATAAGTCTGTTTTTTGTAACAATAAATTGGTTTTCATAAGTGAACTTCGTTGCTTTGATGAATGCAGTGGTTGTGGAACTTCGTATTTTCTATGTTTTGAAGAGGGTTCCATAGTTTAGTAACATATAAGGAGTAAAGAACATCGCCATGGGCAGAGGTATAGCTAGGTATTGTGGCACCTGGTACTATTCCTCAGTCTGGCACCCCCACCCCTCAAAATAAATAAACAAATTAATTAATTAATTAATAAATAAATGTCTTCAAACTTGTAGAGAAAAAAACAGCACTTTTTTGTTTTAAACTGTAGCAGACTTTTCTTTGCAAGCTAAAGCACTTCAGTTCAGACTGCAAATGCAATACTGTTTGTGATGTGTTGATAGATGCTATCTGCTAATTGTGCCCTTTAATACTTCGCATCTGGAGCAGCTACCCCTTTTGCCCCACCATAGCAACACCTGTGCCCATGGGCATTGTGTACATTTTCAAAGTGACTAGATGCTTGCCACCATCTAAATTGATGAGCTAAGGAAGGGTATTTTTCTGTTTCATAGAAGATTTTGTGTGCCAGTTTTAGTTGACTGAATTTTAAGAGACTGGGAAACTCCATCCTGTGGAGCTTTTGAAAATGTATGCAATGGTGAATGCAGTCTACATTTTAGATCTTTCTATCTTCTTCACTTTATTATTAAAACTGGTCTCTCAAAATTCTTTCAAACTGGCTGAACAATAAACAACTTATTCTAAAGCAGAATAAACTAAGAGAACTCTTGTTTTGGCCCCTTAGCCAGTAAGCAGTACTTCCTAGTAAAGAGTTAATTTCCTGACAAGATAAGCATATTGAATTAGTCCCTTCCTATATTTATTTTATTTTACATGTGTTAACCAGGGGTGTCTGACTGAGCCAAAAAGGCCCTTTTTCAGCAGAGGCCCGGGGAAAAAAGCTCTACATAGATAAATTACAGGTACATTTAGATATTTAGACATTTATACACACAAATTACAATAGACATGTTTTTACAGTGATATGCTGCACACCAACAGTTACAGTGGAGAGAACAAACAAGAAAATATTAATTTAAAAATAAAGGTAATTAATAGATTTGTTGTGTACAGCTGAAATTTTGAACATAGGTCGAATACATACATAGTACACAGGTACAGTACAAACATTGTACACTAGTCAGTGTTTGTGAGTAAGAGTGAAAACTATTATCAAGTACTCTAGGTTTAGTATGTGTACCTTTCACTAGCCTGGGGAGCAGTCATGGCACTGCCAACTTTGCTTGAGATGTTGCCTGATGAGGTTTTTAAAGGAGGCTTTGGACGATGTGTTGTGTATGCTAGTGGGGAGAGAGTTCCATTTTTTAGCCACTGAACTACTATATAGTGTCTCTCCAGAACTATTGTAGCTGTTGATGACTTCTAGTAGTAGTTTGCTTGATGATCTAAGACGCTTTTTGGGTGAGTGATGCTGTACTAGGTTTTTGAGGGCAGGACACTTATTGGGGGAGGTAATAGATAGAATGACAGAGGCACATCTGATTGTAGGTTAGGAAGTTGGGCGGTTCAAGCCAGTGGAGTTGTCTCAAAGCAGTACAGTGATGAGTTCTATATGAGCAATGTGCAGCAAAGCGGACAATTCTGTTAAGGTATTCATCTGGAGACCTCTCTTTGTTTATGCTCACTTCAGTTATCTGAAGCACAGAGTAGGCCCTGTTCTCTTTCACTGCCACAAATTCTCAAGGTTTCTCCCCTCAAAGTAAGACTACTGTTGCTTCACGTAGGGTATGGCCTCATCTAGTAGCTAATGCTTTCCAACAGACTGCCAAGAGGTGATTTATGCCTGACATACAAAGCATCCTTGCATCCCGCTTTGCTGGATCCTTTTCATATCTGTAAAAGGAACAGCACCAGAACTGCTTAATCTAAGGATTCAAATTTTGCTTGAGATTTAAATAGTACATGTTGGAGAGACAGCTGTTTATCTCAATGAATCTCCATTCCTGGGAATAGGCTTCCAATCCATGAGAAGAAGAGCCCTTCCCTAACCCTATACAAGCGTAACCTGAACCAGTCAATAGGAAACCAAAAATTCACTCCTGCTCTGACACCTATGCCTCTGATGGACAAAGGCAGCTGTTAAATCATGCCCTAACCAATTTACACCCCTTAAATTACCTGTAAGGCACAATAACTCGTGGGATACATTTGGATTGCATGACTATGTTTATAAAGGTCCCAGTGGTCATTAGCCTAGTGTACACATATGAGCCTTCCTCCAAAATTATTCGGGTCTATATTAGAACATCGAAGTTTCAAAACTTTGAATGTTCTAATATCGACCCCTATTCAGCGAAAGCTGAAAACATCAAACATACAGAACAGCGAATTTTTTCCTAGGGAAAAAAATTTTCTGCTCCAAAACACATACACACACAGCACAAGTACATCAAACAAACAGCAATCCGCACACGTACACCTAAAATCTTACACCTAACCCTACACTAAACTATACACACACCACTAACTATCCACTTACCTTAACCATAACCCTAAGGTCCATCACTATTGCACACTCACCTCACCTGCGCCCTAACCCTAACTCACCTACCCCACCCTAACCCTCAAGTCCACAGAATCGCACACATACCTAACCTGCCCTAACCCTCACGTCCACACAATCGCACATATACCTAACCCACGCCCTAACCCTAACTCACCTAACCCTCCCTAACCCTCACATCCACACAATCACACACATACCTAACCCGCACCCTAACCCTAACTAACCTAACCCACACTCAATCGCACACTTACCTGAACCCGACCCATAACTTTCCACCACAGCGCTGAAAATGCCAAAGCAGCAGAAATGGACAACCAAATTCTTTCCCTAGGAAAAAATATAGTTTTCTGTTGCTTCGATATTCAGCTTTCGCTGAATAGGGGTTGATATTAGAACATTCGAAGTTTTGAAACTTCGATGTTCTAATATAGACCCAATTATTCATGATCTCCACATCATCTTGAATAGGATCTGCAGATTTTTGCCCCTTTTTCCCCATGCAGGAGCACCACTGCATCACTGTCTTATCTTCTTCTTACTGTTAATTTTTAAATTTCTGAAATTTGGTCTCTCTTACACACTCTGTCTCCAACTTGCCTCTAGGTTGGCCAAAAAAGCAGCCCTTGTTCATTCCAAAGGAACACTGATGAGTTCCAAGCTCTCTCACACTTATTGGCCATATCTTTTCATTTCTTGAGCCTAGAACTTCAGTTGCCCATCACATTGATCTTAAGAATTCTGGGAACATTGGGAGAGTAAGACTAAGCTCGTTACATACTTAAAAGCAAAGGAGCCTGTTGTAAGGCTTTGCCCAGCCTCAAATCATATAAGCTATTTCTGTGAACTGACTGTATTTCCAAGGATTCTGTTAAACATTTTTACTAAAGAAAAAGTACTCATTGTTTCATATTATTTATGAATAGACTTAATCTGATTTGTCTCACTGCACAAAGACGTGTGTTGCTTTTGCCACTTTATGTATAGTTTATAGTTGTATGCTAGGCTAACTACTACCAGGGCCTTTATAAGCCTAGCTGTGCAATCCAACCCAGTTGTGTCCTTATGTATCATAATACATTTATTAGGAGATGGTACATTAGGAAGTCTCTAGAGGTTTTGTTAGTTTGGGCATGTCTGTCAGAGTCATGGGGGCCAGACCCAGGAGAATTTTCCGATTTCCCATCCATTGGTCAAGGTTACACTTAATTAGGGCTAGGGATAGACTCTGCTTCACATGGATGTAGAGCTTGTTCCAGAGCATGGGATCCACTGAGACACATATCTGTCTCTCCAACATGTCTTACATATGTCACAAGCAAGATGTAATCCTTGGATCTAGTGGTTCTGATGCCATTCATTTTGCAGATGTGCAAAAGGTCCATCAGAACTGGATCTGAGGATGCCTTATAAGCCAGGCATAGATCGCCCCTCATTAACCTGTAGGAGACAGTGTAGACATGGTACTTTAAGGCATTCAGAATAGGAGAATGTGTTTATATCCTGGATTCTCCTGGTAAAGACCTCCTGTGTGGGCATTCCATCTGTTGCATATTTTTGGTCAGATGCATGTCTTGGGGGGCAGTAAACTCAATGATGGTTCTGATAAGGGTCAAATAAAGTGACACTATGACTACCTTGAACCTCTATGTCATGCCCTTACTTCCAAGTTGGGCGACATAGAATGATTTTCTTACTACCTTCCCCACATGTTGGCCAAATGCCAGATTAGTGTCTACATGTGCTGTGAGATACCTGACTACTGGGTTAACTCTTAGGGGTGTCTTATCTAGAGAGTAATTAGCCTGGAAGGAAGCTTTTCCAAATGACAGTATAACTTTTAGCCTTCGAGTTTGGCACCAGTCATTTATCTGTGTTAGACCCTCTTGTATGATGTTTGTTTCATGGAGGGAATCTGTGATAGCTCTCAGTTTGCAGTCATCTGCAAACTTGGTCAGCCAAAAGCCCTTGACATAACCTTTACCTCCAAGGCGTAGATACCAAATAGGAGTAGTCCCAGCATGGAGCTCTGAGGTACCCCACTGGTGACCAGTCTTGTAGTGGAAGTGGCATTGTCAGTCCTGACTTCCTGGGTACTGTTTGTGAGCCAGCTGGTAATCCAGTGAGTTATGTAGGGGTTTATGCCAAGTTTTGCAAGTTTGTCAACTATACCCAATTTGGGTATAGTATTGGATGCCTTAGCCAGGTCCAGGTAGGAAATGTGCACCATTTTCTCTTCATCTGTTGTCTTGGTGACTTTCTCAATGAAGACCACCAGGTTTAGTAGGCATGATCTTCCTGTGACAAAGCCAAACTGAGTTGGATCCAGTTTCTAAAGATTGCCTTTATTGATCATTTCCATGATAATTTGTTCCATGGCTTTGCATATTAAACTAGTCAGACTAATGGGTCTGTAGTTTTCAGAGTCAGTTGATGGTCCACCGTTGTGAAGTGGAATAACTGTTGCAGTCCTCCATTCTGGTGGTACAAAGCCTGTTTTGAGCTATAGTTGAAAAATGTATCAAGTGGTCCTTGATTAGGTCATGCTTTGGGCTATTTAGGAGGCATCCTGGGGTATTGTTGGGGCCCAATCAGGCTGCGTTTTTAGGCTTAGTAAACGCAGCTGGGACCTCCTCCCTGTTAATGTTGAGGTAAATTTGTTATCCAGCAAATTTGCTAAGTTGCTTTGCTCATTGAAGGTGGCACCGTTGACCACCAGTTTGGCTCACTGATGTGGGCTGTCTTTGAGGTTTTAGGCATAGCTGTAGAAGGCTTTGTGTTGTCTTTAGCTTGTAAGGCTGTCTTGACCTCATAGTTGGCCTTATTAGACTTAATTAGTCCTTTTTGTTTCCTCTTTATTTTAATTAGAGAACTCTTATTATGGGAATTGCTCTTCCGAATTTTAGCCAATATTTTTTTTCTTTTGTTATATACCCTATTAAGGTTAAGATTCCACCAGTGTGGTTTACCTTAGAGTTTGTTTTTGGCTTACTTCTAGTAGGTATAGTAACTACTATACAACCATTTAGATAGTTGTACAGGGTCTCTGTGAACAATTCTGCATACTTTGTTATGAACTCAGGGTTGGGAGGGGTATTGAATTTTGATAAACTAACACTTAACAGGGCATAGTTTGCTTTAGAATAACTTCTAACTGTTAGATGGTTTGCTGGGGCCGAGTTGATTTTTATTTCAAAGTCGACAGTTTTGTGGTCTGACCTTACCAGTGAGGATGTGACATGGGTGGGGGGGGGGTGCATTGCTCTCCCATATTGGTGAGTCTGGTGATAGGAGGTATTGCCAGCCATGCCAGGAGAAGAAAGGCAATGGTTGTGTAACATGTGCCAGTACAGCTAGCTAGCTGGAATTTTCTAAAGAATTATATGTAATTTGTACATCAAACTGATGCTTGTGTTGAAAAATGTATTTGTAAAGCTGCTTGTGTTAAAATGTATCAACAGTGTGCCTTGCTGGAATGAAAAGAAATTTACATGCATTATTGTAACTGAATTAAATGTATATGTTTTAACAGAGGATGCTGGAAAGGAAGAGGGTAATCACAATCCAGCTGCAGCAAACATTGAAAAGTAGTTGAAATTAAATTAGACCATAAAAATTCTATCTTACAGTTCTGGTTGCAGACAGAGACAAAATGTCAGGGAAACTAATTATTAGGAAGCCTTCTTTATTGTTTCTAGCAGGGAGCTAATTGCTACTCCGGGAGGGTAGTGGTTTGAAATGATTGTATGGCTTCCAAGACCAGCAGTAGATCTGAGCATAGCTCTATCTGTGTGTATGGTAACGAATAGGTGCTAAATCCTGACAGCTTCTAGCAGTGGGGGTTGCATGGGAACCAGAAGTCAGATGACCAGGTGTATGTGATGTCATTTTGTAATTTATTCTGACAATATTTAGATATTGTGGAGAAAACATTCTCAGTCCGACTGAGCAGTCTGTTCTTGGAACCTGCCAAAGGTGGAAGACCACTCACCTACTTCATCTTGCCTTGCACTAGTAAGTGACTAGGGACTATTACTCTTTAGATTAGTCAGGAAAATATAGTGAGAATAGTTAAGTATAGTTTTTCTGTAAATTTGTGAATCTTTCCAGCTGTGAAATATTTTTAATATTTCCTGTGATTAAGACTCTGGGGTTTACTGTAAATAGATGTTTAGTATTTTCATGTTCTTCTATTATTTAATATATTTAAACTTCTTATTGTGGTTGGTCCTTTTAGAAAAATATTTAAGTTTTGAGAGTATTTGAATATATTTATTTGGTGATAACTCTGGCCACTCCTGAAAGCCTTGTTGTTTGGGCAACATTAACATTTGTATTAATTTTACTCAGCATAATTGAATACCCTTTTAAGAGCCTTATAGTAACTGACCAGTAGCAGTGAATCTACCTTATAGTCTGGCTAAAGTTGGTAGAGCGGGTAATCTGTACCAGCCTTTCTGAGGTGTGTGTGTGTGTGTGTGTGTGTGTGTGTGTGTGTGTGTGTGTGTGTGAGAGAGAGAGAGAAACTGAAATCTCCAATAATGTGTGTGTCAGCTACTTGGAGCAGGGAAAAGAAGTACTGGTTTCATAAGAGAGGGTGCTGGAGGACTTGGCCGAGGACCTAACTCTGCAGCTGTGCCAGTAGGAAGCCTTTTTGGGGACCGAAACCCAGACCCCGGGCTGATTATGTTCCGTGTGTGCTCTTAAGGGAAATTGTACTTGATGCAGAGACGTCTGCATCTAGAAATACTGAGTTTATCCATTTGTATTCTAAGTGAATGTCCTCTCCAGTGTCAGTGGTGAAGATCAAGGCTCCTTGATTACTGGGCCAGAGTGGTGACATCACAGTGAGTACCAGGTCCAGTATGTTTGAACCTCTGATGGGTGAGCACACTATCTAGTCACAGGTATTTGTGTATTTCTGTTAATAAAGTTCAGGAATAATTGTGTCTGCAAGTATGAGACAGTGTATGTTTCACCATTTAATAGAGGGTTAATCAAAGTCTCCCATGAATAAGGTATTGGGTTTAATGGTTAAATGTTACAGTACAATTCAAATACATGTGATACTGAATCCTTTGTATTTCCTGCTGTTATACATTCAGTGTTGTTGGAATGATGCTTTAAATTTTGTGTTATTACATTTGTCTGTTTATACCTCTTTGAGGTAGTATAGGGATATCCATACTTAACTGTCAAGGGTAAGGCCAACAAGGTGGCAGTTTGACGCCAGAAACTTTTCCATGCTACTCGCCCCTCTCCACCTACCCATAACACTTTGCCATACACATTCATTTCTAAATTTTCTTTTGCTATGCCTAGAGTTTATATCTGAGAGATGACCCCAGGCTACCTTTGTGGATTCTTATTGAGTACTTTCACAAAAATTAGCATTTTGAGGTTTGTCTTCTTGTTCTAGTTGTTAATTTCAGTAATTCTGTTTTTCAACTAAATACATGTCACTTTGTTTCTTTTGTCTATCTCTTTTATCAAAGTTGGCTGCTCTTCTACCATCCTTGTCTTGTGTTGCAGTTTTGCATGCCAAAGATGTTTTGCATCTTTATTGTGCAGTCACGTGATATTTAGGGTAATTTGTTTGATCCTTTTGTGGCAGGAAGTTTAGATTCGTCTTCGAACAGTTATTGGTCTTTTGTTGGTGATTTCATGAGCTCTTGTTGTTTGAACAGTGCTTGGTTGGTGTATTCTGGGTTGTTACCACTGTTAATGCATATTTTAGTGTTTCAGATTACTTAAATTGCCAAGGGAACTTAAGTGCCCTTTGTATATTTGTGGGTTTGAGTGTGCGTTTTATATATTTCTTTCCATGTTGAGGTATAAATTAGTTGGTTAAGAATGTAGTTGCAGTATTACTTGCTTAGTCCTTATGACGACCTGCATTGTTTGCAAGGTGGGGAGGTAGTTTCTATGGTCAATAACCCTTCTTGCCTTTTGGTACAGACTGGAGGGTTGCATGAACAGCTGTTATCAACTTGGATAGTAAAAACAAAAAATATGGTGTGGAGTATGTTTTCAGTGCACCTGGAAATCTGCTGATGGTCATGACTTGGGAAGTGACCTCACAATTTACTTGGACGTATCCGCCTGCAATAACATCTCTCTGGAAAACTGACATCCAGCTGCAGCCTGTAACACTCAGTTATGAATATAATGATACAATACTGTTCATACATTTATGGTTATATTAACTATCTTCACAGTCCTGCACTTTACCAGAGTAAGTGGTAGATGCTAGGACATTTGAGGCTTTTAAGACTTTTTGGGATTTCTGGAGGGGTGAGATGTAAAGGCAAAGGGACAGCTGTCTTTAGGCTAGTTGCAGCACTCAGGTAGCCTACGTTGACTGATAGTTTCCTTCTGCCAACTAGAAGACATAGGAAGTGATAGTGCTAATAAACCTAAAAGTAAGGGGGTACATTATCAGTGTGTGAAGGAACTGGTAAGAATAAGGACGTGGTGGTACAGCGGTAGCGTTGTTACCTCACAGCAAGAGGTTCTCCCATTCGATTCTCGGTTTGGCTTGGGAGTGCTTTCTGTGTGGAGTCTGCATGTCCTCCCCACGGTTGGGTAGCGTTAAAAAGACATGCGTGCATAAATGGGCGTGTCTGTTGAAGGTTGGGCATCGAGCTGGCACCTCGGCGTTTCGTAAAAATCTACTGCCAATCATTAGCGGACTGGAGTTCCGCTGTGGCAACCCCTTACTGGGAAAAAGCCGAAAGACAAACAAACACACAAACAAACAAGTGTGTCATGTATCTGTTGCTTTTTAAGATCTTCTGAGACACTGTTCTGATGCAACTTTCTGCAGAATGCTCATCTTGGAGTCATATATCATTCAGCAGTCCAGATTAAGTGAAGTCTGAAATAACTGGAATTGAGAGAGAATCCAGTTGTGAATCCAGCTGCCTGAGTGCATCCCATACCACTGTGGAGCACAAAGCAGAGCAGTAGCCAAGGACCCCGTAGTCAGTCTTCAAGTTATATGATCCATCCTTGTCCACTGTGATGAGCACACACATCCTTTTGATAACAGTCTGCAGATTAAAATAGTTGGTAGTAGTTCAAATTAATAGAAGTGCACCACTATTGCTCTACGTCTTTTGAGATTCACAATACATAATACTAAATGAAGAATAATGATTTGTTATTCTAACCATATAGTAACTGAATGTTAGTGTGAATTAGTTTGTGTGTGTACTATATCTGAATGTAACTGTTGTCTGTTGTAAAAATTCTTCAAAACCATTCTGAAGGACTTCCTAGCCAAACTGGCTCTGTTCTTGCTCAGCACCTAGGTAAACTATGTCCCTAAATGGAGCAAATACCTCTTCATACCTTCCACCTCCTTCCTCATCTTCCTTCTTCGCTCACTTACTTCTAGCAATTTCTCTTCCCTGGCTTTCTAAGTATACCATAAGCCTACTTTTCTCTCACTTTGTATTGCAGTTCTTGCTTGTATTATACTAACTTGCCTTTAATTTCTCTATAAACTGGCTAAAATTTCTCCCAATTATTAAATCATTGTTGTATAACTTGTATCTATACATAGTCATTTAACTTGTGTCTGTTCTTAACCATTTTCATATTATATAAATTTGGTATAATTATTTAAACTATAGTTATTTTTTGTATTATTTTTAAAGGTTGTAAAATTATTATTCTTAAAATGTTTTGTAATAATTTGGAGCATCTACTGAAAATGGGTTCCTACCCAGTTGGACTCTCACGGTAATCAAATGTCAGTAAAATAAAATAAATAAATATTTAAATAAATAAATATCTTTCACCTTGTTGTTAACAAAATTAAATAAATAAGATGAATAAAGCATAGGGCGAAGAAATATCTCTCATCTTTAGTATAAATACACTATTTAGCCCCCACCCCCACACACAAGCAGAAGACATGTGTTCACAGGATTATTTTGCTTTTGAACTCAGACTCTGCCTGATTGTGATCTGTGCTTTCAGGAAAATAAAGCAAATTTTTTTGTACGTTACAAATATTTTGCTACTCTAAAATTTAGCTGTTTTGCTTGCATCTGGCTGTAACCTTGCCCTTGTTTGTGTTTGCTCATTTCAACAATCACAATCTGCAGTCAGGATGAGAAGTTACAAAGGAAACTGCTTAAAATGTCAATTTATGAGCATATACTCCGCACTGAAATGCTTTTGGCCTAACTCTGAAAACTTCAGAAAGTGGCTGTCCTCTTGATTTGAACCTTCTGATATTCCTAATTTCCCTCATTATAGAGGGACTGCATATGGGGAAAAAGTTTGCGTTTAGTCTAAACATCTTTCATTGAGAAGATTGTTTTCTCTGTTTTTAAATATTCCAGTGAATTTACTATGGCAGGGATTCAAGAATGTGGAATGGCAACATTTTTCGCTTTGCTTGAAGGGTGGGCAAGTATAACTTTATTGTTGCTTTATACAGATGTGCTGCATTATTTGGTGACAGATTATTCCTGTCATCATTTATATCTTGGCACATCTGACAAGAGTCTTAAGAGAAACTTAAAACCAGAGTTTATATTAACATATATTTTCCCATTAGACAGAATCTTATTTTTCCACTAGCAGTTTTCAAGTGTTGAGGTGTTCGGAGGGGATAGAGTATACTGCTTATGGGCCATTGTATATCATGAAGGAATAAAAATGTCTTATCGGGTTTTCAGCAGTGGCTTGCAGATGTTTCCTGTTGGAACAGTTTAGATCCTGATGCAGTTGAGGCTAGATAAGTAAATAATGGACAAAAGAACAGCAACCTGCTTAGGAAAATGGAATTTGTGGCTGTAATCTTCCCCTGTTAGTTAAGGTTAATATGACTAAGCACATAGATTTATTCACAGTGTTTGTGAAGGCCCTGGGAATTATAGCCAGTCTGCAAAATATATGCGCATTTTCCTGATGATAGCTGCCATGTCACTAAATCACAAAGCAGAGATAGTGGGAAAGTGCCAGAGTTTGCGAAAAGACATTTGGGACATAACTTTGTCATCCTTTAAGGTTTGCTGCACTATATATTTGTATATATTGCAAAGCTGCAGATCCTTGGTATCCATCCATCCATTTCAGTAAGGGGGGGCAGTGAACGATGTCGGTTATGAGTGTTTGTTTGTCTCTGTATGGAATGTATATGTGTGTCTGAGAGTGTGATTGTGTGAGGAGGGGAGTGGGCTGTGTGTGTGTGTGTGGGGGGGGTCATACCCACACACTCCCTTGGACTAATAAACAACTCCTGCAACATTCTTGAGTGTGACACTATTCACCAGGAATATCTCTTTAATATTATGTGGGTTGGGGCTGGGGAGACCCTAGGCACCAAGGATACTTCTTCAGTATTACATGGGTCAGGGGAGAGCACTAGGCACCAGGGATACTTTATAAAGTGCACCGTAAAGGCACTTAGTAACAAAAAGAATGACAATGTGTGTCAGAGGACCACTACACAACAGGGATAATTCCGTAACAGTGTGCCTTAATGGGGGACCACTTGGGATATTTTAAATGCCAGTGCATTAAAGGCACCAAGAAGGATTCAAACTCTGCACTGTCCCACCTCCTAACAAAGATATTAGTCCTGTGTGCCACCTCTAGACATCAGGGATAACATGGGGATAAAATCTAAATTTCATCTACTAAACAATAAAATCTATAAAAAAAAAATTAAATACAAAGGAAGGTGAAAAAGGCTTCATACTCTGCACCACTGACACAGGAAACAGCAGCATTAACTTGTTGCTGTAACTGGTAATAAGACAGTCTAGCACTTTTTTTAAACTTATAATGAATATCTCGGGCATTATTCAATGTCTGCAGCACTTCATGAGTTACAAAGTAGAAGGGCAAGGCACATTTAATCATACCTGTCAAACTCGTAGTGCAAGAAATCTAAGTAAAACCCTAATTAAAGGCGGGACCATCAGGGACAGATTTCAGTTATTATTTCTGTAAATTTAGAAAGTCGTTAGAATAACAGCTTTGACATTAGAGTGCAGTTACTGAAGGGTATGGAGTATGACACTGTAATGAATGGCATTAATGATTATGCGTAATCGTCTGTGATTTACAAGGGCAGTGAAAGACATAAGAGGAGACATCTGGGATGTTCTGTCAATTTAGGGACAAGTAAGGAATATGTAGTTTATATTTCACTGTGTGTATTTATGTGGGAGAATAAATGGGGGTGTCTGTGAAACTTGATTCATGGGTGATAGTGATAACTACTGCAGGAGAGTGCTCATCTGCACATACTGTAGTTAGCAGTGATTCAGAAACATGCAGATTAGCTGATATTGAGATCTTTCCACATTGTGGTTAATGACTGAATTGCTAATCCCACATATTGTGTAAATAAACCCCTTTTACTGCAGCTCTTATCAAGAACAGTAAGACTGTTTCTGAATCCTCTGGACTTTTTTTTTTTTCTGTTGCAGTGTAAGAATGAGAAGATTGTTAAAACATTGTTGCAAGGATGAAAGGGAATAAGTGAAGGGGGAGTGTACGGGCACTCCATGCCTCATAAATCTTCAGTCTCTTCCATTGGATTTCCACCTTTGTATCCCTCTGACATTCGGATAACACTGCCTCATGTTTTGATCTCTTGCCTGCCTCCTGCAACTGTTACTCGGCCATCAACCCTCTCTTTTCATAGTACACATATTGCCATTACGGTGGATGGGTGGGACATTGCATTCTTTATTGAGAATCAAAGTTCTCTGTTTACCTAACTAGATGTTCCTATACTCCTGTGCTCTAAGTTATCAGCATTGTCCCAGGCTTCAAAAGTTTGTTACTGATGACTCATTCAGTGGCACTGTTTTCTAGAAAGAAAGTTGCCAGTACCCCAATGATACAGTATTGAAGGCCATTCTCAAAGGATGTAAAACTAGGATATTTTGTCTTGTTGTCTTAAGCTTTGCTGCTTTCCTTATCAGTTCTTATACTCAAGCAATGGGAAGTAAGTACCACCTGAGCCACACACCATAATGGCACATCTCCAGGTGAGGGAAGCACACTTAGCTCCCCTGCCCATTTCTTTTTTTATCCTGTACAGTATCAATATAAATCCTATTTATCAAGAAAAGGTCACTCATATACTTTGACTAGAAAATGTGTCATCTGTGCTTACGTGTGGCTGCCATACCATGAACCAAGACCCACACTGGCAGTGCCTTTACTATCTGGGGTTAAAACATAAAGTAAATCGCATTTGCAAACAGAAATTCAGCTTAGCCACCAACGTATGTAAGAAGCCTACAGTACATCCGTCAGAATGGCAGTTGTGGAACATGCCCAGCACAAGTATCTGCAAAAGTATCCCTCACTCAGTCGGCAGCCAGTGCTGTGTGAAAGGGCAGAGGATACGGAGAGCATACATGATCCACTGGGGACATGTGAACACAAGGCTCATGTAACTCAAGCAAATGTCTAGAGCTGTACCTATATGATGCATATACAATATGCGTACATTACAAAAAAAGGAACACAGACATGATGTGATACCTTTTATTGGACCAACATAGGTTTTGCAAATACTCAAGTTTTTGAGCTGGCATGAACCATTCGTCACTCTGGTTAGGGTAACCCACACCATCTATTTTCCTTTTTTTGATGTTCTTCGTGTTTCACTGTTGCAGTCATTACATTTGGGTAATCCTGCTGGCAGGTTGCCCTCAGCTAGCCTGAATTCCAAAGTCTTGGGTCCTGCGTTGGCTGTTGTCGCCCCCTCTCTGACGTCAGGTTGTAAGGGGTACAAAAGAAGCAGCCGACACCATTTTCTTCAGTCTTTCTTGCCGCGCGGTGCCCGAAGCAGAAGCAGTTTGCAAGTGCTGGTCGGCCGACTCCTGAGATTTTCGTATTTGAGTTTCAGATCCGAAGACTTCAATAAAGCTAAGCACCCCGCTGGGGAAACTTTTTTCTTGCTCCTGTCCAATGTTAGAAAAAGTTAATAATTGTATTTCTTGTGGGAAGCAAATACCTCATAAGGATTTTCATTCTTACTGTATTCCTTGCCTAGGCCCTAATCACAATGTTTCTGGTTGTCGGTTTTGTGCTAGATTTAACCAGTGCACCATTAAGTGTCGGTATGATTTTGCTTTAAACGATTTTGGACGCCGATTTAATTATCCTGAAATGTCGTCGGATAGCCATCCGACTACCGGCGTTTACAAAAAACGCAAAGAAAAGGATAGAGAAAAACAGCCGAGGCCCAAAACCGACGACAAAGCTTCTCCTAAGCCAATCGCCGATTTTCCGGTTCTCAGTGAGGCGCTTTCGTAGCCCCTGACACTCGCTACTTTAGAGTCGCAGGCCGTTACCGACTCCCACGTGGAGTTGGCCATGCCACTGGATACTCAAGGTATTGGAGCCTCGGACGCTAATCCCTCAGATGGGTCTGGAGCCACTGAGCAGGTACCGGCTTCTGAGGGTGTATTCAGACCTAAACATCTTTACATTAAAATGACTTCAGCTTCAATGGCAAAGACTAAAGCACCTTCTAAAGCAAGGAAACAAACTCAAGAGCCATGTGGACACTCCTGTATGCCCAAAAAACAGATACTCAAAATGGCCGAAGACTTGATTACCTTGATCAGGGGTTCCCATCCCCCTCCTGATAAGAGGCCTAGGTAAGACACTGACTATGAATCTTCAGATCAGGTTTCTATTTCTTCTGATTCCTCTTCTGATCAGGATTATTCTCTTCCCCCCTATGAGGATTCTGATGCTGAAGTATCTATACCTTCAACATCTCCTGAGGACTATTCCTTTGGGGAAACCTTGCATACCATGAGGGAGCATTTCCACTGGGAGAGCCAAGATTTTTCAGAATCTAAAAAGAGGCTCAGGGATTTTTTTTACTACCTCAGCACAGGCCTCTAGCCATTCCACCTGTGTTAGACATTGTAAATGATATGTTTTCGGAGTCTAGTCTGACCCCTGACTCCTTACCCCCAGCTCCGGTTAAGCCTGACGGATGTTACAGGATTCCTGACTCGCACAAATTTCTTTTTAAAAACCCTGCTGCTGACCCAGAAACTATTTCACAAGGTCCAAAGGGAGTTGAGGCTTCCACTGCAAAAAACCCAACCCCCTCTGACAGAGATTCAAGGGCACTGGATAGATGGGGAAAAAAAAGGTTTACACCTCTGCAACTTTGGCTATAAGGGCCTTAAACTGTCAATTTCATATGCTTAAGTATATGCAACATGTCATGGGATTGTTTAAATAGAAAATGTTGTTAAACTCTGAATGTGCAGAAAACAAGGAAATGCAGGATTTATTGTATGCAGCAGAACAAGTTGGAAAACATACTTTGCAATGTGGTTTTGATTCTTTGGAGTCCTCCTGCAGGGACGCAGTTATGGGTTCTGTAATTAGGAGGCATGCTTGGTTAAAGGAACAAAATCTGCCTGATCATGTTAAAGTTAAATTAATAGATGCACCTTTACAGCATGATACTTTGTTTGGTGTTAAGGCAGAAGAGGTGTTAAAGAAAATGGAGGACAAAGCTAAATCTATGCAAACTGTCAAAGGTTTTTTACAAGTACAGCCACCTAGATTTAGTAGACACTGGCCTACAAAAAATTGGTCCTAAGCCCTCAATGGGGCAGACCCCAGGCGCAAGGTCCTTATAGGCCCAAGCAATGGGGTGATTCTACCTCCAAAGCTGGAGAAGATAGATCACAAACATACAGAAAACAGTCCCAATGACTTCCAGCAGCACCCTTAGGGGGAAAATTAGCACTTTTTGCTCAAACTTGACACATCATAACCCAGGACAAGTGGGTTCTAAACATAGTGTCACAAGGCTACAAGTTCCATTTCCATACTCTACCAAAGGCAACCGGCTGGCCAGATCTGCCAAAAAATCAATGGGCAGAGGCAAAAAAACACGTCTCATCCCTCATGGACATGGAGGCCATTCAACAAGTACTAGAGCAAGAGCAGGGGCAAGGATTTTACTCAAGACTGCTCTTGGTACCCAGAAAGGACAAGGCCTGGAGACCAATACTGGACCTATCTATTTTGCACACTTTCCTGGATATTCCAAAATTCAAAATGTTGACTTTGCAGCAGCTTCTGCCCATGCTGGGCAAGAATGCTTGGCTTGTGACTTTAGACCTAAAAGAGGCATACCTGCATGTTCCAATCAGACAATCATGCAGAAGATACCTAAGATTCAAGGCTGGTTCAATGCATTACCAATTCTCTGCACTGCCCTTTGGCTTATCTACTGCGCCCAGGGTCTTTACAAAGAACCTGGCACCAGTAATTGCATTCTGCAGACAAAGAGGAATACAAATGTATCCTTACTTGGATGACTGTCTCATTCAAGCAGAGAACAAGGACATTCTTCAACATCTGGCGTTTGTCAAAAGACTTCTAACATGCCTAGGGTACACAGTCAACAAAAAGAAATCAAAACTAGTACCCTCACAAGAGATAACATTCCTGGGTGCAAGCTTGAATACAACTGGCCAGATGGCTTATCTTCCGCCAGACAAACAAAGGCAACTGACTACCTATTTCAAAATGTTGGCAACAAAGGCCAAGTTATCTGCAAGAAAAATTCTGCAGGGTTTGGGCTTCATGGCATCCTGCATCCTACTACTTCCATATGCAAGACTGCATATGAGGAAACTTCAATGGTACCTAAAAAGTGTTTGGACTCAACATTGCCACAGCCTGGAAACCGTCATTATTCTCATCCCCTGCCTGCAACAGGAGTTTCAATGGTGGGCAAAGGCTTATCACCAGAACAAGGGACAGCCATTCACATTACCTCCAGCCAGGCAGACACTAACAAAGGATGCGTCAGACTATGCATGGGGAGCCCACATGGCAGGAAGATGCATTCAGGGCACATGGTCCTCAAACCAAATACATCTACATATCAATCAAAAAGAGATGTTAGCTGTTCAAAATGCCCTGAAAGCCTTCAAGGACCTACTTCGTCCGGGGCAACTACTGATAAACACAGACAACACAATGGTCATGTGGTATATAAACAAGCAGGGGGGCACACATTCTTACCCCCTTTGCAGACTAGCCATGACCTTGTGGGACACAGCTTTGACTTACCAAGTACATCTGCAGGCACAATTCCTGCCAGGAAAGGAAAGTACTCTGGCAGACGAACTAAGCAGAAACCTCATGGATCCCCACGAGTGGAAGCTGGATCCAAAACTCTTCAGCATGGTAATAAGGAAATGGGGATGTCCGGACATAGACCTATTTGCCTCCCCTCTCAATTACCAACTAAAAAGGTTCTGCACAAGGACTTATCACAGACAAGCATGGAAAGTGGACGCCCTATCTTTCAGCTAGAAAAACCTATCAGTATATGCCTTTCCTCCCCAAGGTGCTCCTAAAGGTCAGACAGGAGAAGCCAAAGATGATACTGATTGCCCTAGCCTGGTCATGCCAGTACTGGTATCCAATACTAAATTAACTTATCTCTATACCCAGCTTGGACTTTACCTCAAATACCTCGACTACTGTCCCAGCAAAACAAATCAGATCATGCACAGCCAACTCAAGACATTAAACTTGGCAGCATGGCAGATAATGTAGTCATACAAAAAACACCTCTCAGTAAAGCTGTGATGGATGTCATTCTGGAAGCCAGAAGGCCTAGTACTAGAAAGTCTTATGCTGGAAAATGGAAGAAATTCTGTGCCTGGAACCAGGCACAAGGAACTGATACAGCAGTACCAAATATTCCTCAGATTTTGCAATACTTAAATGAGATGCTGGACAAAGGCCTATCTTTTTCATCAATTAAAATTCATGCCTTGGCCATTTCAGCTCATTACAATACAGAGCCACCACTTTTTTCTCACCCTTTATTAAGGCAGTACCTCAGAGGAGCCAAAAATTTAAGGCCCCCAAGGAGACTGCCAATACCTGCATGGAACCTCAACTATGTCTTGGAAAAGCTCACTCTGCCTCCTTTTGAGCCAGCCGCTACTGCTGATATGAAGTTTTTATCTTGGAAAACAGCTCTGCTCTTAGCAATTACTTCTGCAAGACGAGTTTCATAGCTACAGGCGCTCATGGCCATGGAACCTTTCATCATTTTTCATCCAGAAAGGTCCTCCCTGAGGACAAACCCAACATTTATGCCTAAAGTAGTGTCCAATGTGGCTCTTAACCAAGCCATCTATCTGCCACCCTTTTACTCAAATCCACAGAGCAAGGGGGAGAGAATTCTGCATTCTTTGGATATTTACAGACAACTTAGATTCTACTTGGACAGAACCAAAACTTTCAGGAAGACAGAGCAATCACTAGTTGCATATGCTGCAGGATCACAAGAAAAGCCTATCTCAAAGCAGACTTTTGCTAAGTGGTTAGGCCACTGCATTTATTTCTGCTAACTTACACCATGGCAAGCCAGTGCCTAAGGGCATTAGGCCTCATTCCACCAGAGCTGCAGCCACCTCAGCAGCCTTTCTCAGGGGAGTACCAACCACAGACATTTTAGAGGCGGCTACTTGGAGTTCAGTGCACTCCTTTACAAAGCATTACCATCTGCCACTCTACTCTAAATCCAGGGCAGGCTTTGCCACTGCAGTTCTGCAGGGACTCATAGCCGCTACTACTGCTGTCTAGTTCCAGCCTCCCAACCATAGCTTTTGGACTCTACCCAAATGTAATGACTACAGCAGTGAAACACAAAGAACATAGTACAGTTGCGTACCCACCCGCCTTCCCCCTTTTTTCTTTTGGATCTTATCTTTCCTTCTCTGATTTATACTACCAATGTGGTGTATTTGCTTATAGATGAAGGTAAAATTTATATTGGTGTATTTCTGAATATATAGATATTATATATATATATATATATATATATATATATATGTAAAGTTTGGCTACCCTTTTTGGGGGCACCTGACATCTGGGGCAAGAAAAACTGAAGAAAATGACGTTGGCTGTTTCTTTTGTACCCCTGACGTCAGGGAGGGGGCGATAGCAGCCGATGCAGGACCCAAGACTTTGGAATTCAGGCCGGCTGAGGGCAACCTTGCCAGCAGGATTACCCAAATGTAATGACTGCAACAGTGAATACACTCGAACATCTATATTTATGGTAAGTGTACACAACTGTACTTTCTGAAGAGTAAATGGTTGACTCTCTCATTAGAGTCCATCTGTCACTTCCAGGCAAATGTTTGTTCTTGACTAGCTACATCATGATCCTCAGTGACACAGTGTAATATTGTTCAACAAAAAGGTAGTGTTAACAAGAGCTGGAAATCTTGTGGCTTTTGTTGGATGTAGAAGATGAGTAGCACCAGGACAAGAGATGCCTTTTTTTCCCACCAGTGATGAACCATATACAAGTTTTAGAGAATAAGATGAACTCACGAGTCAAAAGGACCCACAAGCAACTTAAGATGGGCAGACCAGGGAATGCTATAGAAAAATAATATGTGGAAGGAGGTAATATAGCCTTAGAAAACTTTCAGGTTCCACATGTTATGGAAAAATGAAACAGTATTGATTTCTTAATTACCTGTTGAAAAAGAGAGGAATTTAAGGAATAGGTAGTAGAACTATTTGAAAGCTATTAGGGAAGATCTGCAGTTCTTCAGAAGTAATAGATAGTGGGATAAAATGAAAATGGAGTTTAGAAACATGGTAGAAATAAGAGCAAAAGAGATATGGGAAAGAAGTAACAGAAGTTAGAGGGGCTGACAAAGGGTAAAGTATTGCAGAATAAGATGAATTTAACAGAAAACGAAGAGGAGCAATGGCAGGGTGCTAAAGAGAAAATAAGGGAGTATTTGGATAACATGAATGAATTTAGAAAGGTTCCTGTTAGGCAACTATTTTATGATAATTGTAGAACACGAAGACTAGTACTACAATGACTTAGGCAGCAGAAAGTAGAAAGGGCTATCACCAAACTTAGGGAATCTATAACAAGAAACATTACCAGATGTCCTATAGAGGTATTATGGATATTTTGGAAATTTTAGGAATATTTATATACAGCAGAGGGATGTGGAAACCAAGAAAATACACAAATGTAAAGATTTGTGGAAGACTTATTTATGCCAACGCTAGAAGAAGCTGAGGCTCAACAATTAATAGCTAAAATAGGAAGAGGTGAAATAACAATGGCGATAAATAATTAATTAGGAAAGGCTCCACGAGTGGACAAAAACTCCTGTGAAAGCTTGTAAGCTGGGAGGGAAGAAAGTCATAAAGATCTGAAAAGTTTTAACCTTATTTTAAGGGGAAAGTTCTAGCATCTTGAAAGAAAGCTGTGATAGCTGTTGTTAACTAAAAAGATTAAAGACCGTACAGGCCCAACTTCTTATAGACCCATTTCAGTTTTAAGCCATGATTATAAAGTGTTTATGTCTATACCAGCTGAGACAATGACAGAGGTATTTCCTAAATGGATCCTTCTAGATCACTTTGGTTTTGTGGAAGGGAGGCATAGATTTGACAACATTAAAACAATGGTGATCCAGAGGGAAACAGAATGTAAGAACATGATGTTACTGGTGGGTCTTGTTGCAGGAAAAGCATTTGACAGAACCTGATGGGATTTTATGAGTAGGGCAATAGTAGCATTTTTGTCACCTGATTAGAACAATAGGATTAACTAGGAGGTTAGGGAAAGTCAGAGGCAAGGGTTGAGGTGGGAGGGTTCCTCTCCAACAAGCTGGTTTTGAACAGAGTGACCATACAAGAATGTCCTCTTTCTCCTTTGCTATTTGCATAGGTAGAGGTAAACTGTGTGCCCACAGACTGACCGATTTATTTTTCATTTGTTTACTGAGAAACTATTACAAGGGACATGCTAGAATATAAATTCATATTGGCATGATACATTCAACATTATACAGTAGTAAGACATTTAATTTACAAATATTATATAGCAGCAAATATATTTTCTATATGAATGGTGAGTCTGAAGTAATGGAGATGTATAGATGTTAAGAAAGGTGTCTATTTATCCATACATAAAGAAAACTTGAGATGTGCATTAGAGTAAAAGAAAAGAAAGACAGATAAGCACAGAGTAGAGATGGAGAAAAGTATATGAGGAAGGCAAAGCACAGTGGGGCGGGGATTGGGAGTTTCAACCTGGAGTGGAGCAGGATCAGAGCCAGGAGTTAAAAAGGAAGTATTATAGTATGTTTAAAAGCATGAAAGTTAGGTTTTGTTTTGATGACTAAAGGTAGGGAGTTCCAAATTTTGGCTATGAAGCAAGAGTACAGGATTTTATTAAGGTTGTGTATAGAGAGAAGTTGTTTTCAGACTGGAGAGATCTGTTTGGGTGGTAGCTATGGAAAAGTGATTTTAGGGCTGGATATGCTGATGACTTGTATACAGTTTTATGTATCGTAAGTAGTTGTACACAGGCTAGGTGATGAGGAAGTTCAAGCTACTTTAGAGTTTTAAGTGGTAAGTAGTGGTATGTCAGGTGGGAGGCACGTATTGTGAATTGTGCAGTTTTGTTGTACCATATTTTAGTTTTTCCCTTTTGGGAAGTTTATAAGTTAGTGAGAAATCGTGCTTCATGAAGCTGAGAAGATAGGAGTAGAGTGTCAACAAGGGTGGCTCTAGTAACCTTATTTAGGAAGTGTTTTTGCATGTAAACATTTTGTTGATATTATTGTAAATGTGAAGATTGCATTTCAGTGTGTCATCCATTGTCATGCCTAGTAATTTTGTCTGGAAAACAGCTTAAGTTTCTGTGTTATTTAAAGAAAAGGTTTTAAAGCAGGTATTTTGACTGTTTTTGGAGTGAGTAGGAGTAGTTTGTTTTTTATTACGGTTTAATAGGAGGCTGGCATTGGTGAGCCATGTCTCAGTGGAGAGAATGCTTCTTGCGTTATTTGTTGGAGATGTGGCAGCTGTTAAATGTGCAGTGGAGATGTGACAGTTGTTAGATGTGCATATAAGAGTAGAGTCATCAGCTTATATGATTTGTGAGGTTTGACAAGAGGCCGTGTGCAGGTTATTGATGTAAATATTTAAAAGGAGGTGTCTGAGAAAGGAACCTTGTGGGTTGCCTGTATGTGTGGGTAGATGTGGAGAGAAAGCGAGCAAGTGCCTTGCTATTTTGCACATTGTGTATTAGATAGGTAGATACTGAACCAGTTGATGGCGGGGAGGGGGAAGTACAAGGGTGATTAGTCGTAGTAGGAATTCAGAGTGAGAGACTGTATCAATGACTTTAAAAAGGTCAAGGAGACAAGATTTGCTCGAGTCCCTTGCTTTATTTGTATTGTCTGTAAAGAATATAAGCATGGATATTGTGCTGTGTGAGGGTTGAAAGCCATGCTGACTAGGAGTACAGAGTTGGTTTTGAAGTTGATGGAGAAGTTATTTATGGATACATTTTTCTAAGAGTATAGAAAGGGAATAGTATTACAATGGGGTGGAAATTTGATATTTTATTTGATTTATCCCCCTTTGTGTAGTGGAATAATATGGATTAATTTCCAGGTTGAGAGAATGTAATTTTCCTGTATAGGTCAATTGATTAGGATGCTTACTGGTTATGCTATGGAGTCAGCAGAAAGCTTTAGGTATTCTGGTAGCAGTTTGTCAGCAGAGGTAGAGCATGGTTTCAGTTTTATTAGTATTTGTTTTTATTTTATTGGTAGGTACTTGCATTGAAGATTGAGTGAGTAATGGTGTTAGCTTGGGTTTTATCTGGATGTAGGGGAGCATTATGGGTTGTTATGGAATTTATGGCTATTTGAAGCAAGGGGGGTGTAGATGTAGGTTTGTATTTTGCTTAGGAAGCAACGTTTTCACTGAAATGAGTATTGAAATCTGTTGCTGTTTCAAGTGGGGTATTATTAGGGGATGGGATAGGTTCTTTTTTTCTGTCTGGGTTCAGTAAGGAATTAATTGAAAACCAGAATTTTTTTTTATTAAATTTGTGGTTAGATTGGGAGCATGTATAGAATAGTT
>NC_056744.1:962437792-962640292 GCF_019279795.1 Protopterus annectens | reverse complement strand
GCCAAGCCCCCAGTGTTCCCCACTTTAGAGAAGAGATCCCAAAAAGGGGGGTAGGACTGAATAAGGTACTCCATTGTTTTTGAGTATTTATGGCATTTTCAGTTGGGTTCTTATTGTCAACAATCCTAAGGGAAAAATTTATGCCCCCAAAATTTACATGACCATTTGGGGGGGTTTTTAACCTTAGAAATCCAGAATTAGGCTTGTTTTGGGAAAATTGGGCCCTTTAACCCCTTGGGCCAAACCCCTTTTGAGGCTTTGGGGCTTAATGGGCAATTTTTTTGGTTTCAAAAAATTGTTTTTCTTTTTACCCAAACCTTGGTTATTTTTTGAAAAAGGTTTCAATTCCTATTTTCAAAGATCTTTCTTTTAGGATTTAAAAAAAAAACTTTGGGTAAAAAATTTTTTTTCCCTGTAACCCTTAAAAAAATGGCCCTTTCCCCCCTTTTTTCCCCGATTAAAAAACCAAAAATTTTTGATGTAAAAAAACCTAACCCACAGAAAAGGACTTTGGAACTTTAAACCCAAAATGAACCCCCCATAAGGGATTTTTAACCAAAAAATGCCTTTTGGGGAAAAAACCCTAAAAAAATGAAAACCCCCTATTTGTTAATTCCTTCCATGAAAAAACCCCCCCTTTTTTGGTTCCCCCTTTGGGGGGGGACCCAAACCCCCTTTAACCCCCCGGAAAAAGGGGAACTCATAAACAAAGATATTGGTAATCTCCAAACTCTGGACCCTACCCAGTTCGGATTTGTAAAAGGCAGATCATGTCTCCTAAACCTGATTGACTTCTTTGAAGCAGTCACCAAAGCCATAGATGAGGGTAAAGTTGTTCACACAGCTTATCTAGATCTCGCCAAGGCTTTTGACACCATTCCTCACTCTGGAATTATAGATAAGCTCACTAAACTAGGTATAAAACCCTATGTCACAAGATGGGTTGCCAACTGACTCACGGACAGAACCCACACTGTGAAAGTAGCGGATTCCAAATCCGACTTCAGACCAGTGACAAGTGGAGTACCACAGGGTTCAGTCCTGGGTCGTCTCCTGTTTGGTATCTACTTCTCTGAAGTGCAGGCTAACACAGAAGGTCTTTGGCTAACAAAGTTTGCAGATGACTGCAAACTAGGAGCCATAATCGAAACTCTTAACGATGTGGATATACTACAAAAGGGCCTCACTGAGACAGATACCTGGTGTCAAAGCCATGGCTTGAAGCTCAATGCCAAAAAGTGTATGGTCATCCCCTTTGGTAAAAACTCTGTCCCCATGAACTACCACATAGCTGGTAGTCTACTTAGTGGCGAAAATGTGATGAGACCTTGGGACACAGGTGGACAGTAGTCTCTCCTTTGATAATAACATTGTCACAGGGGTCAGGAAATCCTTCTACGTGGCTCATCTCATCACAAAAGGATTCTCATCCAGAAAAAAGGAGGTCATTGTTCCCCTCTACTCATCACTCATTAGACCCATTATAGAGTACAATGCCCCTTTTGGTATGTACCTCACAAGACATCTACAACAACTGGAAAGACCACAGGAATACCTCACAAAGAGGATTACTGGCCTCAAACAGATGCCCTATGCAGACCGTCTCAAAAAACTACAGCTTTACTCCATCGCATATCGCCTACTCAGGGGCGATCTCTGCCTAACATACAAAGCTATGTCAAACCTAGAGCTGTTGGACATGCTCCACTTAAAGAAATCCCAATCCCTCAGAGCTACATGCTCTAGGGGCCTAAACCTTGTCACCACAATAAACAGAACATGCTAGAGGTATAGATTCCTGTCCCAGAGACTTCCCATACTCTGGAACAGACTACCTATCTATGTCAAACAGAACTTCTCATTAGCACTCTTCAAGAAAAATCTTGATGATTGGATGGGAAATAGGAAATTCATCCCAGGGATCACTTCTGTGGCTCTGCTCGACAGGGGCACAGGAAAATAATTTTCTTGGGTGGTGAAAGCCAGGGTACATTTTTTGGCTAGGCTTATATAGACCCTAGGGCTAATAGCCTAGTACCTACCTATAAAGCTATAAGCAGTTGTCCAGACTGCTCATTTGATTGATTTGTGTTAATACAAATTGTATCTAAATGCAATACCTGGTCATGCATTTTGTGCTGGACTGTGGATCTGATTGTCAGAGAAGTGCAGCTCACCTGTCTGAGCACTACAAGATGTTCATCGTGTTTCACTGTTGCAGTCATGACTGTAGGGTTCTCCCCTGCCGACAGGCAGTCCTCGATCGGCCAGAATTCCAAAGTCTGGGTCCGATGTCGGCTGCTCAGCCATGCTCCCTGACGTCAGAGCACCAGGAGTACAAAACTGACAGCCGACGCCATGTTCTCCTGTCTTTCTTGCCGTGCGGTGATAGCAGTTCACAAGTGCCGGTCGGCTGACTCCTGACAATTTTTCATAAACGTACTTCAGTCCGAAGACTTTCTTCTCCTACTCAAAGCTAAGTACCCCGTTGGGGAAACCTTTTTCTTGGTCCAGTCCGATGTCAGAAAAAGTTAATAATTGTATTTCTTGTGGGAAGCAAATACCTCATAAGGATTTTCATTCTTACTGTATTCCTTGCTTAGGCTCTGACCACGACATAGCTAGTTGTCGGTTTTGTGCTAGATTCAATCAACGTACGATTAAACGAAGGTACGATTTTGCATTTCATTACTTCGGTAGGCGTTTTAATTACAAAATGTCGTCGGATACGGTTCCGGCTACCGGAGTTCACAAACGACGCAAGGATAAAGACAGGCCTCCGAGGTCCAAATCAGACGAAGTTGTACAAGCAGAGCCAGCTTCAGGTTCGGCCGTCGTCAGTGAGGCGCTTTTGCAGCCCCTGTCATCGGCCATTTCAGAACCGATAGCCGAAATGGACTCCCACGAGGAGCCAACTAGGCCTTTGAATATTTCTGTTGCAGGACCTTCGGACAATGCTCCTTCGGATGGGTCCTGAGCCGCTGTGCAGGTACCGGCTTCCGAAGGGGTTTTCAGGCCTACTCAGCTTCTAATAAAGGCAAAGCCAAAGACAAAGGCAAAGACTCCTTCCAAATCAAAGACTGCAGCCCAGGTCTCTTCTGATCCGGCACCCAAGTCTCAGAAACAGTTACTTAAGATGGCGGAGAACTTACTTACTATGATTAGGGGTTCACATCCCCCTCCAGATAAAAGGCCAAGGCAGGAAGCGTATTATGACTCCTCTGATCAGGCTTCTGTTTCTTCAGTTTCTTCTTCTGACCAGGAATATTCTTTCCCTCCTTATGAGGATTCTGATGCTGAGGAATCCATTCCTTCAGCTTCTCCCCCTGAGGATTTCTCTTTTGGGGAAACTTTGCATGAAGTGAGGGAACATTTTCACTGGGAAGGACAGGAGTACTCGGAATCTAAGAAAAGACTAAGGGATTTTCTACTTCTTCCCCAACATAGACCCCTGGCTATTCCTCCTATTCTGGATATTGTGGATGATGCTTTTTCGGAGGCTAACTTAACTCCTGACTCTTTTCCTCCAGCTCCTGTTAAGCCAGACAGATATTATAGGGTTCCTGATTCCCACCAGTTTTTATACAAGAACCCTACTGCTGATCCTGAAACCATTTCTCAGGGCCCTAAGGGGGTTAAGGCCGCTTCTGCTAAAAAACCCATTCCCACTGAGAAGGATTCCAGATCTTTAGAAAGATGGGGCAAACAAGTGTACACTTCAGCTACTTTATCTATTAGAGCTTTAAATTGTCAATTTCATATGCTGAAATACCAGCAATTCCTTCTGTCTGTTTTGAAACAAAAGCTAACTTCCATTTCCGCCTGTGCAGATGATAAGGAATTACATGACTTAATGCATGCCACTGAACAAGTTGGGAAGCATGGTTTACACTGTGGATTTGATGCCTTAGAGGCTTCTTGTAGGGCTGCTGCCTCTGGTACAGTCATTAGAAGGCATGCTTGGTTAAAGGAACAAAACTTGCCAGATCAAGTAAAAGCTAAGTTATTGGATGCTCCTGTTCAGCATAATGTTTTGTTTGGATCTAAGGCTGAAGAGGTGATAAAGAAGATGGAGGACAAGGCAAAATCCATGCAAATGGTTAAGGATTTCTTACAAGTACAGCCACCCAGATTTAGTAGGAATTGGCCTACAAAAAATTGGTCCTTTCCCAATTCAGACAGGCCTCAGAGGGGAAGATATAGACTATCCCGAGGAAGGCCTCAAACACAAGCCTCTTATAGACCAAGACAGTGGACTGCTTCCACCCCTAAGGGAGGAGAGGACAGGCCGCAAGCTCATAGAAAACAGGCTCAATGACTCCCTCTGTTGGGCTGCAGGAACTTCTTGCCTGGAAGCCCCTCTCGGAGGAAAACTTTCTCTTTTTTACCTAAATTGGACTCATATAACCCAAGACAAGTGGGTTCTGGATGTGGTTTCCAGAGGTTACAAATTCCATTTTCATACCCTACCAAGATCAAGCAGATGGCCAGATCTACCAAAACATCAATGGTTAGAGGCCTTAAACCAGGTGGAAGCCCTCTTGGCTATGAAAGCCATAGAACTGGTTCCACTTTTAGAAATGGGACAAGGCTTTTACTCAAGGCTCTTTCTAGTCCCCAGAAAGCAAAACTCATGGAGACCCATTCTGGATCTGTCAGTCTTAAACACTTTTCTCGAAATACCAAAATTCAAGATGCTTACTCTACAACAGCTACTCCCAATGCTGACCAAAAACGCATGGATGGTAACTTTGGATTTAAAGGAGGCTTATTTACACATTCCCATCAGGCAGGAGTGCAGAAAATACCTCAGGTTCAAGGCCGGATCGAGGCATATTCTCTGCGCTGCCCTTTGGATTGTCTACTGCGCCCAGGGTCTTCACCAAGTGCCTGGCTCCAGTAGTAGCTTATTGCAGACTCAAGGGAATTCAAATTTACCCTTATGTGGACGATTGTCTTATTCAGGCAGACAGCAAGGATGTCTTGCTCCAGCATCTAGAATTTGTTCAGAAACTTCTCAAGTTCCTGGGATTCACTGTCAACATAAAAAAGTCAAATTTGACACCCTCGCAACAGATAACTTTTCTGGGTGCTCTTCTAAACACAACAACCCAGATGGCATTTCTGACATACGAAAAACAATTACAGCTGGCTTCAACTTTCAAAACCTTGGCAACATTAACTCCGCTATCTGCAAGGAAATTCCTGCAGGCTTTGGGTTACATGGCCTCTTGCATCCTTCTCGTACCATATGCAAGACTACATATGAGGAAAATACAGTGGTACCTAAAAAGTGTATGGTCTCAGCATTGCCACAGTTTAGACATACAGATCACCATCCTGGCTTGTCTTCAAAAGGAATTCCTTTGGTGGTCCAAGGCATGTACTCTAAACAAAGGGAAACCCTTCAGTCTGCCTCCAGCCAGTCAGATACTAACCACGGACGCCTCAGATTATGCATGGGGAGCCCATTTGCAGGGCAACTGTCTGCAGGGCCTTTGGACAAAGGATCAGAAGCACTTGCATATCAATTTAAACGAAATGCTAGCCATTCAGAACGCTCTATTGGCCTTCAGGAATCTTCTGCAACCAGGGCAACTACTGATACGGACAGACAACACCACAGTTATGTGGTACATAAACAAGCAAGGGGGATCACATTCCTATCCCCTTTGCAGACTAGCCATGAATCTATGGAACACAGCTCTAGCTTGCAAATTGGACCTTCAAGCTCAGTTTCTACCAGGGAAGCAAAACTTCCTGGCAGACAGTCTGAGCAGAAACCTATCGGACCCACATGAATGGATGCTGGACACCGAAATATTCAAGATGATTACAGCAGTCTGGGGATGTCCTCACATAGACCTCTTTGCATCCCACCTCAATCATCAACTACAGATTTTTTGCACCAGGACATTCCACGAACTAGCTTGGAAAGTGGCTGCACTATCATTCAGTTGGAGAAACCTCTCGGGGTATGCCTTCCTGCCTCTACCCCTTCTTCCACGGGTGTTATTAAAGATCATACAGGACAAGCCCAAGATGATAATTTTGCTGGCCCCAAATTGGCCTCGACAGTTTTGGTACCCAACACTGAAAAACCTTTCTCTGGACCCCCCTTGGCTTTTACCACATACTCCGAACCTTCTGTCCCAACACCAGGGTCAGGTTCGGCATTCCCATGTCAAAACTCTCAACCTGGCGGCCTGGTTAATCCAGGGTCTATGATTCATTCTCTCCTCCCCAAGCAGGTTATGGATGTCATTTTGGAAGCCAGATGACCTAGCACTAGAAAATCTTATGCAGGAAAATGGAAAAGATTTTGCACCTGGATGCAGGCTCAGGATTCGGACCCTCTTATTCCTGACATTCCTCTGATTTTACTTTACCTGACAGACCTCTTACATAAGGGTCTCTCTTTTTCTTCCGTAAAGATACATGCCTCTGCTATTTCTGCTCATTATAATACAGACCCTCCTATCTTTTCCCACCAGCTCATGAGACAGTTTCTCAGAGGAGCTAAGAACTTAAGGCCCCCTAGATCTCCACCCATTCCTGCCTGGGATCTCAACTATGTTCTGGAAAAACTCACCTTACCTCCTTATGAGCCTGCTGCCACATCTGACATCGTTTTTTTCTTGGAAGACAGACATCCTATTAGCTCTGACCTCTGCCAGGAGAGTTTCGGAGTTGCAAGCTCTCATGGCTGTGGAACCTTATATTATTTTTCATCAAGATAGGGTGTCTTTAAGGACTAATCCTACTTTCATGCCTAAGGTGGTTTCCAAAGTGGCTTTAATTCAAACTATTCACTTGCCAACTTTTTTCCCCAGCCCTCAAAATAAGGGGGAAAGGATCTTGCATTCCTTGGATGCACACAGACAACTACGTTTTTACCTGGACAGAACCAAGGACATCAGGAAATCAGAACAATTGTTTGTTTCTTATGCTTCAAGTTCCCAAGGTAAAGCCATTTCAAAACAGATCATTTCAAAATGGATTGCTCATGGAATCAGATTGTTATTCACACCATGGAAAGCAAATCCCAGGGAGTATAAGGACTCACTCTACCAGAGCTGCTGCCACTTCAGCTGCCTTCCTCAGGGGAGTTCCTACCAAAGACATTTTGGAAGCTGCAACTTGGAGTTCAGTGCATACTTTTTCTAAGCACTACAATCTACCTCTCTAAGTCTAGGGCAGGCTTTGCTTCTGCAGTTTTGCAGGGCCTTTTAGCCACCCCCTCTACTTTATGACCACCTCCCTTTTATTCTGCTTTGGGATTCAACCCTACAGTCATGACTGCAACAGTGAAACACGATGAACATAGTACAGTTGTGTACACTTACCATAAATGTAGATGTTCGAGTGTCTTCACTGTTGCAGTCTGGGTTACCCTCCCTCCTGTCCCCTCTTATTTTTTCTTTTGTGTGGTTCCCTTCTTCACCCTTCTTCTGAGGTGTATTTGCAAAGGGTATGGGATCTTACTCATTTTGGAACTCCTGACATCTGGGGCAAGAAAAACTGGAGAACATGGCGTCGGCTGTCAGTTTTGTACTCCTGGCGCTCTGATGTCAGGGAGCATGGCTGAGCAGCCAACGCCGGACCCAGACTTTGGGATTCTGGTCGACCGAGGACTGCCTGCCAGCAGGGGAGAACCCTACAGTCATGACTGCAACAGTGAAGACACTCGAACATCTACATTTATGGTAAGGGTACACAACTGTACTTTCTCCTCCTCAGTTGCATCACTGCGAATTCCAACTGCTTTCTTTGTCACACAGTGTGGTATGTTCCACAGAGTCTTTGCACATAATCTCATTTAGCTGGGCATTGTGGTGAATTATATCTTTTAAAATGTATTTTGTTCCTAATGTTTTTGAGCTATTTTTACTTAATTTTTTTGTGCTGATTTTCTTGTATGTGACACATATATAAAATTGCTTTACCTTGATTCATAATTTTTAAAACAATAAATATTTTAATTGTGAAGCTGATAGCATCCTTTTAAATCCACAGTTCAAAAAGCAGTAGCATTTAGTAGTCTACGGGTGGCCATAAGTTGACTTAAATGTTTCAGTATGACCAAGTGTTTTTCATGTTAATGTTACATCTACTCTATTGTCTTTCAGGTTACACTTCATTATTTCATTATTGTGGACAGGCTGTCACAAGTTTATTAAAAATATTAATCTGACACGGTCGGAATAAAAATGTTATATAGGATATGACAAGTTATTTGTGTTTTGCTTTTTGTTCAGATTTAAAGAACATTTTTCCTCTTCTTCCCACATGTCCTTCAAGGATGCATCTGCAGTCCTTACATATGGGTTGTCCTGCCTCAGGCAGCCCCTCGGTCGGCCGGATTCCAAAGTCTGGGTCTGGCGTCGGCTGATGTCGCCTCCATCCTGACGTCAGAGCGCCTGGGATATAAAAGCGTCAGCCGACGCCATCTTCCTCAGTCTTTCTTGCCGCGCAGTGCCCGAAGCAGAAGCAGTTCGCAAGTGCCGGTCAACCAGCTCCTGAGATTTCAGCTAACCGAAGACTTCAAAAAGCTAAGTACCCCATTGGGGACTCTTTCTTGCCTCAGCCGATGTCAGATCAAACGGTTAAAGTTAATAATTGTTTATCTTGTGGGAAACAAATACCTCATAAGGATTTCCACTCTTACTGCCTACCCTGCCTAGGCCCAGACCACGACGTCTCGGCCTGTGCAGCCTGTGCCTCTTTCAGTAGAAGCACTCTTAGGCATCGGGCGGAGTTCGCAGAGGAATTTTTTGGGGAAAAATACTGTTACACTATGCCGTCGGAGCTTCCGACTCCTCATTTACCCAAAAAACGGAAGGACAAGGACCGACACATGTGGTCCGTGGTTTTGGCTGAAACCACGCCCTGGCCTACCGCGAGTGTCTCGGTCTCTGCCGAAACCGAATCCTCGGTGCTTCCGACCGACGAAACCGCACAACCGACAATCTTGGCCCCGGAGGCCACCTCTGAGTCGGTTATAGAATTTCCTACTGAAACTGGTGCTCTGGAAATATCCGACACCATTTCTCTAGATAAGATTACTCCAGCACGTGGGGCAGCCAGGCCTCCTGTATCCATGTCCATTAAGGCATTTACACGTGCTAAAGCTGCTAAACAGCCAAAATCTCTCCCTCCCAAGACTATTCCTCAGGGATCCACTACCGGTTCACAGATTTTAAGTTTAGCTGAGGACCTTATTTCCCTAATTAGGGGCTCTTGGCCACATCCGGACAGGGGCTCTCAACCTCCTCAAGACAAAAGGCCCAGGGTTGAGCAGACAGATCCCCAGTCTTCTGATGAGGCGTCAGATGACTCTGCCCTATCAGACTACCAGGAGGAGGCCTTTACGGCCTACGAGGATTCTGATGCAGAGGAATCTATACCCTCGGCCTCCCCTCCTGAAGAGTTGTCCTTTGGGGAGACCCTCCACTCCATGAGAGAGCATTTCAAATGGCAGGGCCAGGAATTCTCTGACTCCAGGAAGAGATTAAGAACTTTTTTGCATTTACCTCAGCATAGACCTTTGGCTATTCCTCCGGTTTTAAATGTCATTGATGATGTGTACTCTGAGTCTAGTATTTCCCCTGACTCCCTTCCTCCGGCTCCTGTCAAACCCGATAGGTACTACAGGGTCCCGGACTCGCATCATTTCCTTTACAATGGCCACTCTGCTGACCCAGAAACTATTTCCCAGGGCCTTAAAGGGGTTGCAACCACCAATACTAAAAACCCACTCCCTTCTGAAAGGGAGTCCAGGGCTTTAGAGAGATGGGGTAAACAGGTGTATACTTCTTCCACTCTGTCTATGAGGGCATTAAATTGTCAATTCCATATGATACAGTACCAAGAGTATTTGTTAGATGAATTGCATAAAAAACTTTCTTCACCTGAACCCCTAGATCGCAAGGCCCTTCAGGATCTGGTACATAACTCCCAGCAGGTTAGCAACCATTTCTTGCAGTGTGGTTATGATGCATTGGAAGCTTCATGTAGGTCAGCAATGACAGGTGCAGTCATACGTAGACATGCTTGGCTGAAGGAACAAACACTGCCAGATCATGTTAAAGCAAAGCTTCTGGATGCTCCGCTGGAAAAAAAGTTATTTGGCTCCACGGCTCAAGAGGTCTTAAAGAAATTTGAGGAAAAGGCTAAATCAGTACAAACAGTCAAAGATTTCCTACAGGTCCAGCCACCAAGATTCAGCAGAAATTGACCTTCTAAGAATTGGTCCTTTCTGGACACAGACAGATTTCAAAGAGGCAGAAACAGGCATGCCAGAGGTAGAGGGCAAGCTCGAGGCTCCTACAGAGGACGTCAATGGCAGCCTCCAAACCAGAGAGGTACTGCAGGACCTACAACTACTACACAAGGACCATCTCAATGACTTGACTATGACCCTGCCAACCAGGGCTCAATTGGAAGCACCTTTGGGCGGAAAGCTATCTTGATTCTCGAAAAATTGGCACAGTATTACAAAGGACAAATGGATACTGCAAATAATAGACAAAGGATACAGATTCCATTTTCATACATTACCAAAAAGACAAGGCATGCCAAACCTGCCACCAAACCAAAGGGCAGAGGCTTTCAAACAAATTTCCAAGCTACTTCAAATGAGGGCAATAGAAAGGGTTCCTCTCTCAGAACAAGGCCAAGGATTTTATTCCAGACTATTCCTTGTTCCAAGAAAAGAAAAGCAATGGAGACCAATACTGGACTTGTCCGCACTGAATACTTACCTCATCGTGCCAAAATTCAAGATGCTGACCTTACAGCAACTCCTTCCCATGCTGGGCAAGGGGTCTTGGCTGGTAACTCTAGACCTCAAGGAGGCATACCTGCATGTCCCTATCAGACAAAGTTGCAGAAGACACCTCAGATTTCTTGCAGGTTCAGAGCATTATCAATTCTCAGCATTGCCATTTGGCTTATCTACTGCGCCCAGAGTATTCACGAAATGCCTGGCATCAGTAGTTGCACAGTGCAGACTTCAAGGGATTCAAATTTACCCATACCTGGACGACTGCCTCATACAAGCGGACAGCCAGCAAACACTGGTAGAACACTTAAACTATGTCATCCGACTACTACAGGCCTTGGGATACACAGTCAACATTCAGAAATCAAGACTTGTTCCATCCCAATGAATAATTTTCCTGGGTGCAAAACTGGATACAAACACCCAGATGGCTTTTCTCACAGAAGAAAAACAAGCACAACTAACGGATTATTTCAGAAATCTGACAACACAAACCCAGCTAACTGCAAGGAAGATCCTGCAGGCCCTGGGATTCAAGGCATCTTGCATTCTTCTGATCCCACAAGCAAGGCTGCATATGAGGAAACTACAATGGTACCTAAGGAGTCTATGGTCTCAGCACAGTCACAGTCTAGAAACTTTGATCCCCCTCATTCCTTGCCTTCAAAAGGAATTCCTGTGGTGGGCAAAAGCAAGCCAGTCAAACATGGGCCTGCCTTTCAGCAAGCCACATATCAGCCAAACCATTACAATGGATGCCTCAGACCATGGATGGGGAGCTCACATGGAAGGCAGATGCATTCAAGGGCAATGGACACAAAGGGAATTGCATCTGCACATCAACCAAAAGGAAATGCTGGCAGTGATACATTCCATTGAGGCCTTCAGGCTTTTCCTGCACCAAGGTCACCTGTTAATAAAGACAGACAATACCACAGTTATGTGGTACATAAACAAGCAAGGGGGTACCCATTCATACCCTCTTTGCAGGCTGGCGATGAATCTGTGGGACCTTTCCCTGAAACTCAATATAGAACTACAATCCCAGTTCGTACCAGGAAAAGACAATGTTCTGGCGGACAGCCTGAGCAGAAACATCATGGATCCACCCGAATGGATGTTGCACCCGGATATATTTCTCCAGATAACACATGCATGGGGAACGCCGGACATAGATCTTTTTGCCTCCCACCACAACCATCAACTGAGGAAATTCTGCACAAGGACATACCATCCTCAAGCATGGAAAATGGACGCCCTCTCATTCAACTGGAATACTCTAACAGTATATGCATTCCCACCTCTTCCATTAATGACCAAGGTCTTACTGAAGATCAGGATAGAGCAACCAAAAGTAATCCTGATAGCCCCGGACTGGCCAAGACAGCACTGGTACCCACTGTTAAGGAGCATGTCAGGCACGAAACCTTGGCCTCTACCACAATGGCCACTTCTTCTGACACAGCACAATTACAAGACTCTGCACTCCAGTCTAAAAACCTTGCAGCTGACAGCCTGGAGAATACCTTGACTCCTCGCCAGGATAAACTATCCAAGAGGGTACAGGATATCATCATGGAAGCCCGGTGGCCCTCCACAAGAAAAGCATATTCAGCAAAGTGGAAAAGATTTTGTACCTGGAACACCGCAAAGGGTCAAGATCCGACAAACATGAGCATTCCACATATTCTAGAATACTTGGCTGAAATGCTCCATAATGGCCTTTCTTATTCCTCCATAAAGATCCATGCTTCAGCAATTTCAGCAGAGTACAACACTGACCCACCTGTATTCTCTTATCCTCTGCTAAGACAGTTTCTAAGAGGGATAAAAAACATCAACCCTCCAAGGAAACCACCACTGCCTACATGGGACCTTAACTTCATGTTGGAAAAATTAACTCTTCCTCCCTTTGAACCAGCAGCACCTTCAGAACTACAATTCCTGTCTTGGAAGACTGCCTTCCTCCTGGCCATAACCTCAGCGAGAAGAGTATCTGAGTTACAGTCCCTCATGGCAGTTCAGCCATTTCTCATTTTTCATCAGGACAGAGTCTCTTTGAGAACCAATCCTTCATTCATGCCGAAGGTGGTATCCAGGGTTTCACTGAACCAAGCTATTCACCTGCCTACTTTCTTTCCAAATCCACAAAATAAAGGAGAAAAACTTCTGCATACTTTGGGCATCCACAGACAGTTGCGATATTACTTGGACAGAACTAAGACTTACAGAAAAACTGACCAACTCTTTGTAGCATATGCTGCTGGTGTACAAGGAAAAGCAATTTCCAAACAGACAGTTTCAAAATGGATAGGAAATTGCATTCGGTTCTGTTACTCCTTTCATGGAAAAGCTGTGCCAGCTAACATTAGGCCTCATTCCACCAGAGCAACAGCCACCTCCACAGCCATCTTAAGAGGGGTGGCTACAAAGGACATTTTAGAAGCTGCTACATGGAGCTCCATGCATACATTTTCCAAGCATTACAATTTGCCCTTATATTCCAGATCCAGAGCAGGCTTTGCTACTGCAGTCCTGCAGGGCATGTTAGCTACACCATCCTTTTCTTAGGTCCTACCTCCCCCAGCTTGGCTATGGTATTCTACCCATATGTAAGGACTGCAGATGCATCCTTGAAGGACATAGTACAGTTTTGTACCTACCATAAATGTAGATGTCCGATAGGTATGCATCTGCAGTCAGGATTCCCTCCCTCCTACCCCTCTGTGGTATATTTTGGATACCTATCCCTCCTTTTAGCTAGCTGGGGTTATCTTTTATGGTGTATTTGTTTTTATTGCTGTGCATGTTTGGAATTTTTCATTTCTCCAAATTTAGCCTTACTGAGGGCAACTGGCATCTGGGGCAAGAAAAACTGAGGAAGATGGCGTCGGCTGATGCTTTTATATCCCAGGCGCTCTGATGTCGGGATGGAGGCGACATCAGCCGACGCCGGACCCAGACTTTGGAATCCGGCCGACCGAGGGGCTGCCTGAGGCAGGACAAACCCATATGTAAGGACTGCAGATGCATACCTATCGGACATCTACATTTATGGTAGGTACAAAACTGTACTTTCTGAAGCATGCAAGTAGGTAACTGTTTTCAATCACCTTGTATATTTGGTAGCAGCCTTGAGTTGTGATTTGCAATTATACAGGGAGGAATTGGTCATAAGATTAGTATGAGGTGTGCATAGCCTTCCTGCTGTGCTGTGCTTTTGTTAGTGAATTGTGTTTTGAAGTAATATGAAAGCTAAATCCTACACTGAAGCTGTGACACACAATGCAGCCTGTATATGTTAGAAGTACTCTACCCTTCTAGGCTATTTGTTGTCTGGCATTGCAGACTTCCATTTGATATTCTGCCTTGACCATCACCATAGCTCTATCAGCTGTCCAGATTTTTGCCTCATATTTTTAGCTTGTTCCTCATAAAATTTTTCTTTTTATGGTAAATCACCGAGGATTAAAGTCACTAAATAATTCCAGACATTTGAGTTTCATATGCCATATCCTCCAGAGAATGCGTGTGGATGAGAAACATTTAATTCTAATAACTTTCTAAGTTAATAAGAGCAATATTTAAATTTGTCCCTATTTTTAGCTCTTTGACTTCCCATAAGTTTTTATTTTGTCCATCTTTCTTGAGATAAGAGGTTGAGAGGTATGACCATGATTAAGAAAGCCACATGGTGCAGTCTGCCGCTAAGTATTGAGGGTTTTGGCAACAGTCTTTAGAAGAGTGGATATAGTTGTCAGCTACCTTATACTTTCAAAGCAGTGGCTTTACATTGCTTTCAGCATATACTTTTTCACCACTCTTAGCAAATGATAATTTAAATCAATGCTATACTGTCTTTGTAGCTATAATTTCTTTTTTTTTACTTTTTCTAGCCTCTGTCATGTGGAGAGCCACCTCCAGTACCCTATGTCCAGTGCTGGGTCTACTGACCAGTCCAGTCTTTCCCCAGACAAACACTGATATTTTTTCCATAGCTAGTGTGTGGAACCTAAGGGTGTGTGTGTGTGGGATTATGCTTGTGGCATGAAGGGGGACGTATTTCTACCCTTTCCATAGCAGAGGATGGTTTTGATCGATCGACCTCTGGCTTATGGGCCAAGCACGCTTCTGTTGTGCCACTCTCCTGGTCTCTTATGATTTTTTTATGATCTACCTTTGCTGCTCTCATCCTTTCATTCACAGTCCATGATGCATCCAAAGGCAGATATGCAGTGGTAGCGTACAGCTTATTGCCCTACCTCCACAGCAACTCAGCTATACCCACTGCCATCTTCCCATCTTTGGACACCCCCCTCCCCCATTGAGATGATCCCAGCCTTTACCAGGGATCATTACGGTAAATACCCACTGGACCTCCCACCCCTCTCTGACACTCTGTCAGTTGCCTGGACTGCATATTGAACTCTGGTCAACTGGGTTGTAGTTAGGGCTTTATCCCTGTATGCCACCAGAGTTGGCCATCTTTGTAGCTGTTGTGATTCATGATCTATGATAACTGCTTATCCATTGTTGATTCTAAGAAGCGTATATGCATTTTTTCTGTGGTTCCCCTCTGATAAATATTTTCTTTGCTAGTAGTTTGGAAGCCATGTCCAAGGAGGCACACATTTATAACTGAGGATGCAGCTTGTACAGAAATAACACACTTAAATACATTTAAAGGAGCTCACCTTTACAAGTGTCCTGATGATCATTTCTCAGTTTTTCAGAGCATGTACATGATTTGCTAATTTCATGGGCAAATGGTCTGGTCCAAAGACTAACCCTTTTCAGCAGTGACCCATGTTGCAAAATATCGGATAAAATAGTATTAAGGAGAGTACGTGTCACACAGTATTTGTTATCTTAGATATTGGAAATACATCTTTGCAGCAAGATATAAGGATATCTGGTGAATTAAAAGGATGATCTAACTTTTATGCTTGTATGTGATGCTACAGTAATATTTGTCATGCATCCAAGTAGACAGTGGTGGTTTCACAAGAGCATATGTTGTGAGTGTGTGTTTCACAGTGAGCCCCTTGTTGTGCTGAGTGCTAGTGTAATTTCATTTGTAAGCAGGAATATTTAATGAAAGGCAAAGGAGAAAGCTGTGTATAGTATCACTGTCTAGAATTGTGTTAAAAATGTGTTTCATGATAGAATTTAGCAGTTTACCTTGAGTAAGATATGAGTTTTTAATCTTTCTCAAAGCTTACTGTTTTACTTTGATCTTCGTTTTCATTATGGTGTAAATGCAGATGTTAGCAATGGAAATGGAGGTAGAGAGTAGAGGGATGGAGCTTTTATTGCAACCCAAATGACTTGAGTTCAAGAAGTGACTTGGGTGCCAGAAAGGTTGGGCCAGGGTAGTGTGAGAGAGCAGCATATGGCTTGCCTATGCCACTGGGAAGGTGGTGATTTGCTTTGCTGCACTATTGAATCCCTTTGAGGACAGGAGAATGGTGTGTATTCGGCTACTGCCAGGCTACTATAACGGTAGTCCTCCAAGGAGGCATAGTGTCATTAATTAGCTTTCTGTATAGCATTAAATCTTTTTTTTTTTTTAATAAATATTTTTTCTCCCCTCCCCATTGCTTACCTTTCAGCTGGCATTCTGCTTCAGTTACTCGCAGCTTTTGTGTCCCAGGTACTATCCTCTGCAGCACGGACTGCCTTGGCTGTTGGAAAGTAATTGTGGAGCACAGCCTCCAGCATATCATATATGCTGTCATGTATGCTGGGAGTTTTTCAGAATCCTCTAACTGGGCAGAACTGCTCCAGCCTTACCGTATAATGCCAAATTCTGAACAGCAGTGTGCATGTGAATACAACACATCCTTTGTCACTGGGTCTGCCTAATTGCAGGCAGAAGCCTCTCCCTCTCAGTGTGGGAAAGCTGGAAAGATGTCCCACATGTGCATCCCCATTTCCTCCAGGGACCAAACTGCTACTTGATATCAGGTCGTTTGGGTCACAGTGAGGGCTCCATTCCGCTACACCACATAGCAAGGTCAATGCTTCTACTTCTGCTGAAGAAGAATGCCAGCAGAATTAATGAAGTGATTTGCCCTTGTTGTGGCCTGAGACAAAGCTAAGGTGTTGAAGAACACAGCTCGGGTACTAACAAGCCATTGGCATCATCCTGAAAGATTGCTGCTTTCATTTTTTTTCAGTTCCCCATTCCCTGCCTGAGATACTGCTGGTCCTATGGCTTATTCCCACAGCCTCACCTCTGCTTTCCTCAGATATTTCTGTAACTCCTTCCCAGCAATCCTGGCTGTATCCCTTAGATGGACACCGCTCAGCTATTTGGTAAGTCTCACTTATGGCATAATCATGAAAGCCGAGAAGTGAAGACTCAATGGGGTGGTAGCAAATGGGACAATAACAGTCATTATGAAGATGCAGTTGGTTAGTATCTCTACCCTCTGAGAGCAGCAATGTGCAGTGACATCAGCATACTTAGTACACACACCTTCCCAGTTCTCAAAGTGTGCCATGACACTGTTAAGTAAACTTTTTATTAGTCTGTGAAACTCCTAGCTTCCACCAAAGGTCACCCAAGTGGTGGTCCCTTCCCCACTCTCCTGGTAAGACAGAAGAACAAGTTGTTGGAGGGTTCATCCTATCTCTGTCAGCTGGCCCTACCAACAGCATGTATCTTTTCCTGAACTTGGGTTGTTGGTTGTGCAGACACCTTGCCTCTGTGCCATCAGGTTGGCTAAGAGTACTATTTTAAATGGTAGAAAATCTTAGCTTTGTAATTTGCAGGGAAATGACCCTGACATCAAGTGTACAGAGTCCTGTGCCCTTGAAATCTCTATATAAAGGCAGATATATATATATATATATATATACATTAAGGTGATTGGAAAATATATTAGTGGCTAAGTTGTCCCTTTTCTTGGTTAATATCTCATGCAGTCAGGATTCGACAGTGTGAAAATTTAAGTGTTGGTAATAATGATTGAATGAAGTTCTGTAAGTGTTGCCAATAACGTTCCCAAATCAATTGCGTCCTTTTAAAGATGGGACAAGAGACCAACCAGTGGTGTTTGCTTCTTTTGTATTAAGTCAGATTTTAGGATTTTGTTCGGTAATGACTGGTCTGATGTCTGAGAGCAGTGCAAAGATGACAAGATGTAAGGTATCTTATCTTCCTTGTCCTCTGCATCTTTGAGGTTGTCGCAATAACTCACCAAAGCCCTGTAGTGATTAACATTCCTTTCTTTAGATCAAGTCTGTTGTTTACCTTACAGATACGAGGTACAGGGTCTGATTCTCATCTTTGGAAAGCATGGCTTAAGGATGCCTCCCTGAGGTAGTTACCCTAGTAATCACCTATGAACCTGATTCAAGGAGTTTCTGTTAGTTTTTTTTTTTTTTTTTTCTGCAGAGCAATTAGTTGCAACATAAATGTTTCACTGTTTGTAAACTAGTTTGATTGCTTCAGGAATCTCAGGTTCTGTGCAGTCCATGCATTTGAAAAGGAGGCATCTTATTGTTTTAATTGCTTTTATTAGACAGTTTCACATAACAGGAGTGGATACCAGATGTTCTGAGGACTCAGCTTACATTGCTTGCTCCAGTTACACTTGCACAGACATGCATGTACTGAAACATACAAATGCTGTGATATATTCATTGTTTTGCCACCTGTAGCATGCTCCTTTTTCTGTAGCAGTGTCAGTATGGAAGCATTTTATATCTGAGTAATTTGTGTGCCTTATCTTTAGTGCTGAAGGAGGTTGAAGTCAATAAATAATGTTCCATTAAAGGGTAGGGCACAAAATAAGCCAGGTTTCTTCAGGTGAAATCAGAAAAGCAAACAAAACAAGATTAGGTTTGCTTAAACTGATTCAGCAGTTAGCATTATCAGTGACTCAAGAGGTTACTTATTTCTAGAGGGCAATGGAATTGACTCTCATTTGTATACTAGACATCTAGGTTTCTATTATTGACACTACACTGCCACTACACTGCACCATTAGAGAGGGTTGCCGTAATTTTGAGTTAATATCTTTAGTAGAACTATTACTTATTTTACCTTCTTCCCATTGTGCTGACAGTTCTTGCACCTTTTACAGATCGTGCTGCACTTTTCCCCCAAAGAATAAAGTGTGCCCTCATTTAGGTGCGTATACCAAATTTTGTCATTCTCTCTTCCATCTTTAGGTATATGTTAAAAGATGCGCTGGATCACTGCAGTTGTATGGATATTGCAAAAAACATTCCATATTCCCCCAAAAAGGTAAATTAAAACATTTTGCACCTTGAAAATATGGAAACTTGAAAACAATGGAAGATAGTGAGCACTGCCAATTTAGGCAGAAGAAATTTGGAAAGGTAGGCAGAAAATCAAAGGGACAAAATGAGGGGGTAAACAGCTCATTCGATAAGGAAGTAAACCATCTTTTAGCTGTACTACATGCGGTAGTAAGAAGAAGAATGCAATGAACGTAGTAATGAGGCTTAAAATCTGGATGGGGTGGCTGAAAACTACAGTGAAAAAGCAAGTTTGATTAATAAAACAGAGAAAAGAGATTTAATAAACCCAGTCAGAAGTGCCCATGATGAAAAGAGTGATGCCTTCCTTTCACAGAAGTGTGCGTCTTGGAAGAACTCCAGAAACTAAATATGTATATGGCAGTGAGGATTGGTGAGATTTACTGAAGAGTTCTTACCAACTACAGAGGAACTTGTAAGGAAGTCATGTTTCTTTTTTTTAAAGTTTTTATTGGATTTTCAGTTTGTAAAATAATCACAACGATCTTTACAGTCAGATTTGTGAACATAAATGAAAAAATTTCAACTAGATCTCACACACAAAAGAAAAAAACAACTACTTATGGGAGTGCCCATTAACCATCAAGTCATTCAAGTTATTATATATTAACATTAAATCCAAAATGCAGTTATTTTTGCTTGTCAAGCAGATCTCTTAAGTTTTGTCCATGCATTGTAGCAAGAGGTCATCCTGGTTGTTCTTGACTTAATTGTAATGATTTCCAGGTGACAGACTTCAGCTGCAATATTTTATAAATTCTTTGAAGGAGGGTGTAGATTTGTTCTTCCAATTCTGAGTTATAACCTTTCTCGCTAAAGATAATATAGACCACAAAATGCGATATTTCGTCTTAACAAATATAAGAACAGGAATGTTAAAAGGATTAATGATTTAGATAAAACAAACGCATCTCCAAAAGAGCAAGTAAAAAGAGATTGTTATTCCAATAAGGTGTTAAGACAGTATAGTCAAAAAATGTGTTTCCAATCCGCTTTAAGTTCTTGTTTAGATCTCCAACAAACTTGTTTCTGCTTGAACATTAATTCAATTTTATGGTGTGAAGAAAGATCCATGCAAAAGTTTTCAAGTAAAGAGCTTCTATCTAAGATATGAAGTTGTATATTTAGAAGATACTATAATTAATTTTTTCTCTTCTTTACTAGGAGGTCTGATATTAATTTGTATAAAATAGTTCCAATAATTGTCATTGCAACTGACGTCAAGGTTCTTGAAAGCTGGAAGAAGACAGATCTGATTTCACTTCGAGTATTGGAGCAAAACCAGGGATAATACATGCAAGGTATTTGGTCTGACCTCCCTTAAAGGAAAATCATGGAATCACTGCTATAGGAAAGAATGTGTGTTAAGTAGTTGCCAAGAGCCAAGGCAACTGCATTCGCAGCAGGGCTCTCATGCTGAAAATGTTTTTTGACTGAGAGAACAGTAGATCAGTTAGGGACAGTGGACTTGGCTTGCTAAGACTTTTTTGACACAGAATCTCTCAGTATGTTAGCAAACAGATTAGTAATTCTTGGAGCAGGTGATAAGATCCCGCCATGAGTAAAACACAGCTAGGCAATAGAGCAGAGAGAGTTATGGTAATGACAGACTACTCAAATTTTAGGAATATGAAAAAACAAAGGTAACAGCAGTGTGTTAAAGAACTTTGAGGAAAAGTGTGAACTTTTGCTGGTGGAATAGAGTTATACAGCTAGACTGCTGATTGAGAAAAGACCTGCCAAGACTAATAAATGGTCTAAAACAAGTCCGCTTGTATTCATTGCAGATAATTGCAAAGTACTGCTTCTGGGGAAAAATCCACAGAGAAGGAAGTATACAGTTGTAGGGGGACACAGTAGCAACAACAACTACGAAAAGGGTCATGGCAATAATCTTGTCCAGTGACTTTGAGTTAAAATAATGTGAGGGAACAGTAAGGAAAGGTTTTGTGTGCAGCACTGGGATGCGTAGGAAAAGACAAGCACTAGTAGATAATAGTTTTATGCCCCTTTATATAGACATTTGGGAATATCATTAAAGAGTAGTATGTATAGTCCTGCAGGGCTCATCAGTCTAAGGATGTAGACTGGCTAGAGGCATTACAGAAGAGGATAACATACATCATGCGCAATCTGCACCATAAGTCACATAGAGAGTCATAACAGGAGAGTAATGTGTATAGCTTTGAAGGTGGAGAACAGAAAGGCAGACATGACAGAAAGTTTGTGTGGCTCTGGGATTTCCATAGAGTCTAAGCATGTACCATCAGTTTAGATTTAACACACAAAAAAGATGAAATGTATGAAAGCAACAAGACACGATTTGAAGATGTAGATACCTTAAGAGGGACATGCAAGGAGTATTATTTCACAGAGATGGTAGTAGGTCATTGCAAGCACCTTTGTGATGAAGCAGAGAACACTGTGTAGATATCAATAAAAGATAGAATAACGTGATAGATCTTTTAAAAAATTATGTTTTTTTCTATTAGAGGCATGTACTTGGATAGTTAAATACCAAAGGGGCATTAATTCAGTTATGGGTCTAATAATGGGAGGGGGAGGACTGTAACTTACATGTACCTAGAGGCTATTTCATTAGTGAATAGCTGGGGAAGGTAAAAGGTTTTTCTAACTGCAGTTGATATGAGGTGGTTGAAGAAGAGTTTAGAAGAAGAGTTTATTGCCCATGAAGATAGTTAGGTCTGTAGTGACTGTCTCGATTTATAACGGGTATCATTTATGTGTTAGTTGCAGGGGTGTTTTATTGTCTAAAGTGTACAGCAGTATATTTTAACATTGAGATTTAGTCCATGGTCCAGAAACAATTAATTTATATGGGTATGACCTTCTTGGATGATATGGTTGTGATGTGGAGAGTTTGACAAGCTCCAAGTTTGTCTGTATGTGAATAAACTTGGTAAGCTAGAGTCTCTTGATGTCAGCTTTGACATCAGTGAAGTATAAGCTGAAGAGTGATGGTCCCAGAAGAGACCGCTGGAGGACACTACTTGTAATGAGTCATTTGAAGAAAATGTACTATCATCTCTGATGGTCTAGGATCACTCTGTTAACCAGTTTGTTATCCAGCAATTTAATGTTTGGATGAGTCGGTTTATTAATGATTACATAATCTGGAATAGTGTCAAAGGCATTAGCTGAATTATTTACTTAGATGGTGTGTACTGATTTTTCTTTCATTTACCAGTTCTGGATCTGCCTTTAAAAAAGCTAGATTGGTTTGGGTTGACTGATTATAAGCTGTCACTATCTTTATTTATGAGTCTGGTAATGTGTTTCATTAGCTAACATATAAGGCTAACTGGTCTATAGTTTTCTGGGTCAGTGTTTCACCTGTGCTTATAGAGGAGGACCACAACAGCAGACCTTCAAGAACATAACTAGTAGACAGAAATACACAACTCTTAGCGTATCCCCAACTCACAAACACAATTAAAATCATGAAAAGATACGCTGTAAATATCATGGCTCACTATAACACAACCACGAAGAATAGTATCAACTATTTATTTGAAACAAAATAAAAACAAACCACTTGGTTAAGCGCTTTCATTTAAAATACATAGACTTCATCAGAACATCTAAAAAGTGGTCCCTATCATTTAAATACAATTAATTGTCCAATGGGCATGGTCGTACACTTTGAATCCATATTCATAACCTCATACATATTCATGTAGTACTACCCTTCCTTTCACTTGTAAACCTACTTTCCATCATTATACATAAAATGTAAAATACAAACTACCTAATAAACTCAGGTACATCATGTAAATGTTCACATTACAGCAATTGTTGAGAAAGAAAAACACACATTATTTGAACTTTACTAACTTTCTATGTCATAATGAACAACAGCACTAGTACACAATACATATAAATATAAGCGTGATGGTAACCAAATAACTCCCTAACCACTACATATAATCTACCTACACTAATCTAACTTCTAATAGTGGTATAGTGGGAATATGGTCGTTCAAACCAGGAGCTTTGGTTGCATTTAGTCTAAGCTGCCATTTAATTTCTTTCTCACCTAAAATGGCCTTAATAGCCCCCCCGATTTATGTTCAACTTGCTCCAAGATCCTAAATTTGAACACGTCTATCACTGTTCTTGTGTATATGTCTGTTTAAAGCGTCGTTAAGGCCCCCTCTTTTAATGGAATAATTATGGTCATATATTCTGTTTCTTAATTGTCTGTCCATCTTCCCAACAATGAAACTGGGGCAGACACTACATTTAGCTAGATAGATTATATGCTGGGAATAATAATTACCTTTCTTGAACCATATCTCAGTGTGGTTAACATCCACTAGTGTCATAACTTCCTCTTCCAGGATGTTCTGATACTGTTTACAACACCCACACTTCCTAGTATATCCCTCATTATTTACATATCTGGTTCCTATGTTCCCCCTTTCATATCTAAACTTTAAATTATGACCTGTGTTACACACACAGCAAGGGTTATCATCTATCTTACTCTGTACCATTGCGTCACTACGAAGTATAGTCCAATTCTTAGTGTCTTTTACTTCTTGGACATAAGGACTGTATTCAACTATGCAAGATCTTTTGTACTGTTTATCGTTATTCATCTCTAACATGTCCTTGGTTTTGTCTAACCCAACACCTAACAATGGGCAATATCCCCCCCACTCATTTATAACATAACTACTGACGTCCCTAATAATAGATTTGGGATATCCTCTCTCCTCAAATAGGGTCCCTATATATTGAATTTCCCTAACCGTTTCATTGTATTCGGATGTCATTCGTGTGGCCCTAATATATTGCCCCTTGATGATGCTCCTTTTTTGACTGGTCAGATGACAGCTTGTGTATTCTAGATATGAATTACTAAAGGTTTCCTTCCTATGTATTCTAGATTTAAATCCATGAATACCATTGGAAATATATGTATCTACATATGCTATACCAATACTGCTACAACTATGTGTAAGAAAGGAACCTATTCCATTCAGGTACCCTACAAATGCATCTGCCTCCTCTCTAGTACCATCCCACAATACAAATATGTCATGCAAAAATCTTGTGTAACAGCGTATTTAATTCATATATAAATAGATTAGTAGACCCAGGGAGAAAAGCTCCACAATTACAATGTTTCAAAAATCAAGTACAGATATTTTCAATCACAAAGTATCATGTTACACTACAAAACATAAGAGTGAAAATAAAGTTGTAAAGAGAAAAACATAGAACATATGTTTCATAGTAGAGTGCAATGAAAAATGAGTTGATTGTGAAGAAAAATTAATTAGTCATATTATTTGTTATATAGACTTCTTCTTTCGGCTGCTCCCGTTAGGGGTCACCACAGCGGATCAACTGTTTCCATTTCTTCCTGTCCTCTGCATCTTGCTCTGTCATATGAACCACCTGCATGTCCTCGCTCACCACATCCATAAACCTTATCTTAGGCCTTCTTCTTTTCCTGTTACCTGGCAGCTTCATCCTTAGCATTTTTTTTAATATTACTCTGCATCCCTCCTCGGCACATGTCCAAACCAACTTAATCTTGCCTCTCTGGCTTTGTCTCCAAACCTTCCAACCTGCGCTGACCCTCTAATATACTTATTCCTAATCCTGTCCATTCTCGTCACACCCAGTGCAAATCTTAACATCTTCAACTCTGCCACGTCAAGCTCTGACTCCTGCCTTTTTGTCAATGCCACTGTCTCCAACCCGTATAAAATAGCTGGTCTCACTACCCTCTTGTAGACCTTCCCTTTCACTCTTACTGGTACTCGTCTGTCACAAATCACTCCTGACACTCTTCTCCACCCTGCCTGTACTCTCTTCTTCACCTCTCTTCCACACTCACCATTACTCTGAACTGTTGATCCCAAGTATTTAAACTTATCCACTTTCGCCACCTCTACTCCCTGCATCCTCTATCCTCCCTCTCATTCACACACACATATATTCTGCCTTAGTCCTGCTGACCTTCATTCCTCTTCTCTCTAGAGCATATCTCCACCTCTTCAGGGTCTCCTCCACCTGTTCCCTACTCTCACTACAGATCCTAATGTCATCTGCAAACATCATAGTCCACAGGGACTCCTGTCTGATCTCGTCTGTCAACCAGTCCATCACCATTGCAAATAAGAAAGGGCTCAGAGCTGATCCTTGATGTAATCCCACCTCCACCTTAAACGCATTCGTCACTCCCCCCGCAGACCTCACTACTGTCACACTACTCTCGTACATATCCTGTACCACTCTTACATACTTCTCTGCCACTCCCGACTTCCTCATACAATACCATGACTCCTCTCTAGGCACCCTGTCATATGCTTTCTCTAAGTCCACAAAGACACAATGCAACTCCTTCTGACCTTCTCTGTACTTCTCCATCAACACTCTCAGAGCAAACATTGCATCTGTAGTGCTCTTTCCTGACATGAAACCATACTGCTGATCACTAATCATCACGTCTCTTCTTAACCTTGCTTCCACTACTCTTTCCCATAACTTCATGCTGTGACTGATCAATTTAATCCCTCTGTAGTTACTGCAGCTCTGCAATCACCCTTATTCTGAAAAATCAGTACCAAAACTCTTTTTCTCCATTCCTCAGGCATCCTCTCACTTTCCAAGATTTCATTAAACAATCTAGTTAAAAACTCCACTGCCATTTCACCTAAACACCTCCATGCTTCCACATGTATGTCATCTGGGCCAACAGTCTTTCCATTCTTCATCCTCTTCATAGCTATCCTTACTTCCTCCTTGCTAATCCACTGCACTTCATGATTCACTATCTGCACATCATCCAACCTTCTCTCCCTCTCATTTTCTTTATTCATCAACCCCTCAAAGTTTGTTATATAGACTAATATGTGGTAAATGAGACCTGAGACCGTTCTAATAAGATATTTAAAGAGATATAAGAGATTAACATGATTAGAGACAGTGAGTTGAAATTGATCGATATCTTAGTATGAGAGAGGTGTTCTTATTATGGTTATAGAAGGACGAAGGATGGAGAGAAGGAGATTATAATAAGAGTGCTGGGTAGGCTGTCTTTGGTAGTTTACGCGAGTAGGGAAGAATTAAATGAGGTAAGGTAGTGGGGAAGATAAAAAGGAGGGGAGTAGGAGGCTGGCGAGGATTGTAAGTGTGATCTAGGTTGAAGTGGGTGAGTGAAGTTTAGTGAGTAAGTTCAGCTGGGATTGGCACAGGAGCAGGTCCAAAAGTTTGTAAGATATTATTTTAGGCAGCATTTAAAGGTGGGTAGGTTAGAAATAGTTGTGGTGGTTAGAGGTAAGGATTTTTTTTTTTTTTTGCTACTGAGTAAGAGTATAAGCTTTGTTCAGGGGTTTTTTTTGATTTATTTATGGTGAGAAGTTGTTTGTCTTCCAGTCTAAGTTCTTTCTGGAAAATGCATATTGATTTAAAGGGTAAGAGCTGGGCAGGCTTATAGTTTATGTATTCTTTTATGCATTGTTATAAGCTGAATGCAGGAGAGGTGGTGGGAGAGTTCCAGACAGCTAAGAGTTTGCAGAGCTTTGCACTGATGGGTAAAGGAGGATGAATTAGTAGCAAACTTGGCAGTTTTGTTGTAGCAGCTTTCAAGTTTGTTGTTTTATGTCTGATTGTAAATTGGTTAGAACTGGTGCTGCATAGAGTAGGGGGCAGAAGGTAGGTGTTGGCTAGACTAGTTTTTGTGTGTGTGCTCAGAAAATATTTTTTCTTTTCTTTATAGCATGCCTAGTTTTTCATGAGTTGTCCTTGATATTGCTTTGTATGTGAAGTCAAATTTAAGATCATCATCTATTATGACTCCTATTAGTTTGGTGTGGTGGACTAACTTGATTTCAGTGCCATTTGCTGGAAAGATTTTGAAAGATGCTTTGTTAGGGGTGTGAGTTTTGGGGAGGCAAAGAGGAGTCTTTTTTTTTGGTATTGAGTAGGAGTTGTGCCATTGTAAGCAAATTACAATGGAGATGACAGCTTGTTGAGTGATTTATTGGAGGTGAGTTAAGGTATTTGAAGAACAGATGATGGTAGAGTCATCTGCATATTGAATCAAGGTGCTTTCACAAGAAGATGAATGTAGCTTATTGATAAAAATATTGAACAGTAGAGAGCCAAGGATGGATCCTTGTGGGATTCCTGTGGAAGTGGGAAGGTATGTGGAAATGGATCCTTGCTATTTTACAGCTTGTTGCCTGTTGGTAAGGTAGATAAAGAACCATTGAGTAGATGGAGATGCTAGAACCAGGGTGGAAAATTGCTTGAGGAGTTTACTATGAGAGACCATGTCAAAGGCTTTTGAAAGATCTAGAAATACTGCAGATAAAAGTGTCTGTGAATGATAGTAATGCAGTAGAGGTGGTGTGGTCTGGCAGAAATCCATGCTTATGGTGATTAGCTTATTTTGTAAGTGAGAGTGGAGAAATTGTTGAATAAATCTTTTCAAAGATTTTAGAGAGGTGAGACAGGATGGCTATGGGATGGACATTTGTAATGTCAGTGGAATTACCTCCTTTATGGGGTAAATGTGTGCCATTTTCCACAAGTTAGGGACACACTATTCTGTTATCGATCTGTTAATAAGAATACTGATTGGATCTGCAGGTAGAGTTAAGTATTCCAGGGGAAGGTTGTTGGCTGAGAAGGAACAAAGTATTAGTTTACGTAAAAGCTTTTGTGTAAGAGTTATAGACACTGGTTGAAAGGTAAAATGGGTGGAGATGTCTGCATGTATGTATATTGGAGAGGTTGCAGATAGGTGAGCTTTGTGAAGGAAATTTGGTAGGGTCTAAGGTAGGGGAAGCTGGCTGTGTGGGAAGGGGTTTGTCTGGTGAGTTTGAGGTTAAGTTGGGTATGCATTCTATGAAGTATGTATTGAAATAGGTGGTAGTTTGAAGAGGGGGATGTCTGGGTATGGGCTGGGATTCTTTTTTGTACCTGGGCTGATGGGAGAGTATATGGAGGAACAGAATTTATAGGGGTATTTTATGGCTGTCTTGTAGCCGAGTATAATAAGACTTTTTATCTCTCTTAACTTGTTTCTTAAATTGGTTTCTTAGCTGTCTGAGTAGTTGCCAGTTTTTGATATTTTTGTTTTTTGCCACTTTATCTATGCTTTGTCTGTGTCTTTCATAATGAGTTTGCCTTGGTTGGTGAGGGTATGGATGTTCTTCGTGTTTCTCTGTTGCAGTCATCACATTTGGATTATCTACTTGCAGTAGCCCTCAGTCGGCTTGATTACTAAAGTCTTGGGTCCTGCGTCAGTTGCTGTCTCTTCTTCCATGACGTCAGGTAGTCGGGGGTATAAAACATGCAGCCGATGGCATTACATCAGTTTTTCTTGCTGTGCGGTGCCCAAAGCAGAAGCAGCTTGCAAGTGCTGGTTGGCCGACTCCTGAAATTTTCGTTTTCGAGTTTCAGAACCGAAGTCTTCAACTAAAAGCTAAGTACTCCATTGGGGAAACTTTTTCTTGTTCTAAACCGATGTCAGTAAAAGTAAATAATTGCATTTCTTGTGGAAAACAAATACCTCATAAAGATTTTCATTCGTACTGTATTCCTTGCCTAGGCCCTGACCACAACGTACCTCGCTTTCGGTTTTGTGCCTTATTTAAACAACAAACTATCTGTCATCGGTATATTTTCGCTTCTAAATATTTTGGTGCTCTGTTCAATTATCCCGATATGTCCTCAGTAAGCCATCCGATTACTGACATTCCAAAAAAATGCAAAAATAAAGACAGTGACAGGCTGCCTAGGTCCAAAGCTGCCGACGATGCTTCTCCTAAGCCAGTCGCCAGTTCGCCGGTACTCAGTGAGGTGCTTTTGCAGCCTCTGATACCCGCTACTTCAGATTTGCAGGCCTCTACTGAGACCCATTCAGAGTCTGTTATGCCGCGAGATGCTTCAATTGTGGAACCTGCGGATGTCTCTACCTTGAATGGGTCCGGAGCCGCTGTACAGGCACCGACTTCTGAGGGTGCAATCAGGCCTACTGATTTGCATATTAAACCGACGCCATCTTCTTCTTCAAGGCCTAAAACTCAAACCATGCCTAGAAAACCGACACCCAGACCGCATGGTCAGGCCTCTATGCCTAAAAAACAAATGATAAGAATGGCTGAAGACCTTATTACTTTAATCAGGGGAAGCCAACCTTCCCCCTCTAAGAGACCTAGGACTGAGTTTGCTTATGATACTTCTGACCAGGTTTCTGAAATTTCTGTTTCCTCTGATGACCAGGATTTACCCTTATCTACCTATGAGGATTCTGATGCTGAGGACTCTATTCCCTGTGCCCCCGCCCCAGAGGATTTCTCTTTTGGTGAAACCTTGCATACTCTTGGGGAGCATTTTCGTTGGGAAAGTCAGGATTTCTCTGATTTTAAAAAGAGGCTTAGGGATTTCTTACTCCTGCCCCAGCACAGGTATCCCTCCTGTATTAGACATTGTTGATAATGCCCATTCAGAATCTAGCTTGGCACCTGACTCTTTACCTCCTGCTCCCAGAAAACCTGATAGATATTACAGGGTTCCTGACTCTCACAAGTTCCTTTTCAAAAATCCTACTGCGGATTCTGAGACCATTTCACAGGGACCCAAGGGCATTAAAGCTACTACTGCCAAAAATCCTACCCCTTCTGATAGAGACTCCAGGGCGCTGGATAAATGGGATAAGAAGGTATACACTTCTGCAACCTTGGTCATTAGGGCCTTACACTGCCAGTTTCATATTTTAAAGTATCAGTAACATGTTATTGGATTGCTTAAACAGAAAATGACGTTGATTCCTGATTGTGCTGAAAATAAAGATTTACAGGATTTAATGCATTCTGCTGAACAGGTTGGAAAACATACTTTGCAATGTGGTTTTGATTCACTAGAGGCATCATAAAGGGCTGCTGTCACTGGATCTGTACTTAGAAGGCATGCTTGGCTTAAGGAACAATCCTTGCCAGATCATGTTAAAGCTAAATTACTGGATGCTCCCTTAAATCAGGACCGCCTGTTTGGCAACAAGGCAGAAGAAGTTCTTAAAAAGATGGAGGAAAAAGCTAAGTCTATGCAGACTGTTAAAGATTTCTTACAAGTACAACCTCCCAAGATTAAGTAGGCATTGGCCCTCTAAGAATTGGTCCTTTCCTGCCTCTTCCAGGCCTTCTCAGTCCAAACCCAGATCCAGCAAAACACCCAGGCTTCAGTCCCAGGATACACACAGGACTAAGCAGTGGGGGGCCCCACTTCCAAATCAGGGAGTAGTAAAACTTCCCCTATGGTAAACTGTCTCAATGACTTAACTTTAAAACTTCCAAGCACTTCTCAACTGACTGCTCCTTTGGGGGGAAAGATTGCTCTACATGCAAAAAACTGGGAACTCATTACCCAGGACAAATGGGTTTTAAATAGTAAAAACGAAAAACAGCAAACTTAGAAAAACCACAGGAACAGGAGTACTCAGCTTTCACCACGATAAAACAAGAAAATAGCCACAGGACAAACAGGACTTTAATAATGTGAAGCGCTTTTCATCTGCTTGAGAGGCAGACTTCATCAGACATAGTATAAAGGATACAAACAGAAATTTTATACACAAGATAAAAACGTCACTAATTGACGAATTAATCAATCCAGTTTAAATTCAATTAATTGACTACTTCATTAGTTCACTATAGCTTAACCCCACTAGGCAAAGTGAAATCGACAATTCATGATCAAATGTAAAAATAAATAAAATTCATTTTTAATTTTATTTTTACATTTGATCATGAATTGTCGATTTCACTTTGCTTAGTGGGGTTAAGCTATAGTGAACTAATGAAGTAGTCAGTTAATTGAATTTAAACTGGATTGATTAATTCGTCAATTAGTGACGTTTTTATCTTGTGTATAAAATGTCTGTTTGTATCCTTTATACTATGTCTGATGAAGTCTGCCTCTCAAGCAGACGAAAAGCGCTTCACATTATTAAAGTCCTGTTTGTCCTGTGGCTATTTTCTTGTTTTATCGTGGTGAAAGCTGAGTACTCCTGTTCCTGGTGTTTTAAATAGTGTCCCAAGGTTACAGATTTCATTTCCACATGTTACCAACTCCAAACGGTTGGCCAGATCTACCCCCAAATCAGTGAGCAGAGGCTAAAAAGCAAGTACTCTCTCTCTTAAGCATAAAGGCTATTCAAACTGTACCAGAAGAGGAAAAGGGACAAGGTTTCTATTCAAGACTTTTCCTGGTACCCAGAAAAGGCCATTCATGGCATCCTATCTTGGACCTGTCTACTTTAAACCCTTTTTGGTGATTCCAAAATTCAAGATGCTAACTCTTCACCAGTTGCTTCCTATGCTAGGCAAAGATGCCTGGTTGGCAACACTCAATTTAAAGGAAGCATACCTGAACATCCCAATCAGGGAATCTTGCAGAAGATACGTATGCTTCAAAGCGGGCTACATGCATTATCAGTTCTCTGCACTGCAATTTGGCTTATCTACTGCGCCCAGGGTATTCACAAAGTGCTTAGCTCCAGTCATTGCATCTTGCAGGCAAAAAAAATATTCAAATATACCCATACCTGGATGATTGTCTAATTCAGGCAGAAAGCCAGGACATACTTTTGAATCATCTGGCTTTTGTACAAAGGGTGCTAACTTGCCTCTGGGGTACACCATAAACGAAAGGAAATTACACCTAGTTCCCTGCCAACAAATTATATTCCTGGGAGCAAGCTTGAATACAACTTCCCAGATGGCTTTCCTCACGCCTGAGAAACAAACTCATTTGACAACCTACTTCAAACTAGTGGCCACAAAACCCTGCTGTATGCAAGGCAAATACTGCAAGCCTTGGGGTTCATGGCCTCCTGCATTCTTCTAATTCCATATGCAAGACTGCATATGAGGAAACTACAATGGTATCTAAAAAGCCTTTGGTGTCAACATTCTCAGGATCTAGAAGTAATGATTCCGATCATACCTTGCCTACGGTTAGAGTTCCTTTGGTGGGCAGAGACCTGCCACCAAAACAATGGACTGCCATTCACTCTACCCCCTGCCGCCCAAACCCTAAGACACATCAGATTATGCATGGGGGGCTCACCTGACAGGGAAGTGCATTCAGGGCAAATGGAACCCAAGTCAAATGCACCTGCATATCAATCAAAAAGAAATGTTAGCTGTACAGACTGCTCTAACAGCCTTCAAGGACTACATTCTTTCAGGACAGTTAATGGTAAAGACGGACAACACCACTGTTATGTGGTACATAACAAGCAACCCATTCTTACCCCTTCTGCAGACTAGCCATGGCACTGTATAACACAGCCTTGAGCTACCAAGTGCATCTACAAGCTCAATTCCTGCCAGGAAAACTAATTACACTGGCAGATGGACTAAGCAGAAACCTCATGGACCCACGAGTGGAAACTGGAACCAAAGATTTTCAACATGTTGACAAACAAATGGGGGAGCCCAGATATAGACCTATTTGCATCCCCCCAGAACTACCAATTAGACAAATTTTGCACAAAGATTTCCCACAAACAAAGTTGGAAAATGGATGCTCTGTCCTTCAGCTGGAAAAACCTATCAGTTTATGCCTTTCCTCTCCAAAGTACTACTAAAGATCAAACAGGACAAACCAAGGACGATATTGATTGCACCAGACTGGTCACGCCAACACTGGTACCCCATCTTGCACAGTGTGTCGCTGTTGGCCCCATGGCTCCTGCCTCAGACCCCCCTACCCTGTTGTCTCAGCAAGAGAACCAGATTCTGCACCCTCCGCTTCAAACCCTGAACCTAGCAGCCTGGCTAATTACCTAATCTCTCCTTTACCTTCCCTCAGTAAACCAGTGAAGGATATCATTTTATTGGCAAGGAGGCCTAGTACTAGAAAATCTTATGCTGAAAAATGGAAAGGATTCTGTGCCTGGAACCAATCTCAAGGGATGAGCACAGCAGCGCCCAACTTACCTCAGCTTATACAATACTTAACTGAGATGCTTCACAAGGGGCTTTCTTTTTCCTCCATCAAAATTCACACCTCAGCTGTTTCAGCTCATTATAACACAGAACCTCCCCTCATCTTTCATCCACTGCTCAAGCAGTTCCTCTGAGGGGCCAAAAATTTAAGACCACCCAGGAGAGCCCCAACTCCAACCTGGGACCTTAACTTTGTATTGGAGAAACTCACTCTTCCTCCTTTCGAGCCAGCTGCTAGTGCAGATTTGAAATTCCTTTCTTGGAAAACAGCCTTCCTTTTAGCAATCACTTCAGCAAGAAGGGTATCTGAATTACAGGCCCTTATGGCAGTGGAGCCTTTCATCATCTTTCATGCGGACAGGGTGTCCCTCAGAACCAATCCCTCCTTCATGCCCAAGATGGTATCCAGTGTGGCTCTTAATCAGTCTATTCATTTGCCAACCTTCTTTCCTAATCCACAGAACAAAGGGGAATGGATACTGCACTCCTTAGATGTGCACAGACAGCTTAGATTTTACTTGGACAGGACTTAGCCTCAAAAGAAATCTGAACAACTGCTGGTGGCATTTGCTGCAGGGGCAGAGGAGAAGGCTATTTCAAAGCAAACCATTTCTAAATGGATAGGCCATTGCATGAATTTCTGCTATAAGCACCATGGTAAACCTATCCCACAGGGGATCAGACCCCATTCAACCAGGGCTGCATCTACCTCTACAGCCTTTCTCAGAGGTGTCCCTACCAGGGACATCCTAGAAGCTGCTACCTGGAGTTCTGTACATACTTTCACCAAGCATTACCATTTGCCAATTTCCTCTAAATCCAGAGCTGGCTTTGCCACTGCAGTCTTGCAGGGTCTTATAGCTGGTCCTAATGCTATCTATATTCCTCCTCCTCCCATCCTTACCTTTGGGAATCTACCCAAATGTGATGACTGCAGCAGTGAAACACGAAGAACATAGTACAGTTGTACACTTAGCATAAATGCAGATGTTCGAGTGTATTCACTGTTGCAGTCCTGGTTACCCTCCCTCCAGCCCCCTGACTTTTTTTGGCTATACCTCTACTCTCCTTTGCTATGCTTAAACGCTTTTTGGTGTACTTGCTTTTTTATTGTAGGTATATCCTTGTATGTCTATACATATATTTTATTGCTTCCCATTAAGGGGGCTCCTGACATCTGGGGCACGAAAAACTGATGTAATGGCATTGTCTGCATGTTTTATACCCCTGACTACCTGACGTCATGGAAGAAGGGACAGCAAATGATGCAGGACCCAAGATTTTGTTAATCAGGCTGACTGAGGGCTGCTGCAAGCAGATAACCCAAATGTGATGACTGCAACAGTGAATACACTCGAACATCTACATTAATGGTAAGTGTACACAACTGTACTTAGTTTTTAATTTTTTTGTACACTGTGGGGCTAAGATGTTAAGAATATTTAGAAATGCACTGAAGTATTCATTGAAATATTCAGCTGCATCATTTAAGGGGAGTCTTTTTAGGATGGACCAGTTAACTGCCTTCAGAGATTCAATGAAAGACTGTTTGGAAAAATTTGGTGGAGAAAGTACAGGTAGTTTTGAGCTTATGTTCCTTTGTTAGTTGTGTAATACTCCTGTGGGTATAAGGGGTCTATATCATAACGGCGAAGGTACAGAATGACGAGTACCTGTTCATCGACACATAAGTGTCAAACGTCCTTTTCAGTGATCGGCCACATCATCTGTTTCTTTCCAAGTGAAAGAAACCTGTTGCCCATTTTAAATATGCCCTTTTCCTCTCAGTGCGATCTCGGAGTTAGTATATTTAGTTAGGCAGAATGTGGGGTCACAGCCCCCCACATTGGGGGTGTGGGGGGCAAAGCCCCCCACTTCATAGTGTTTGTTAACTTGTGTTGTGTGTAGTTGGCCTACTGATTTCTTTACCTTGGAAAGAAATGGATGATGTGGCCATTCGCTGTAAAGGACATTTGACACTTGTGTGTGATGAACAGGTACTCGAGATTCTGTACCTTCGATGTTATAATATAGACCCGGGTATAAGCTGGCAGGCGATCTTTGAGTATTAGGGAGAGTACCTGAGGGGGTAAAATTAGATGGGTTGGTAACCAGAATCTAATCAAGGATAGATTGTTGGTAGTTATTTTTGCCATGTCTTGTTGGTGTATTAATAAGTTGAGTGAATCCAAAGAGGTTCATGTTGTTGATCACTGAATTTGTGAATAAAGACTGTGAATCAATGTTTACATCACCAAGGAAGATAATTTCATTTGTGATTGTATCTGTTATCTAGGATGTTATGTTTTCAGGTATTGGAACATTGTATCCTGGGGGGTTGTATACCACAGCAATTTATTTATTTTATTTATTTTTTTATTTTACATTTGTTGACCGGGCTAGTCCAGCTGGATAATTTCCATTTTCAGTGGCTCCTCAGAATTAAAACAAAGGTTATACAAAATTGAAGATTAACTATGAGATCCTTTAACAGATATTAAGTTACCATGGATAGTTATTAGTCTGGATCAAGAAAAAAATAAAACACATAGAATACTATTTATGTATTACAAGAGACATTGATTATATCTAGAACTACACTCCATACAAATCATTGCATACATATTAGTGTATATACAATGTATAATTTTTTTTTTTTTTTTTTTGAGAACAGTAGAAACTGTAGAGTCATTAGGATGTTTGAGAACACAGAGAAGGATTGTAGTTGAGAAGTGAGGAAGAATGATAGTAGAAGGTATTAGGTTTCTCAGTCGGGATTGGTACAAGAGCAGAGCCAGAAGTTTGTAAGATGTGCAAGAAGTTGTTTTAAAAGATCAAAGGAGCCTATTGAGGTAATGTGGGAAGGGAGGTCATTCCATATTTTGCCTACTGCGTTGGGAAAAAGGCAGTTACCTGCAGAATTGGTGATTCGAGTTGTTTTGACTTGAAGCTTTTCTGCAGGTTGTTTCAGGTTATTATAAGGGCTCAGAAGATTAGTGAGAGCTGGTGTTTTAGATGGTTGATATAATATGTTATGTGTTATCAGGAGTTGTTGATATATAATCTTGTTGGGAAGTTCCAACCAGTGTAAATGTTTTAAGTTTAGACAGTGGTGTGTTCTATACTGGGATGCTGTATATTGTGGTAGGATGTCGAAGTTTCTTTAGGTTACTTTTTGAGAGGTTAGTGTAGATAGAGGAGGCATACAATAGGGTCGAGATGAGATGTGTTTGTGCTAAGGTGGTCGTGTTAGGTAGGGTTTGATTCTGTATAGTGTGCCAATTTTTTTATTGAGTGCTTTTATGGTGTTGTTGATATGGTAATCATAGCTTAGATTATTATCAATAGTAACACCAAGTAGTTTGGTTGATAAGTCTGGGGAGATGAGGGAGTTATCACCTGCAGTAATAGAGTTGTGTAGATTTGTGTGTAGGTGAGAAAAGTAGTAGTTTTGGCTCTATTAAATTTTAGGAATGAAATTAGAATTTCTTCTTTTCCAAAAGTTGTGATTGTGCCTGTATTGGGAATTACTGTGAACATATTTGGAAAGATTATAGCTATTCAACCTGCTTTACTATGGTTTCTATTAAGCCTAATAATAATATAACCAATGGTAGTATTTCAGCATCTTTTATTTCTGGCTTTAACTATGTCTCAGTTGTGGCTAGGATGTCTGGGTTGTGTTGGGTCATCCATGCATGAAAATCTGTGATTTTGTTGCATATACTTCTAATGTTTAGAGTGACAATTTTTAAATGTTTAGGGTGTATTTTATGGTTTGGGGTTTGACCGGGGTCTGGATTAGGGTGGATGTCACCACACTAATTTATGGTGGGGAAAGGAATTTTGTTTATTATGACATTTTTAGCAGATATGGGTAGAAGCATTACCTTAACATTGGGACTGGCATTTTTATAGTATTTTAGAGTGGGGATCTGAACTTTTTTAATTCCAGAAGTTTTTTCCCTTTCGCAGAGTTTAATGGAGGGATTACACGAAAGGTGCTTGATTCTGAACTTAGCATTATGTTTGTGACACACAGGGACAGAGGCCTGATTGAATGAGCTTATGTTCATTTTAGCTGTGGGATTCCCATGTAATGGGAACTTTTACAATTCATTAGATTGGAATCTTGTGCTAGAAAGTTTGTTCTGGAAAAATCTTAGAAGTCAGTGGGATTCGAGAGCACCTTTGTCTGGGAACCAGACCTAGAAGGGGTAGGAACTAACTAACTAATCTACAGAGTAGGTGTTGCTATCCAGAAACTGTTGTGCATATATATATATACATATATATATATATATATATATATATATATATATATATATATATTTATTTATTTATTTTGGGGGGGGGTTGTGTTAGTTATGGATGCATTACTGAAGTTTTTCAGAAGTGATTGTGTTTGCTTTAACAGTTGGGGATTCTAAAAGGCAACCATTATGAACTGTGGGTGGCTTACCAGAGGTTCTGTAATTAGCCTTGATATGAAATTTGATATACCTATAGTTGCCAAGGTAAGTATGAGTTCTAAGCCATTGTCTTATTGAAGTAGTGGGATTACAAGTAAAAACTGACATACCTCACACTAGAGGATGGCACAATGGTGCAGGGGATACTGTTTTTGCCTCACAGCAAGAAGTTATCCAGTTCGAATCTAAGCTGGGGTGCCTTCTGTGCAGAGTCTGCATGTCCTCTGTGTGTTTGCATGGGTTTCTTCCAAGTTCTCCTGTTTCCTTCCGCATTCCAAAGACATGCAGTAGGTGGATTAGATACTCTAAACTGGATATAGGTGTGTGTGTGTGTGCGTGTGTGTGTGTGTGTGTGTACGTGAGTGGTATGAAAAAAACAACTGCAGCAGGGCTTAACCAAGTGTCAATGTGAACCTTGACTCTAGGCAGTTGTCACTGGCGAAGTGAAACCCTGACCCCATGTGCAAAAATGGGATTATGGATTGATGGATGGGCACCTCATCCTCAACGAAGGGTATAAAGGAGTGTTGCACATTAAAAACAGATACAGTACAAGTGTTATCAATACATTGGAATCTTGTTTTTGTGACTCTGGAGATGTCTGTGTTCATGGTTTAGTAGGCCTTCAGGTAGGCATATTTTTGTTTTGGCTTTTAGTGCTGAGTAGTGCCACATTATTTCAGGCCTGATTTGAATTTGCTAGGTTGGCAGATGCTGGAGACTGACGCTTTCTTCAAGTAAAAAAAAGTACTACGGGGGCAGCACATTTCTTTGCTAATGTAGCCCTGTGGAGAGAGGTGCAGACCATCCTTATTGAAAGAAGAGGAACTGTCAGCCATCATTCTGCAGGTTGAGATGCATTGGATTCTCCTGGAATGACACTGGTATCCAAGCCAGTTGTCTTCTGTTTCTCTTGCAGCATCATTCCCAGTGATGGCAATGTAGTGCTCAAGAATAATTGCCTGCCATGGATGAAATGTACCATGTCTTTCTATATATGTTCCAAGGAGGTGAAATGCAGGTCATTTATACATATTTGAACCACCACATTGCATGCATACTTACGGTGAAAGGCTTGGGTGCCCTAATAACTCTGGGAACTTTAGCATGACATGGGAAGCTGTCACCTAATCTTTGTCAAGTCTGTTGGCTGTAGTTGTGGGATTATGAATGAAAACTGACCCACACCACACCAAATGTATGGCCATCCTGGGGAGTATTAAGGTTTTGGCAGGGATCATTTAGTATCTTAACATATGTGAATTTAGTCCTGGTGCTGGGAGTGTGTCGTTTCTAACAGCTGTTTGGTTAGAAAGCCTCCAGTTCAAGTAATCATTTATAGTTCTTGCACACAGACTCGGTATGATAAGAGTAGTTGGTTGTCGGTGTCAATAAGGCATTTTTGTACACTACCTCAGCATACCTAGTGCTAGAAGGCTGGCAACAGATGAAGTAATGGTAGACTATAGTTCCATTGTGCACAGAAGTCAGATGGGTGCAGTGCATTTAGAGGAGGTTATAGAACTGCTGGATATTGGGTTGTAAGTGTCTTCAATTCCAGTTATAGGAAACAACAGTGAGCTTTATAGTTGTTTTTATCTGTTTTCCTACCCGTTTTTAGCAAGTAACAAGGAAAAAACAAAAATAGTAAGGTTATAGGATTCTGTTAGTTTTAACTATAGATAGTATGTGCAGGACAGAGGTGATTAGTGCAGCTGTAGAATTATGGTAAGGGTGGATGAAAAAAAGACTATGTGATGTCCTTGTCACTTTTGCAGTATTCCATACAAAACGGATATGCTGCCAAGGATAACTGTATGTCTGGCCAACATACCTAAGCTCTAGTCCCTTCTAAGCGCTGTATGTCAGATGTATGGCCTGCATTTTAGGTGTAAGGTACATAAGTGATGTGCAAGTGCTAAATCCTCAGAACTTCGTTTGCCGTCAGTCTGAATGCTGTTTTTGAATTCGGACTGTAAGTTGTTTACCATATTGTTTCAGCAAACAAGCTAAAGGCAGAGAAGTACCCCATTGGGGACCCTTCCTAATATTTCTCTTGTTTTGATTACTTGTTTTACATGATATCCAGAAATTGGAAATGTGAGTGTGGGAGGCAGATTCTCCATAAAGACCAACATGAACAATGCCTTTTTCTGTTTATGCGCTGACTACTATTACTCTCCGTTCAGTATTTCTCAGGCTTTGACCCTGCACAGCTGTCTGTCCTCTATTGTGTAACTAGAGAACCAATGTCTCATGTTGTTAACTCTTGTAACCATGGCTTCTAATTCCATCCACTCAGACATTCAACTGATTTACCAAAAAATTAAAAAAGCTGCATTTGGAGGCTTGGCTGTCCATCCTCTGTTGGGCATCTCCATAGTGTAGGATGTGGGACCCAAAAGCCGTCTGGTTCCTATGAATGCACCTGCTGTCACAGCCCCATTGGAGATCGACATGAGGCTGGTCATCTGGATGTCCACTGTGGCTGACCCAGCATCTGCTGCAGAGAAGAAGGGGGGCCACAGCTCGTCATATCTGAAGGGTGTAGGGGAATTCCCCAAATTACCATGAGGGAGGAAGTCCCTGGTTTCATTTTTAGGTTTGACAGAGTACAGAACCTCCTTGGCTTGTTATGGTGGAGGTTCTACTTAATTAAAAAAAAAAAAAAAACATGTATTTGTTCCCTGTTGCAAAGGATTCCTATAAAGAGTGGCACTATTTCACTTGAGATATTTTTACCATCCTCCTGGCTTTAAAACCCATTCATTCTCTTCCCCTCCTTCCAAGAGACTCCAAGCTTCTGATTCTTCTGATGAGGAGGAAGAGCTGGATTCTGGGGAGGAGTCCCTCAGTTAATCTTCTACAATCCATTCCCCTTTTGCCTTAGGGTAAGATGAGGATGATGCTGTCTCCCCTGATTCCCCTATTGAGAAGTTATCCTTTGGGGATACTATTGTGAAAATCATGGAGCATTTCTAGTGGGAAAGTTCCAAAGTGTTTGAGGTCCAGAAAATATATTGTGACATACCACAAATGAAGTCTCCCTAGGACTTTTTTGGAAGCCCTTTTGGGTATTTTTACTTCTGCTTCACAGGCTCCAGTCTCAGCCCCAGCCCCCACTTCTAAAAAAAAAAAACTGACAGGTTTTGCAAACTTCCTAAAGCTCAAAATTTTTGTACAAGAATTCTATTTCTGATCAAGAAGTGGCTTTTATGTCCACAGATAAACCTTTTAAGCTGATTCCTTCTTTCAGGATTTTGCCTTCTGTTAAGGACATTTGGGGCTATGGACAGGTATAGTAAGAAGGTGTATACTTCTGCACCTTAGCTTTTAAGGCCAAATATTACCAGACCAATATGATCAGGTGTGTTTTGGCTCTGTTGTCTAAACTTGAGGGTATTTTGACTGGCATGCTTGATTGTGAAACCTTGGCTTGCTGTTTATTAGGTTCTGATTCACAAGTTACTCGCTATTCCATTAAATGCAGCTACGATGCTGCTGGTGTTTGTTCTCGGGTGGCTGCATCGTGATCGATTATCAGGAAGTACTCCTGGCTCAGTTTGCAATCTGTCCCTCTCTTGCCTTGCCTCAGACAGGAGTTCCTATGATGGATTCACCAGTTTTCCCTGAATCCAGGTCTTCCCTTTCCTGTTTCTTCCCTTCCTAAGAGCTGTTTACTGATGCTTCAGACCCGAGTTGAGGGGCATCCTCAAAGAATGTCAGGGTTCAGGGGACCTGGTCTCCCCAACAAGTCAAAGACCATATCAATATGAAGGAGATGAGAATTCTACTTTACAGACTTTGCATTCTATCTAGGTTCTAGGTCTCCTCAGAGTTTTTACAGCTAACACTACTGTCTTGTGGTACATAAACAAGCAGGGAGGCATGTAGTATTATCTTCTTTGCAGACCAGCCCTCATAGTCAGGGATTTTGCTGTCTGCCATCTTTTGATTCTTCAGGCGGTTTACATTCTCTCAGAGCACAGTCTGGTGGCAGACAATCTGAGCAGGTCCAGGACATATTCTCACAAGTGGATGCTTCATAGAAAGTTTTTTTTTTTAGACATTGTTCATCAATAGGGTATTCCTTACGTAGATCTTTTTGCATCCCCTCTGAACTGATAGTTTCCAAAATTCTTCTCCAGAGTGCCAAGTCCTGACATGGAAAGTAGTAGACTCCATTTCTTTTTCTTGGAAGGGGAAGTTACTATACGCTTATTTGCTGCTTCCTCTGTTGCACGGGGTCCTACACAAAAGCATGTGGTACAGGCCTAAAATCTTGCTTGTGATTCCCTTTTGGACGAGACAACAATGGAGTCCCTTTCTTTTTCACCTGGCTAGGGACAATCATTGCAAGTTACCTCATCAGATGGATCTTCTCACACAGGATAAGGACTTTCTCCTTCACCCTCATCTTCTCACCCTACAGTTGACTCTCTGGGTGATGATGTTTTAATTCCTTTTCCACACCAGTTTTCTGAGGACATGCTTCAGGTAATGCAGATGGCCAGAAAGCCCACTACTAGAAAATCTTATGTTGCTAAATGAAATTGATTTTCTGTCTGATGTCACAAACATGACCAGGACTCTCTATTGTTGGATAATCCTACAGTTCTTAATTGTGTGAGTTGATCATGTCTGGCCTTGGCATTTTCATCTGTCAGCTATTTATGCTCGTCTGCTTTTGGATCTGCCATGTTCCTTTAGATTTGAGATTAAATTGTCTTTGAGAGGCATCCTTCATATTAGACCTCCAAGAAAGCCAATTCATCCTCCTTGGGACCTTAATTTTATTCTTGACACAGCTTCCTTTTTAAGCAGGAGTTTCTTCTGCCTTGCAGTTTTGTATCTGGAAGATTGTCTTGGTGGTGGTTTTGAAGGGTCTCTGATTTACAGGCTCTTATGGTGACCCCATTTTTTTTGATTTTTTTACAGGGATAAAGTATCTCTTCAGACCGGTTCTTCTTTTATGCTTAAAATGGTCAGTGACTTGTCTTTGAATCAGATAATTAATTTTCCTTCTTTTTTTCCTTCTTCTGAAAGTAGTAGCAAGAGCATTCTTCAGTCCTTGGATTTGCATATTATTTGGATAAGACTAAGGATATTAGGAAATCTGAGCAGTTTTTTTTTTGTTTTTGTTTTTTTGTTTGTTTTTGTTTCCAAACAAACCATCTCCTCTTGGATTTCTAAAGCCATTTACTTTTGACATTCTTTTCATCGCAAGCAGATTGTCTTTTCTGTTTGTGCTCATTTTACTAAGGCAGGGGTCTCTTCTGGAGTGTTTTTTAAGGGTTGTGATGCCCAGTCTATTTTGGAAGCTGCTACTTAAGTCTTCTGTGCATAGCTTTACTAAACACTACAAACTGAATGTGACTTCTCTAGCTATTGCAGGTTTTGCCAGGTCCATCCTCCATGGGTTTTTGAAGGGCCCTACTGTTGCTTCTTCCTTCTCCCACCTTTAGTAGCTTTTGCACACTCCTTTTTGTAATGAATACTGGAACAGTGATAAGGATATAGTACAGTTTTGTAAGATCTTACCATAACAGTAGATGTCCTACTTTTCACTGCTGCAATTTACCCCCATCCCTCCTTCCCTTTTTCAGATTTTTATTGCCCTTCGACTGAGAATTTTTTCCATTCTCAAAGCGCAGACAACCCAGATACTAAATTGACAGGATAAAATCTTTTAGGAATTCAACTATTCATTTCCTGTGAAGGTAAGAATAAGGGACAATCTGTGTCAAAACAGACTCTTTCTAAAAGGTCACCCCGTGTGATTGTTTTTATATATGTGTGTGTGTGTGTGTGTGTGTGTGTGTGTATATATATATTTATATATATATATATATATATATATATAGATATCTGTGTGTATATATCTATATATATATATATATATATATGTGTGTGTGTGTGTGTGTATGTATATATATATATATATATATATATATATATATATATATATATATATATATACATATATATATATATATATATATATACACTGTTACCATAACAAAACACAGGCACAGTCAAGACCTGTTCTACCAGGGCTTTGGCTACTTCTGAAGCATTTTGGAAAAGAATGAACTCTGGCAATATAATCAAGGCCGCAGTGTGGTCATTTGTTTATTCTTTCACCAAGAACAGCAAATTAGATTATTTCTCTAGGTTCAGAATAGACTTTGTTAGTTCTCTACTGCTGGGCCTCCTGGACTTTAATCATTCTTCCTCTTCTTTCTGTTTCTAAGCCTTGGTATTCTACCCATGTAGCTTAGGCTACTGCAACAGTGATCTAATGATGAACATAGTACAGTTGTGTAATTAAACTTACCTGAACAATAAATGTTTGAATAGATCACTGTTGCAGTAGGAGCATCCTCTCCATCCCCTTCTTTAATTATATTATGCCAGGGCATGAATATATTTTTCATTTTCCCTTTTTCCTTGCACATACTTGGCATGCAGGATTTTAGCTTTCTTTACTCAGAGGCAAGAAATCTCTGAAGGTTTGGTGCCCAAAGTGTCCTTAACTTTTTCAGAAGTTAAGGTTTCTGTAAGGTGTCCACTTTGGAAACTAGCCAGCTGTCATATCCTAGGCAGGATGCAATTCATATAGCTTGGGCTGTTACAACAGTGATCTAGCCGAACCTGTCACGTTAAGTTTGGTTACCCAACTGTACCTTTTTGAGTACTTAATGCCCAACTGTACCTTTTTGAGTACTTAATGCGGGGTGATTTTTTTTATCTAGGCACTCACTGGCTACTATCTAGCATGGGTTACTGTGATTTTGCACATAATGCAGCATGATGCAGCCCTGCTCTGATAAGAGAAAGTAATGCAGTACAGCAGAAATGTAAAGGACACAGTAAGGTGGAAACTGCCATTCACAACCCTATGTGCTAAGAAGCTGTCAGAAGAATATGTAATCAGAATATTACAGATTTCCCTTCTCGCAGTATCAAAGTGCAGAACATGTTTAACATTGAGAATACCTTAATAAGCAGCACTAGTCACTAAATCAGCTTTAATTACTCCAAAAAGGTCACTTCCCAGGTGGTAATGGTATCAAAAAGTAGTCCAATTAAGCAATATTTTTTAGCTCGGATGCGTAGAGTGGAGCAACTCTACTCAGTCAAGGGCAATGCTATGCAGCAGACAATAAATTACTTGGTAAAGCATAAGCAGACAGAACTTTGAGTGCTAGCAAGCAAATACAGAATCATAACACTGCAGAATTTCTCACACACAGGCAAAGTGCAGAAACTGTTGTAAACGGTGAAAATACCTCAGCAAGTTTCACTAGTCTGTAGTCACTAAATCCTCATGAAGTTCTCTAAAACATATTAAAATAATAATTTCCTTGGGTGTCAAAAGTAGTCCAGTCTGGTATATGTTTTCAACTTAGATGTGCAGTGTGTTGTAGATTTACTTAGGCACAAAACTGAATTGCAACAGAAAATAATTTATATGGTAAGGTAGAAGAATTCAAGTCAGAAGTCTGAATACTAGCAAACTGTCTGCAAATATATGATCAGAACACTACCTATTTTGTTTTTCTCACAAGATTAAGTGCAGAAGCTTGTTTAAATATTCTTACTAGAATGGTGAAGTGGATACATAGCAACATTATACAGACAAAGCCTAAAAAAATAGGGCTTTTTGGACTGAAGTCATGTTCCCTGTTTTCCTTGTGTCATCAGTGAAAAACAGTTCTAGCTTTTTTAGCCACTCTTTTATGTTGGTAGTGGTACAAGTATGAACAGTGTTTGGACTCAGAGAGGGATTCCCAGTGGGAGTGGTTGTACATCAGGGCTCAGCACTGAAAACACTGCTGTTCATACTGGTGATGGACTATTGATTGTAGGGGATGCCCCAACAAAGCTGCTGCATGCAGATGATGTGGCATTAAAAGCAAACTCTGAGCAAGAACTTGACCAAATGAAAGGGGAATAAAATGGAAAACTAAAGACACACAGGATGAAATAAGAGTACAGTTGCCATGGCAGCAAATTAATGAAATTAGTGAAGTTGAAAATTGAGATAGAAGAGAAAATATTGGAAAGGTTAACAGCTTCCAGTATCTGGCAGGGATGTTTGTGAAGAAGAGAAGCCTGAACGAGTAGGTCAAAGCTCGAATCAGAGGGGATGTAACCAACTGGCACAGCATGCCAGGAGTAGTCTGTGAAAGAAGAATGCCAAAGAACCTGAAAAATAAGATGTACAAACCAGTGGTGTGACTAGTTCCACTGTATGGTACAGAAGCCTGGCCAGTGAAGGCAGAGTAGTTCAGGAAGCTTAAGGTAATGGCAGTGAAGTGTGTGATAGACAGTAGGATGCATACTGTGGTTCAGGTGAAACAATGTGGATATCAGAGCAGAAGACAGAATAGCTGTAATTGCAGCAAAGGTCAAAAGGAAGGTAGTTTGGGCACATGCAGGAAAGCAGAAGACAATCTAGTGAAGAAATGTTGGGAGAGGCATGAATAAGGTAACAGGAAATGAGGGCATTGAGCAAAGAGATCAGTTGATTGCATGAGAGAAAACCTGTGATAGTTGGGCATCATCTTTGAAAAAGGTAGGAGAGTGGCAGTGAATCAGGAAATACAGTGATTGTTGATGCAATATCCCAACCACATGAAGAAAATGGGAAGGAGTGGAGTGATGATGATTAATTGAACCTGGAATTGCTTGGGGCATACTCAAGACTTACTAACCTCTGTGTTGTCAAAATTTCTGGCTAGCTTGAGGAACTGTTCAGCATATAGAACATGCTCAGTATACCATATATTTCTACAGCACAAAGTTACCTGTCATATGTGGATCACCAGCCAGAGATCTGTATGGCACAGAGTATGGCAGTTCTTTAGCCATTATAATACATAACTGCAAGGAATATTTTTTTGTAGGAGGTTGCAAAGTCATCAGCTTGGGATTTTATAAATTAAATATTCCTCATCAGGGTGGATGCTGGCAAACTATACTTGTAGAGTGGAATACTATGTTTTTTGAATTAAAACAGACTGTGTGTAGAGAGCAACTACGTGTCAATGCTTAAGGGGGAAAAAAGTGGATGTGCACTATCTAGCAGATTCTGTTTTTGCATTTTAGTAGTTCTCTGTACATCTTATAAACATCTTCGCACATGAAAGGGTGTATAGGTTGATCCTGCTGTGTGTATTGCATGTTTTTAGTGCCATGTATGTTCTTATAAACAGATGTATAGTCACACAGTAGAAGCAGCCTACATCATGCTAGGAACAATTGGAAAATGTTCTGGGGAAGTGGAAGGGAGTAGGGGATAGATGGTTATTAATAAGTAGGTAATTACTAGGTTAATAACCCCAGGGGGCTATTTTAAGCCTAGCCAAGATTCCCAAATGTATTTAACAAGTTTTGATACCGTAGGGTTATTTTAAAGGTTATATGTAGGCTTGAGCATGGGTGGTCAAGCATTTACAGGCTGCCTCTATATAACAGAGACTCAGGTGCCAGATTAGCAGTAAATTTCCTATTCTGTATCCAGTGGTCCAAGTTAAATTTCTGATTTCCCATCCACTGGTCCAAGTTATGCTTGAACTGGGTTTGGAAAAATCTCTGCTTTACATGGATGGGAAGCTTTTTCCAGTTAAAGGGTAGTCTCTGAAACACATACCTGTCCCTCCAACATGTCCTATTTATGTTGCAGACAAGGTTTAGGTACCTGAATCATTTAATTCTGATATTGTTTATTTTGGGGATGTGCAACAGGTTCATCATAGCAGGATCAGAAGATGTTTTGTATGACAGACATTGTAGTACTGACGTATTTGCATGCAGACTGCCACTGAATGCATCTTAAGAGTATTGTGTGGTTCATTTAGGCAAAATTGAGGCTTCTGAGCTTCCAAAAAAATCATAAGTTGCCTGTTTTTTTGCTTATTTATGCTATTTACTGCACATTTTTATTGCCTGCCACCTACTTTTAGACTGTATTTATTTACTGTGTACTAAACTACATTGTTACACTGCAATTGCCTACTACACTAAGCTTGTAAAATCAAATTTTATTGCTGTTTTCACTGTTTAACAAGCTTTCTTGTTGTTTTACTGCTAAATATTTACTGGTATTTTTTCACTGTTTTAAAGCTATCTGTTTGGTTTCCCACCAAGAAGTTCTTAATTAACTGATCTATTAACTGTTTAAATCATTCTTTAGAGCCTTCTGGATGATTTTCTGCTAGCATTTCCCACTGAAACTAGGATTGCTAGTAGCTGTAGCGTAGTCCAGATCCAGGCCTGCTGCTTCTGGAACTGTTTGTAGTGGCTTATTCTGAGCACATTTTCTAGGGCATCTTGGATTGGAAGGGATCTGTCTGCACTTTTGTGAGAGAATTGTGTTTGATTGGAACCTGACTGGTAAAGGTAGGCCGGTCTAGGGCTTGTAATAAGCATAGTCATTGGTCCTTTTGAATTTTTTTTAGAGATTTTTCAAGTTTTAGCTTCTGTTATTTTGGCCCTGCATCTGAGCAGGTTTTTGCTTGTTTCCCTGTTGCGCAGCACTGTGCAGTGCCGTAGTATAGTGTGCCAAAGCCGGACAGTTAAATTCAACAAATTGTCCCTTAAAACCCAGGCAGAAATATCCATTCGCTGAGCTGCTCTGTGATCATTTCTGAAAGGCCACCCCTAGTGACAACAGTCTTCAACATAAGGACAGTTGGGCTACCTTTATTTCTCCTGCTAATCTTGTTGACTTGGGTCTCTTGAGGCAGTGTAGCAATTGCCTCGGGTATACAGATAACCCTGTGCTAATAACACAGTACACTACAGAGTGCAAGAGATATATTTACACCAAGAATCTAGAATCCTTGCTCCCTGTCACTCAACAGTAAAACGGAGAAGGTTGTCAACTCACCCACCACTACATATTCACATAGTACCACTACTCATAGTACCCATCAAACAGGTAAATCCACATATGCAGAGGTTCTTTCAAGAAAACTTACCAAAACACCAAAGACCTCCAAAACACAAGTCTGCTACAGCTAACACAGTCTCCACAGCACCGATGACACTTAGCAACACCAGTGCCTCTCTCACCAAGCCCTTAAAAACGTTACACTCAAAGACCAAGTTTGCTTGTCATTGGAGACTCAGTATTGAGACACACGGATTCCTAATCATCAGGATAGACCAGAAGAAGGTCACGGTCAGCTGCTTGTCCAGTGTTAGGATTCACCAAATCATGCATGCACTGAGATCTCTCAGCAACAAGTACCATTATAACTCTGTCATAGCACATGTTAGGATGAATGACCTGAGATGTACCTATGACGCGAGACATGGTTGAGCTGTCTGAGTATACGTACCAGGCAGGTATGTCCCTAGCCTTGAGCAACATATTATCCTCACCTAGAATGATGCCACAGTATAAACAAAAAAATTATTTATTTCAATAATTGGCTTAATTTTTTGTGTCATTTCAAGGGGATCCAGTTCCTGTCTGCCTGGGAAGCCATGGTCGACAAACCTTGCTGTTTTCCTAGAGATGGTTTGCACCTGGCACCCCTAGGCTTTTGGCTGCTGGCAAAGGCTGTTGTCTCCCCTTTTTTAAGCAAGGTCTCGAAAACAGCATTACTGGCGCAAACTTAACCAATCACAACAAAATAAAGGTCATGCTGCTAAATGCTAGGAGCTTAAACCAAAAACTGCACTCCCTGGAAGCATTTCTGTCGCTAGAAGATGTAGATGTCTATGCAGTCACAGAAACCTGGTTTAAGGCCTCATAGTACCCCAGCCCTGCAAGGCTACAATGCCTTCCACACCTTTAGTCTGTAAAAAGAATGTGTGAAAACCAAAGTAGGTGGTGTTTCAATCTATATTAAAGATTCACCTCACATTTAGTTAGACTGGACAACTCCATGTAGTTACTCCAGGTCCGTTATGGTAGGTAAGACCCCCAGTAAGTCCTAGCCAGTTATAGACCTCCCCCCTCCATGGGTCACAACACCCACCAAGCCTACTTAACCAGACAGTCCATATTTTACCAAACACACTGGTTATGGGACATTTCAATTATTCCACCATCAACTGGGAAACCTACAAAACCCAAACTCACTAGCACAAAAGTTTCTTGACTTTGTGAATTCAAATGCCCTAGAGCAAATTGTACATAGCCTGACAAGAAGATCAAGCATTCTAGATCTGGCTCTCATTAACATGTTAAACAGATGCACTGCTGGACTCTCATTAGTTAAAACTGACCACAAATCAGTCACTTTCGAACTGACACTAGCACCAGAACTCATAAAGGATGAAATCAGACTAGAAAATTTCACCAAGCAAACTGTACCCTCCCATGTGAAGGTATAAAGGCATTCCAAGTCCCACCCCAAGTTGAAAGTGGTAACTACACCGAAGTTTACACTAAAGCCCTGTACAATCACTTGCATAAGTGTATAAACTCGGCTGTACCAGATAGAATTAAAGCCAGAGCCCCAAGTAAAATCAAGCTGCCATGGTGGACTTCCAGTGTCAACAACTCTACAATAAATGCAAAACATTGCTGTCTAAGAAAACAAAGACAAGGACCCAACAATGGAAAAACACCCTCCTCAGCCTTAACAGGAAAATAAGACAACTTGTTAAACCATTCAAGAACTCCTTTTAGAGAAACCTAGCAAATACTGTCACAGATAACCATAAGGCCTTTTACAGCTCTGTACGTAAACTAAAGGGTAGGACCCTAGCATCTGCAGACCTGGTAGCCAGTGATAACGCACACACTGACCCCACAGAGATAGTGAACCTGCTAGCAGATAGGTTTGGTGAAAAGTTCACTCCCTTATTCCCTTCTAACTTACAGCAAGCCCTCCCCCAAATTCCACCCCCGCCACCTTGCATATCTGAAGAATAGGTCCTCAAAGCCTTGTCAAAGGCAAATGACGCAGCCTCAATGGGACCAGATGACATCTCAGGCTGTCTTCTAAACAGGCTAAAACATGAACTACCATCACTACTAAGTACCCATTTCAATCATAGCCTAACCACAGGGTTTGTTCCTGTGGAATGGAGAACAGCTACAGTTATTCCCCTCCATAAAGGTGGCTTAGCAACAGACCTAGGGAATTACAGACCCATAAGCCTAACCAATCTCAGCTGATAGCCCATGGAACATATCATTATGGGGTCTGAATAGAGAGATAAGTCAGCAAGTAAAGGAGAGTAGTATTGCTGAAACTGAATTCGTCCTCAAGTCTTGGTGAGCACCTTTGTGCAGTGGATCCTGTTTTTCACAAAATCTCACCAAGACAACACTGATACATAGACTGTTTATATAGCATATATCATGGAAGGAAGTAGGTTAAAAATTAAAAAAAGACAGCTGGATGCACAAGATCCAGGATAAAAAGTGACCAATCCTGGTAGGCACACTGGTGCCAGGACTGGAAAAGATGACAGTGTAGAATCCTCAAAATACGGAAACATTCCTACAATGGGGCCAGTCCAGGGGGAGGATGGCCTCCTGTTGTAGAAGGAAGTAGTAGTTCACAAAAGTCACAAAAACTGATAGGCCAAAGAAGAGCCATAAAGACAATAAAGTGGACTATTGAGGATTAGAAAGAAATTATATATTGTTACTGTTATGCAAAAAGCCCAGAATTTCCAGACACAAGATATACAAAATGACTGAGAGAAATTAGGGGAAAGAAAAATAGTGGCACAAGAAAAAATGTCAGAAGCTTCAAATAAAAATTTGTATTCGCCAATACAACAGATTTGTGAAAAATGGTGTATAGATCAAGAAACTTTGATTTGTTCGGAAAAAGAAGCATCTGAGGAAGTGCGAAAATATAAACAACAAAACCTAAAGATTTTTGAAAAGTATAAAACAGAAATAGACATGGGAATGGAAGAGAGATTTGATATGGTGCAATATTTATGCAAAGGAGAAAGCCAAATGAATCAATATGAAGAAGGCAGCCCCAAAGATATTCAGGGAAATACAGGCAAAGGCATCCAAATGTGGAAAATTTCACAAAAAAATAAATGAATAATATCACAAAGAGGGAATGTAGAAAAGAAGCTTAGTAAAGCAGAAGTTATGGAGTGCCTGCGAAGTGAAGGATTTGGTGTAGAAGGTCTAACACAGGTTACATCACAGCATGATGGAGTAAGTCCCCAAAGTAAGGAGAAGCAGGAAGATCAGGAGACATCTGAAGAAGAAATGTGGATATGGGAAGAAAAAGATATTTAATATGGTGCAATATTTATGCAAAGGAGAAAGCAAAACTAACCAATACAAAAACAGCAGCACCAAAGATATTTGAAAAGAAATACAGGCAAAGGAATCTGGACATGGAAAACTTTGCAATACGAAAAATAAGACAAAGAGGAGAAGTAGATAAGGAGATTAGTAATGGAGAAAGTAAAGAAATAGAAACTGAGGAAAAGGAGTACCTCTGAAGTGAAGGATTCACTGTAGAAAATGTAATTCAGAAAGCACCACAGCAGGATAGAGCAATGGATATCCAAATTTAAGAGGAAACTGGTGGAATGGGAAGCAATTGGTCAGGTGCCATATGAATAAATTTTGGAGCCTTCCACAGGAAACCAGTATAAATGTTCACTTGAAGCTGAACAGCAAAGGTAGGATCAGGAAACCATGGAAACTCTGATGCAGTCAATGTTGAGGAGTTATAGGCCAATGAGTTCCCATATGACAGAGCAACGGATGGCACAGGATGAAATTGAAGAGAATGTGCCACAGGAGGAAGCTATAGAACTTTCTGTAGAATGCCCGCAGGAAATAGGTTCATAGGTTCATACTAGGCTATCTGCCCTAGGGCATTTATAAGCCTAGCCAGAGTGTGTTTGGCTTTCGCCACCCATTTTAAATCAATTTTGCTATGCCCTTTTTCGAGGTTAGTATACTGTGCCTCTGTCTAACAGTGACACAGAAGTGATACCCAGGGTAAACCTACGATCTCCCATCCACTCTTCAAGATTCCTCTTGAAGAGAGTCAGTGAGGGACTCTGCCTAACCCGGACTGGGATTTTATTCCAGAGTGAAGGGAGCCTCTGGGTTATGAATCTGTTCCTCCAGCATGTCCTATTTATTTCAGTGCTGAGGTTCAAGTCTCTCGAGCGCGTAGCTCGATGGGATTTGGATTTTCTGAGGTGCAGCATGTCCATTAATTCCGGGTTGGACATGGCTTTATACGTCAGGCACAGATCGCCTCTGAGCAGGCAGTATGCCACTGAGTAGAGCTGGAGTTTCTTTAACCGGGCAGCATATGGCACCTGTTTGAACCCTTTGATCCTCTTGGTGAGGTACTTTTGGGGTCTTTCCAGTTGCTGCAGGTGTCTGGTAAGGTACATCCCAAAAGGGGCATTGTACTCAATTATGGGCCTGATGAGGAATGAGTAAAGAGGCACGATGACCTCCCCTGATCTAGATATGAATCCCTTCATGATTAGGTGGGCTATATAAAATGTTTTTCTAACCACTTTGGCCACGTGGTTTTCAAATGAGATTGCTATCAACTTGGATCCCCAGATCCCTAATTACTTCTTCCGTACTTAATGGATTACCACCTATGTGGTAATTTGTGGGCACTTTGTTTTTGCCAAAGGGGATGACTATACACTTTTTGGCATTTAGCTTGAGGCCATGGCTCTGGCACCAGTTGTCTGTTTCTATGAGGCCCTTTTGTAGGGTGCTTGTGTCGGCTGGAGAGTCGATTATGGCACCTAGTTTGCAGTCATCTGCGAACTTGGTCAACCACAGTCTTTCCATGTTGGCCTGTACCTCCGAGAAATATATACCGAACAAGAGAGGTCCCAGGACTGAGCCTTGTGGGACGCCACTTGCAACTAGTTTGGAGTCTGACATGGCTCCAGCAATTCTAACCATGTGGGTTCTGTCCTTGAGCCAGTTTGCAACCCATCTAGTGACATAGGGGTTTATATTTAAGCTGGTGAGCTTATCTATAATGCCCGAGTGGGGTATTGTATCAAAGGCTTTTGTGAGGTCCAGGTAGGCTGTGTGGACCACCTTACCCTAGTCAATGGCCTTGGTGACTGTTTCAAAGAAATCGACCAGGTTTAAGAGGCAGGATCTGCCCTTAACAAAGCCGAACTGGGTAGGATCCAGTGTCTGTAGGTCCCCAATATCTTTATTTATGAGGTCCATGATGATCCTTTCCATAGCTTTGCAGACCAAGCTAGTCAGGCTTATGGGGCGATAGTTTCCAGGATCCGTTGAGGCACCACCTTTGTGGAGAGGGACCACTGTTGCTGTACACCACTCTTTGGGTACATATCCTGTAGTAAGGCTGAGATTGAACAGTAGTTTTATGTCTGGATTTAGCTCTTCTTGGAGTTCATGTAGGACGCAGCCTGGGACACCATCTGGTCCCATTGATGCTGTGTTTTTTGCTTTGGAGAGGGCGGCTCTTACCTGAGCATCTGAGATGTCAGGGGGGCAGCACTCTGCTGGGATAGATATTTGCCCTTTTGGTGGGGAGGGGGGGAGTTTGCACTGAACCTGTCCGCTAGGATGTTGGCAATGTCTGCGGGTTCGGTGTATTTTTTGTCATTTTGGACTAATTCTGAGCATATCTGGGAATTCCCACCCAAGTTCCTAACATAACCAAAGAAAGCCTGCCTTGTGATTATCCTTAGTGTCCTGTGCAATTCTTCTCTCGAAGCTGGCCTTAGACGATTTTATGAGTGCCCGTAGTTTTTTGCTAATACTGATCAGAGATGCCTTCCCTTTTTGGGATTTTGCTCTATCATGTAGTAGCTTCCTCCTTCTATTGTATAGTTTGTTTATGGCTGGGGTCCACCAGACAGCACGCCTGCATTTGGAGGATTGGGTCTTGGTTTTGTTTGGGATTGCATGATCCATGCATTCCTGAAGGTGTTCATAGAATGCGTTTATAAAGGATTCTGCGGTCTGGGCCGTATTTTCCACAGGCCCGGGGGCTTTGAAGGATTCCACCTTGGTTTTGAGGAGTGTGAAATTTGCTTTAGAGAAGTTTTTCACTGTGGTTTTCTGGGCAGGGGGTGGGGTTGGGATGTGAATATCCAGTGAGATTAGTTTATGGTCTGATCTTACCAGTGAGGGATACACTTCTGGTCTGGAGCATAGAGCCCCCATGTTGGTGATGATCAGGTCCAGTATGTTTTCCCCTCTTGTGGGAGTGGTAACAAGTTGTTCCATAGAATTTGAGTTTATAAATTCTAGGAACCTTTGGGCTAGGGTGTTGGAGCTAGAGTAATGCTCCCAGTCTATGTTTGGGTAGTTAAAGTCGCCCAATAAAATGGTGTTTGGAGAGACCTTCATTTTTTCCAGTGTTCTCAGGAAGGCCGAGTGGGGTTCTTGGGTTTGGGAGGGTGGTCTGTAGCAGGCTATAAACTGGAAGGCAGTTTTACCCACTGTTAGTTGCACATGGATAGTCTCTGATGCTTCGTGCTGTGCCAGCAACCTGGAGGTGTGGGTATCTTTTACGAATATTGATACTCCCCCCTCCTTTTGTGGTTCGGTCCAAGTTTTGGGGCCGAAAAGCATGGTATGAGGTATAACCTGGTAGTGCTGGGGTGCTCTCGGGGGCCTTGAACCAGGTTTCTGTTACTGCACAGATATCGATGTTCTCCATGCTAAGGAGAATTTCGAGTGCATGCATCTTGAGGTTTAGACTTCTGGCGTTGAGTAGCATTACTCTTAGTTTCTTATCCCTTGTGATACCTGTGGAGGTGGGTTCGTCTTTTGAGCCTTGCCTAAAAAAGGCACTATGGGGGTGGCAAGAGCCTTTGCCAATATCCGAAAGCCCAGGGGTGACAGGTGCAAGCAGTCCCTAGCGAAGCATCGTGTCTTTGTCGAGCATGTCATCCCAGGCTGACAGGCATTGGATCCACTTTGAATGACACCAATACTTAAGCCAGTTGTTGAAATTGATCATCTTGTCTTCATATTGTGACATCATTCTTGGTGAGGGTAAGATGCTGCTCAAGGTCAGGGTCGTACCTGCCTGGGCTACATGCTCAGAGAGCTCCTCTGTCTCTTTTCATGTAGTCCAGGGAGGTATGTCTCAGGTCATTCACACCAGCATGGACAATGACTGAGTCATATTTGTACTTGCCTTGGAGTGACCTGAGTGCTTGTGTTATGTGGTGGATCCTAGCACCCGACAGGCAGCTCACCGTGGCCTTCTCCTTGTTCAGCCTGGTGAGCGGGACGTCAGTGTGCCTGACGATAGAGTTACCTATTACATGTGTATCCGGTGTGTTGTTTAGCCTTAAGGGCTGTGAATGTTCGGCACACTGGCTTTGTGAGCTATGTGTTGCACATGTTTTGTTTTGGGGTAGCGGTTGCTTGGGTGTCTGCTTTGGAGGTCTCTGCTGCTTAGGCAGATTTTTATTTAGAGCCTCCGAGTATGTTTTTGTGTGTTTATGTGTTTGGTTTGCTGTCGTGGTAGGTCTATGTGAGACTGGAATTGTAGTGAGTGTGGTTTCCTTCTCCTCCTGACTGGTTACGCCAGTACTGAATTGAGAGAGCTTAGCCTCCTGTTTGGCTATATGGTTGCATCTCTCGTGTGTTGGAATTTGTTGGGAGGAGGAGAGGGTTGTCTGTGTACATGAGGCAGTTGTAACATTGCCTCAAGATTCCCAGATTCACCAGCTGGACTGGAGAGAAGATTGACAACTGACCTTTGGACATGCTAGAATAGTATTGGGAATTCCTTTATAACTGAAAAAAGGGCCAATGGGGAACAAGGTACTCAAGGGGAGTTTGTGAGGGTGTAGTGCTTTTAATTATTTAGTGCTGACTTATATAATTGCTTTAGTGAGCAAGTGCCAGGCTTTAGAGTAGGAATAGGGTGTTTATTTTATTTATTTTTTTTATTTAACATTTGTTGACTGGGAAAGTCCGACTAGGTTCCACAGATCCTGTTTTCAGTGGAGGCCTGGGGAGAAATGCTCCAGAAGCATGTCTTTAGAATGTGGGAGGAAACCGGAGTGCCCGGAGGAAACCCACGCAAACGCAGGGAGAACAGGCAAACTCCACACAGAAGGTTTATTATGAGAACTAGATCAGTTCTAAGGGAAAAAGTGAAGAGCAGACTTTGTGGAGCCGAGAATGGTTTAAGCCCAATTAAGCAGAGCTGCCCGATGCTGTGTTATGCACAAAATCGCGCAAAACCGTGCCAAAGCAGGTTTTATACAGGGGTTCTTGAAAGAGCTAGAAATTGGACCAAAATGGCCAATAGACTACCAGATTCTTGTGCTGAGAACACTCCTCTAGGGATAGATAGGCTGCTCTAAGCTCCCCACTGCCACTGGTGAGCAAAGAAGCCTCCCTTTATCCAAGAAAGGAAATGGGCAACACAGGAACTTTCCAAAAGTCCAGAATACAGCAAAGCCTGTATTTGAACTACTCTAGGTCAGGAAAGACGGGGAAACAAGGATAATTTTTTTGTTTTTTTTCTTTTTTGCAACAAACAGCAGGAAAATGCAATAAATATGTAACACAGGCTAGCGCACTTGAGTGTGTAGCCTAAACAGGTAAATGCAACAAACAGGACAAACTTTAAAAGTACAGGTTCAAAAACAACTTTAAACAGTTTAAAACAGTTCAAGAAGCAGAAATACTTGCAGTTTAGCTAGATCGGACAGCCGCCCAGGTAGTAGCAGGAAAAAAATGGAAAACAAAAACTGTGCCCTCACTTTAGAAGAAAATGAGCTAAGAGAAGAGTTGCTTGATTTAATAGATATAGACAGACATATTAAGATCAATGAAAGAAATAGACTGCAGAAGGTCAATAAAACCCAAAAAGTCAGAGGTTTGATAAAATAAATGAACACAATAATTAGGACTCTCCATAGAGATCCATGCAATATAACAGGCGTAAACAGGATATATATTACTGTGCAGCTAAATTAATAACTGATAAAGTTCTTCCATAAGAACACGGGGTATTGAGGGAAAGGAAGGGGTGACATTGAATACCATCATGGAAGTATCGAATAGAGAAAACTATAAAGGAATTAAGACAGGAAGTGTCACTGTTAGAAGAATATAGAAGAGGGAACAGATCAATAAAAATACTAAGAAAGATAGATGAGAGAAAAGCAATGCACAATATTAGAACAGACCAGGATCTATCAAACACCATCGCAAATAAACTATAAATCTCAGCGCAGGTGGAAAAACAGATAAATATAAAGGAAAAGTACAAAAATAAGCAATTTATTGATGGAAGAAAGTTTTATAGAGAATCGGGAAACAAGGTAAAAGGAATTGAAAGACCACCAAAAAAAAAGTAGTAATAGATACATTTTGGAAAAGTAGCTATGAAGATCCTGTGGAACATAACAAAGATGCTAAATGGATAGAAGAAGTAAAAGAAAGAATAAGAAGTTTAAAGGTACAGGATATGAAATGGGATGAAGTAACAGCCAGAGAGATTGAAACAAAGTTAAGAAAAGCCTCTTATTGGAAAACTCCAGGCCCAGATGCAGTACCTAACTTTTGGTTAAAAGTATTAACATCTTTGCACAAAGATTTAGACACGAGTAAGAACTATTTATATGAGCACCTCAGACAGACACCAACCTGGCTAACAAGAGGAAAAACAATGCTCCTACTTAAGAGTGAACCTGCAAGCTACCCTAAAAATTATAGACAAATAACTTGCATTGACGTATAAACAATACACAGGAATTAATGCCAACAGAGTTTATAGTCATTTAGAAGAAAACTAAATTATGGCAGTAGAACAAAAGGGCAATAAAAGAAAGTCATATGGCATAAAGGATCATTTGTTGCTAAATAAAGTCATAGTCAAGAACTGTAAAAAGGGGAAGAATCTAAGTATGGTATGGATTGTCTGCAAGAAAGCATTTGATACTATTCCACATTCATGGATAAAAAGAGTGCTTAAAAATGTATAAGATGCACCCTAGACTAATCATTTGCATTACAGTGACCATGAAGCAGTTGCAGACCACTTTGCAATTTAAGCCGTAATAAAGGACAGATTATTATCCCAGGGATAAAAATTCAAAGGGGGATATTCCAGGGTGACTGACTGTCACCGCTGTTATTCAGCCTTACCCTTAACCCATTAAGCTATATATTTAACAGCTTTGGCCATGGCTATAATTTGGCTCCTAGAAAACAACAGTGTAAAGACTTCTCATCTTCTCTTTGTCGATGATTTAAAACTGTATAGCACATCAGATGAGGAATTGAAAGTGCAACTGCAAGTTATCAAACCTTTTTCAGATGATATAAGAATGTCATTTAGTCTTGATAAATGTGCAAATGGAACTTTAAAGGAGGGAAAACTGCAGTACCGGGAAAACAGTTTGGGACAAGAATGTGATATAAAAGAACTTGAGCAAGAGGGAGTGTATAAGTGCTTGGGAACTGACGAAGGATCAACAGTAAAACATGAACAAATGCGAATAAAACTTAGGAATATTTTAGAAGACTTAAATTAATCCTGAAAACAGCTTTGACATCTAGGAATGAAACTAAAGCTGTAAACCAATTTGCGCTTCCTGTCCTAACTTAGTTTTGGAGAGATTGATTGGCCCCAAAATGTGTTGGATAGATTAGATAGGAAAACAAGAAGGATGCTTCATGCTCACCAACTAATTTATAAAAATCAGTTATACCAAGAGTATATATTCCCCGTTCCGAAGGAGGGATGGGCCTCTTTGAAATTGATTACATGTATAGATCTGCAGTCGTGGGACTGCACACATCTGAAGATCTCACAAGATCCAAATGTAGATAAAGTTTTTAAGCATGAGGAGAATAAATCTAAAATTATTTCTCTGCTTAATCTAGCAGAAGCATATTGGCATCAGGCAGGAATGGAAATCAAACTAGAAGTAGATAAAAATCAGGCAGCAACTGAATGTGCCAAAAAACGAAAGAAAGAATATAAGGTGAAGGATTGGATGAAAAGGCAAAAAATGTGGATAATGCCTAAATATAGTTGCAAGTATACAATACTTCTGGAAGATCCTCATGTTAATCAGGAATGAATGCAGGAATGGTTATGGAGAGGTGAATTCAAACCAAAAGATGAAAGGTTAATATTGGCAGCCCAAGATAGTGGGGCCATTTACACTCTGGTTTACAAAGTCCACTGAACATGTGGGAGAAGCAGACAAATGTAGGTTTTGTAAAACAGAATTGGAAACTGTCACACGTCTCTTTGCTGGTTGTGACATACTAGCGGCAGAAGGAATGTATACTGAAAGGAATAATAATGTGGCAGAGGGTGTTGCACTCTGGACTTTGCAAGCATTATGGTATTGAAGTGGCTGAAAAACACTGGAAAAATGCGCCACAAAGCATCATAGAAAATGAGGTTTACATCACATGAGATCACCCATTACCAACAGTTCAAAAGATAGATGCCAGAAAACCGGATATGAATGTCTATGAAAAGAAGACAAAAGTAGCATTGATCAGTAAAATCGTCACACCCAGTGACTACAGTGTCTTGTGTACAGAGAGAGACAAAGTTATTTGCAGGCGGAAACAAGAGCAATGTGGAAGAAAGATTCCCAGACCATTCCAATAGTAGTAGGAGCAACATGTCTTATAAAAAAAAAAAAAAAAAAAATCTACAATCATATTTAGATATGTTCCCAATACATGTAACCCCATACGAATTGCAGGAGTTGTCATTACCAGGTACATTGTGGGTGCTGCGAAGAGCACTTTTGGCTGACATCAAAGATTGAAACAATGCTAATTTTATGAACTTGAATCTTACTTTGACGTAGGATTGGGGTCCATTCCTGTCATGGCATTAGAAACCCCAAAGATCTGGAGAAATTAAAAAAGGGAAAGACTTTATAAATAAAGACATAGGTGACCTCCAAACCCTGGATCCTACCCTGTTTGGCTTCGTGAAGGGCAGATGCTGCCTGTTAAATCTGGTGGATTTCTTTGAAAGTGTGACCATTGATGATGGCAAATCTATGCACACAGCATACCTCGACTTGGCAAAGATGTACAACACAATCCCACATTCAGACATACCAATAAACTTAGCAAACTGAATATAAACCCTTTTGTTGTAAGATGGGTTACCAACTGGCACACAAACCAGACACACTATCAAAATGGGTGACTCCACATCAACCAGCAGACTTGTTACCAGTGGAGTGCCTCAGTGGACAGTGCTGGGCCCCCTACTGTTTGGTATATACTTCTCAGAAGTTCAGGTCAAAACTAAAGTTTGCAGATGGCTGCGAACTAGGTGCAGTCATTGATTCCCTAAATGATGTCAGTATACTCCAGGATGGTCTCACACAGACCAACAACTGGTGTATTAGTCACGATCTCAAACTGAATGGAAAGAAATCCATCATCATTCCCTTCAGCACAATGTCCCTTAACACCATCAAATCAATAATACCCTAAGCACCCATGAAGAGGTAAGGGACCTGGGATCACAGGTTGACCATGACCATAACTTCGAACACCACGTGTCTACCATTTTTAAGGAAAGCTTTCCACATAGCTCACTTGATTAGTAAAGACATCGCCTCAAGAGCAAAAGAAGTTATAACCCCCTGTACTTAGCACTTATCCTTCCCTTAATTGAGTATAATGCCCCATTTGGTATGTACCGTACTAAGCATCTACAGCAATTAGAGAGACTTCAGACATTTCTAACAAAGAAGATCAAGGGCCTCCTGAATGTGCCTTACACGGGCCGACTAAAATCCCTGTCACTATTCTCCATATTGTATAGACTTCTTAGGGGAGACTTGTGCCTAGCCTACATAGCAAGTCAAGACCCAAACCTAATGAAGTTACTGCATATCTGTAAAACAAATGGGTCTAGGGCTACCCAATCCAAGGGCTTAAATAGGTCATGCTGGATGGACAGGTTTATCTCCCAGCGACTGCCACATCTTTGGAACAGGCTACCAATTCATGTGAAACAAAGCACCTTTATGACACTGTTCAAGAGGAACCTGGATGAGTGGCTGGGGTACCATAAATTCTTATCGGGGATAGCGCCCACAACCCTCCTGGACATGGGCAGTCATCACGAAGTGCAATCTTGGGTATTGACTAGTACCTCTATGGTATTACATTGGGTTGAAATGGCTAGGCTTAAAAAGACCTCCGGGTTGATAGCCTAGTAATCTCCTATGATCCTACGAAAATGGTGGCTGCCTAGCCCTATGTGTTTGTGGTGTGTGTGTTTTAGTATTTTTCGCACCTTTGCGTGATGTTAATTTGTTTGCTAGTGGTTTGTTTTTGTACCTTCTAGCTCCTGGCTATGTCTTTGACTTTTGGCTGACTAAAATTTGTAGAGGTTTGAGGGTTTCACCCTGAGTGTGCTGATTTGGATTGAAGTCGATGACCGCACCTATGTGATGTCTAGAAGCTTAATCCTGAATTTCTACCTGACAATTAGTTTTGTTTTTTTGGGCAAACAAGTGGCGATTGTCAGGGAATATAAGAAAGCAAGATTACATTGGTGTGGGATGGACTTCAATGACAGCAAGAGCTGTTATCCATCCTTTTCCTGGGAGCAAGAGTCTGCTAAATTTAAATAAGATTTTTTTTTTAATATGTTTTTTTTTCAGCATAATCAAGTTATCACTCTTTGTGCAGTTTAGACTTAATTAGCAGTTTGTATGGTATGTGTGTTGCAGTTTGGTCTTGTTTGGTGTTGTCTTTTGCAGACTGTTGTACTGTTTTCCTTGTTTCACTTGCTTCTCATGGGGTCCAGCTCCAGCCTTTTGTCGATTTTTAGAAGTTTTACAGAATGGCTGTATATGAGGCCCGATTACATTATGCTGAGCCCTAGCTAATGCTGGGGCTCGCACAGTATTTGTTTTACCTTCTGTGTTTAGGCAAATTTGATTCCTGTAAATAGCATATGAGAATCTCAACAAAATTTACTTTGCTTAAAGACCATTTTAACTAAAGCCTTTGTTTATTAATTTGCATTGCTGTTATTCCTTGAGATTTATTTTACTGTTTTTGTGTGTTTCTATTGGTGACTTTACTGTAAAGATTGTTATATAATTATTCTTATTCAACTTGTGATTTATTTAGGCTGCCATCTTTTTCTAATGAATCTATTCAGCGACTACTGTGTTATTTCACAGTGATTTTGTCAGATACCTTTTTCTATTTATTATTTTGTGTTTTCTATTTGTTTTAGTTGTTTTATGGGTTTCTTTAAGTATTGCTTCAGTAGTAATTTCACCACTTTCCTAATGTAATATTTTAAGATTGATTTCATTATTTTTTCTTTTTTGGATCGTTTTTATTTTAACTCATTCCCTCCAGTAAAGCTTTTTTGAGTGTGTACTTTTAACTCCCAGTGGGTGTGGCTTGAACCATTAAAAAATAGTTATTTTACAGTTCAAGCAAATATTCATATCTCTGGAACCATAATTGTTACTAGAAAACTGTAAATGGCAAATTATTCAGGCTACATTAATGGCATTCATTCAGTTTGATGCTTTGAACAGGATTTTATAAACCAAAATAAAGGCATTGAATATTAAGTTTGTAATGTTGTATAAATAGCTTATGATATCTCAATAACCATTCAAGCAAAACACGTACTGTGTACAGGATTTTCTTCATACGGCTTTGAGCTTTCATATGAAGCTATGCATTTCTGTCTGTGTTACCTGAATGTTGAGATATTTGGAGTAATATGAAAATTATTACAATACAAATAAACAGTATCCAAATAATATTCAGTATCTCTTTAGCTGCATTAAACAGAGGTCAAATATCAGTACAGTTGGGTTTGCCTTCATGGGTACTGTAAGATGAAATCTTCTGATATCTGGTATGTAGCATGGTTTTGGAATTATTAATACAAATATGAACAAACAATATTTGATACTTACAGGTGTCAGTAGGAGGTAACTGCAGAAACGCCTGGAGGAGCACTCCACTTTAATGAGTCAATGACTAGCATAGCTCTACTCTATAGAAGATCTCTCTTACTGGCATTACATTCCTTTATATTATCTAGATTACCTACTTCTGCATTCTAGCTTTGCAGGTGCTTTCCTCTACTTTGTAAGCATTGGGGTGAACATTGTAAAATTATTAGCTATCACATGTAGGCATATTCTGGTACTGAAGCATTGGCTATAGCACAACTTCATTAGGGTAACCTTTTGGGTTCCTGCCTCTTTGCAAAACCTAGGGTTGCTATGTACCGTCATGGATACATAGAAGATAACCACTCTCAGGACTCTGTACTGTAATGTAAGGTTGATACATGACAAGATGGGCATTGTATTTGATTTACTGTGATGTTGACCTAATTTTTATGAGACCTGGCTGGACAGTCTTAACCATTTCACTTGGAGTCTGCTATACTTTACTGTATAAGTGGTGGGATTAGGATTGTGGTTGCCATTTGCAGTAACAGAAAACTTAGGTTAACCAGGATGTACACTGGGGAGAAAAAACTGTAAGCTGCTTCTTGTCTACTGTTCTCCAGGTATTGTGAGGACTTTCCTTTAGGAGTTCACCAGATTCTCTAGTTTGCTCTGACTTGGTTCAGCAGCATATGACAGTGCTTGAGGGATGTTAATATCTGGTTTGACAATGAAACAGCGTCTCTGGCTTACAAGTTTAATTGTATTATGAAAGCTTCAGATTTGCTCAGGTTATTTATTACCTCTGTAAAAATTAAACTTGGACATACATTGGACCTGGTCTTTCTAATAGATTTGGCAACCATGGATCTCATGGTGGAACCAGTTTCACAGTTAGATAATTTCCTGGTCCCTTTTGGGCTAAGGTCTACCTAGCCATAGTCCTATCCAATCTTGAACTGTGGGTAGTGCACAATATTAACTATATCATTGCTGAATCTTTTTCCTGATGTGCTCTTTCAGTTCCTGTCAGAGAGTGGAGCCAACTCAGTGGATGGCTTAGTGGAGAATCATAATAAATCTTTTGCAGTCTGGCCCCACATTGTGTCTGCTCTGTCCTTACTAAGAGGAGTGAACCTTGATTTGATACTTGGGTTCATAACATGTGTAAAGCTGTGAGCACTGTTTGGAACATCACTGATGAAGGATAAGACAGAACTTGATAAACACTGTACCACTTGTCACACACAGATTTCCCACAAAATCAAAGAATTTATTTCTAGGGAAATCTTTCCAATGGCTAAATGACCAGCTGCTCTTTTCTGGCTGGTGGAAAGACTGTGTAGACCTTCCTGATCTGAAAACTGCAAGAGCTTTATCAAGTTCTGAATACAAGTCTGCTGTTTAATTTTTTTGCTCCAAAATTGCCTACTTTAGGTCTGCTGTTCCCCTGGCTGGCCTCAAGTTTGGAGTATTATGTCCCATTTTCCTGTTAATTTTGTCTTGTCTGTTTTTCAATATTCTCAGTTCTGTTTAGGTCTCTGTGATCTCTAGCTCGTTTTTAACAACATATGCGCTGGATTCATGTCCTTCTAAACTGATAATGGACAGTTTTGAAGTAGTGAGCCTAGTAATTTAGCAGATCCTAGTTATTTCATTAAGAGATGGAATCTTGCATTCAGCCTTAAAACAGGCACTGGTTATTCCAACCCTGAAAAAAAATCCTTCCATTCAAGCAACTTAAAACAACTAATGCCAAATCTGTAGCCTATTTTTTAAGGAAGATTGCAGATAAAACTTGTTTGTAAGTAATGTTTGTTTTAAAAAGCACTTAAATAAACTTACATCGCAGCATGAAAACACATTGATTTTCAAATATAGTCCACATGAAGCAGAGTTCCTCCCTAACCCAATTCAAGTGCAACTTGGACAATTGGATGGAAAAACTGGAAGTTCATCCCTGGTTTGGCACCTTTGTCTTTAATGGACACAGATGACCTGTAAATGGTTCATCTCCCAGGCCCATGCTTACACTTATTAAGGGTGTAAGAACTTGTCAGAGATTTGGGATGCATGGCTAGGCTTAGAAAGCCACTTATGGTTGTTAGCCTAGCAAACACCTATGAACCTATTAGTGCATGGAATGTACACATATTGCAGTTTACTTAACAGGAGTTGCTATCCGTGCAGCATACAAGTATACTGTTATCCATATGTGGTGTGTGTGTGGTATCCCAAAGTGTTTGTGTGTAATACGCAGGAAAGTGCCCATGCGGTTCGCAAAGTTTTGACCCTTTGTGGAAATCATTCCTGATTCATGAATGGCTCTCAGTATTTGCTTTCTGAGCCTACATGTGATCACTTTGTATGTTTTAATGTCTGTTTGGCCTTTTTTTTTTTACTGGGAGACTGCTCCATGATTACTTGTCGGAGCAACTGCAGACTGAGCTTTTCTACAGAGGGTGTGTGTGTGTGTGTGTGTGTGTGTGTGTGTGTGTGTGTGTGTGTGTAGGAGATGCAGGAATATATTTTTTAGACTTTTGTTTTTGAAATATGGTGCATGGCACTGCATACAGCTGTGCAAGCAGATGTGTTACCATAAGCAGTACTGAGCTGTTTCTGTGCTATTCCTGGTGTGCTCTTATGTGGCACAACTAGCACACATGCCTTTTGTGCTGGAAGACCAGAAAGTTGTGGACTCTGTTCCTTGCATTGCGACATTAGGGGTACAGCACTCCTGTTAAACTGAGGTCCCATTCATGGTGATGGCTGAGATGGATCTAAAAAGATCTCATGCCTTCTATCAAAAAGATTAGGGAAAGTTCCCCTTGAAGTGAAAATATCACCTAAGATCTCAATCCTGAAAAAATATCACCTGGGACTAACCTAGTTCATAAATATGTGTTTGCCACTACGTTTTGGGGGATTATGTTGTACTTTGGGGATGTTTAAACTGAAACTAAGGCTGCTGAGGAATTTTATTTTGGTCCCGGTGGGGAGGCGTATTGCCTGTTGGTAGACATTTCTGAGTACTGTGTAATACCATGTTAACAGACATTTGTGGTACTAAAAATATCTAACTGAATTGTGTTAGCTGTGCTACTTCAAACAGTACATTAAATGTATGTTTGATATGGAGAAAATAGGCAGATTTGGAACACTATAACATAAGACAGAGACAGTCGTGGACTGCTGTCTTCTGTGAATCCTTTTCACCCTTTTTTCTGTGTATTTTCCTGAGTACTAGATGTCCCTTGCCAACTCCTTCTAAATCTCTGACTTGCATTTGAAGTATTTAGTACTGTTGATGGAAACAGTGAGATGAGATTTGTAGTGCTTTGCTGTGTTGCAGTACTACTAGATCGGCAGCACCCTTTCTTTAATGTCTTTTGAGGATAGTATTAACAGTTATAATGTCTTTTATTTATTAACTAGTAAGGACAGTCTCCTGTTCCAAGAAAACATTTAGTGTCACAATATGATTATTGCAGTGCTTCTGCAGATGTTTATGTCTGTAGTACTGTATTCATGTGAAGTTAGTGTATTGTGTTATTGTATGAGCGCTACTCAAAGTCATGGTGCGATGTATCCTCAGAGAGGATTCTTTTTTGTGTAACTATATTACTGAGGGTAGCAGGAATCTGTGCATATTGAGTGTAGCTCTGCATTCTGTGATAGTAAATAGTTACTTTGTGGTTGAGTGTATTTTGAAAAGAGGAGGATAACAGGAGAAAAGGCTGGTTATTTCTGGGAAAAGTTGCAGTGGTTTGGATGCTCTTCAAAGAGCTGACTTTGAAATTTCTGCAACTCTTAAATTATGGATTTGCTGCAGCTGTCTGTGTTTTATCAATATATACTCTGTAATTTCTAAGACAGATGGATTTCGGGAGGGTGTACCATTTGTTAGACTCACGGGAAAACTGGAAAGAATGTAGAGTGTTAATGATAGGTGTCTAATATGAAAGAAAACTGGTACTGACTTTGGACTTAACAGAGTCTTTTGACCAAAATAACATTTTGTATCATCAACTTTCTCTGCTGTGGCAGCTGTTAAGAGACTGAGTGGCTAGAACACCTTTAAGTGGGTATGCACACTTGGATATTTGTGTGTGTGTGTGTGTGTGTGTGTGTGTGTGTGTGTGTGTGTGTGTGTGTGTGTGTGTGTGTGTGTGTATTCTTTGAGTTGGAGCTCAGTGAACTTGGCATGTTAATAAGTATCTCAGGCAATACTTACATGTTTTGCATGTAACATTTTTTACGTTTCAAACCAGACCTTATAAAAAAGTGTTTAAGAGTTTCTGTTTGTATTTTCACTAAATATATATATTTTCATCCATTTCTCCTTTTTTTCCTCCCTTTGTTAGTGTTTCCCTCTGACTTGCCCTGCTGTTTTCCTGCGTTTTCTAAGCTGATTTGTTTAGCTGACTCTTGATTACTATTGTGCGACAGCAACAGGTAATTTTTTCTGGAGCACTGCAGGCTTCAAAAATATAATGGTAGAACCAGAGAATGTCACTTTACATATTGGTACTGGACACTAACCTGACATTCATGGGAATAATCCAGTGTTGGGAAAATCAATAAAGAATAATGTGTAAATTATAAACCTAATGTTAAGGATAGTAGTAGTAGTGCAGATAAAAATGTTTGATTAAAACAGCTACTGATATGTTAATCACTGAAATATGCTTTTATAGTTTAACATGCATCCACAGTCCTTGAGATTTTTGTACAATGTAAAAAATTTTGGTTGATTGATAATCACAAGGACATAATCAGCAATCGAATGTCATAGACAACAGTAGAAGAAACATTTTAAACAACCAGTCATCTCTTTATTTTAAGTGTTTGAGGTCAAGCACTCATGCATAAGAGTACTCAAAAAAGTAAGAAATCAATAATAAACATGTAAGATTATAAAACAGGAGGCCAGTAAATAAAATCAGTCGAAATAAAAATGTATCAGGTTAAAACCTTGGAGTCAGATTTTAAAGATCATGTTTAATTAAATGCACAAAATGAACTTTCTTTACAAATAAAAAAGTGCATTTTGAAACCTTTAAAAAATATACAGTAAACTCTCGGTTAAAAGGCAGCCACGGGGATTGGTAGGTACAGGATAACTGTTGTTTCTGGTTTCTTGAGAGTTACTTTTAAAAATAGGCCTGACTAATACTGCACCCTATACAGTTTGTTTCATTTGACTTGTTCTTAGGTTGCAGAGAAAGGGAGTTCATTCCTATCTTCCTTTTTAAAACTCTAAAAACATAAGGTATGTTTCTCGGGGGGGGGGGACGATGACGAGAAAGTGCAACACATGAAAATTGTACTGTATTTCTTCGAATTTTTTTTCTGGTTGCTTGAGTTCCAGTTAACTGAGAGTTTACTGTAATGTTTAAAAGATTACTTCTGAATATGGAGGAAAGAAGATACTGATCCATGTTTACAGCATGAATATTCATAGGCAGGTGGGCAACACTTGGGTCACTTTGGGTTCTAGCTCTAATTATGCTGGATTAGCAAAGGTAGGGAATTGTAAATTAGTTATGTAATTGGCAGACTATTAAATTAACAGTTTAGCAAGAAAACAAATGATTGGCTCTTGCCTTCTCTGTTTGGAAGCAAATTTTAAAACAGTTTTATTTGTAAATTGGTGCACAATTATCTTGTTTTTGTATAAAAACGTGTTTGCATGCAAAGCAGGAGGTCATTTTGTACTTTTAGTCATGATCTGTAATAGCTAGGTATATCTTCAGGGACATCCTGAGAGAGAGCACTGAGATGTATATGTGCATCTATTAAGGTAGAATGCTGCTGGTTTGAAAAGGTAATAACAATGCCTTGCATGCAGATATTCACACAGTCAGCAGTCAGTGCAGACTGCATGGCAGCAGTGTAATATCTGATTGAAGGAGCTTGTCAGGATTCGGTATGTAGAGTTTTCCACGCTCTGAAGGCAATTATAGTTGATACATAAAAGCAACACGTATGGTTTACCAATGTAATTAAGATGTAAAGAAATGATTAAACAGTAACCACCAGTACAATTATCAGGTGGAGTAAGGAATTTAATCCGGGTTATATTCTGGACATTATAGTATGCAGGATTATTTTTTTGGTACCTGATCATTCATTTGGTACCTGATCATTCATTATCAGTTTATCTTCCTGAATGACACTCTGATCTCACCCATGTAACACATACTCTGTTACCACTGTAAACTCTCATGAAACAAAGGTGCAGAGCTGTGCTGGTACTAATAGATCTATGCAGTGTCACTGCCTTTCTCTTTGCAGGGCTAACCTTTAACGGGCTAGAGGACATCAATTTAAAAATGTATTCAGGTAGCTCTCATGAGTGTTGAAAAGCCAACATTTGGTTATCATCTACAAGGTAGCATTAATATAAATCTGTTTGTAAACACTACAAGAAAAACCTAACCAAGCTGGAGTTTTCACTGCGTGATACCTTAAACCTTCTGTAATAAAGGCCCATGGGATATATGCAAATGACCCCTTAAAGGCATCAAGTGTTTTGGGTAGTGCCCCCTCTGGGATACCTTTATTGACTTGGTATCTCAGAGGGTGTGGAATGAGCCTGATAGTTTTGCCAATACTGCGGAAACCGGACAAAGTTGCAACCCCCCCAGGCACAGGCCTTATTGCAGCAAGGGTTCAGCCATCAATGCCATTGTGGTGGCGGTAGCCAAAAAAAGAAGATTTCCGAAGAGAGCTCCTCAACCCACTCCCCTGAACAGGGAGTCTCAGATACCAGATTAGTTAAGGAAGTGATCCTGTGCTTCATCCATCTTTACCTTGAGGGCTCTGAATTACTTATCTTACACAAGACTTCAGTGAGATCTGGTCAGATGTCAGGCACCCTCAAGACACAGCAGTCTCCAGATACCCAGAAAAAGGTGGAGAGACTTTTGTCCACCCTGACTTCCATTACCAGCATTTCTGTGAGACTCATTTCGAATGCAGCTGATGGAGTGTCCAGAGTGGCAGGTTCTTGGACTGCACTGAGGCACCATGCCTGAATGCAGTTGTGCAATTTTCTGGACTGCTTCAAAGCACCCATTAATAATGCCCCTTTTGATGGGTCCTATTACTTTGACCTAAAGTTAAAGACATGTTGATGAGGATTGAACAAGATGGGAAGACACTGTCCACCATCTGAGTCTCTTCTTCCACCCCCCCCCCAGTGATCCTTTTCTAGGAAGCTCTTTTCTTTCCAGGATGCTTCTCCAGAGGGTTCCTCCCGAGGGCAGGGGTGGTCATAATGCATGCTGACCCGGGGCAGAGGTGGTCTGTAGAATCAGGGCTTCCATAGCGTCTTTTTCTAGGCGTTCCCTTTTAGCAGTAGAAAAGGGTTGCCTGACTGCTCACCTCTGGAGGCAGTTGGAGGTCATTTAGCTCTCCACCCCAAAACTTGGGAAGCCATCACCTCAGATGACTGGCGTTGAGTCATATCCAGAGGGCATGTTATCCCCTTTATAGAAATTCCCAAAGGTCTTTCAAAATGTATCCCTGATGTTCCAACCCATCCAAGACTTCCTGCAGTGGCAGAGATCAGCAATCTGCTGGCAAACCGAGCCATCCAAGAGGTCCCACCACACCAGAGAGTATCCGAGGTGTATTCCAGATTCTTTTCAGTACCAAAGAAGACCAAGGACCTCAGATCTGTCCTAGACCTGATCAAGCTGAATCAGTCCATCATAAAGACCAAGCTCCAGGTAGTCATGTTGCAGTCCATATTGCCTGTTCTGGGGAAGGATGATTGGATGTGCTTGATAGACCTCAATAACACCTACCATCACATAAAGATAATTTGGCATTCTTTGAGGTTCCTTCCCTTCTGGCTGGGGGTCAATCATTTTCAGTTCAGGGCCCTGCCGTTTGGTCTCACCACAGCCTCCCGGGTGTTTGCCAAGTGTTTGGCGGTGGTTGAAGCCTGGCTGTGGCTGCAGGGGTTTCAGGTTTTTCCATACCTGGAAGAGTGGCTCCTCGCCACTACCATGAATGCTTTTTTGATATTCACCAGGGACTCCTTGCTCCAACTATGTGAAGAATTAGACATCACGGTCAAGCCTTCAGGTGTGCAAGTGTTAGAGTTCATAGGGTGTCATTTAGACATAGTCCATCAGATCACCAGGCTCCCATCCTTCAGAGACCTCAGTCTTAAGCTCAGGCCTTTTCAGTGCTTGCAAATTACCAAACCTCCGGCTTATTCACTTTTAAAGCTTTTAGACCATATGTCAGCTTCAATAGGGCTATTTCCTCTAGCCATCTTTCATATGCTGAATCTAAAATGGACAATGGCCATATAGTGGTCTCTCCTTACTCGTCCTTTGGATTTCCCAGTACAGCTGATGAGTGTGTATCATGAGCAGATTCAGTGGTGGTTGCAGTCTCCGTTAGTTCTACATGGAAGACCTTTTGTAATTCCTACTCCTTTGGCCACTGTCACCATGGGCACCTCCCTTCTAGGGTGGTGGGGGCATTTCAAAGGGAGGGCAATTCAAGGGTCCTGGTGTTCTGCAGAGGCTCACATTTACATCAGTGTCCTGGAGATGATAGCCGTCCTCCTAAACATTGCAGGCTTTTCAGGATATTCTTCCTAGGGATGTGATCGTGGATTAGACAGACAACATGTTGGTAGACTCGAACCTTAACAAACGGGGGGGGGGGCACGCTCTTGCCACTTTCCAAGAGGCCATTCCAAGAGGCCATGAGGGTCTGGCAATGGGCAATCCACTCTCAGTGGTTTCTGTTGGCAACGTATATCCTGGGGAAGTCCAACATTCTGCCGGACAGTCTCAGCAGGAGCATCCTGTTGCCCCATGCGTGGTCCCTGAATTCAGCGGTGGCAGCATGGATTTTTCAGCGCTGGGGCATTCGTCCCCAGCCAACACCAAGTGTGACAGCTGTTTTTCCCTTGTTCCCCCTCTGGGATAGGCACCCAGGGATGTTCTGATGTTTGCTTGGCCTCTGGGTCTCCTTTTGCTTATCCCCCATTTCCCCTCATAGTGAATTTTCTTCAGAAAGTAGCCCATTGTAGACCATCCGCAATCCTCATTACACCCTTTTTGGCTTCATCAGGTGTGGTTTTCCTTCCAGTGGCCTCTTTTGTACCTCCCCCCCCTCACGTGTTGGATCTCATGCTGGGTCTTATCTCAGATCCAGCCAGGCTAGATCCAACCATTCTTCAGTCCCTCAGGTTGAGTGCATGGTTGCTGCAGTTCCTTTGGCCAGAAATCCCAAGGTTTTGAAGGTGATGATTCATATATTGTCATCCTGTCAGAAGGAATCTACTAAGAAAGTATGCACCAGTAAATGCAAGAGATTTGTTTTATAGGCAGAGGCCCAAAGACTTGATCCCTTCAAAGTCCCCTTGGAGTCAGTTTTGGACTTCCTAGTTGAGCTGATAAGTTCAGGCTCCAGCTTTTCTACTCTGAAGGTTCAATTAGCGGACATTTTGAACTTTCATATTGGCAGATCTCCAAGGCCTTTATGAAGGATACTTTTCTTCTTTTTCCTCCAGTATGGGATCCTGTGCCTCCCTGGGATCTGGCCTTTGTTCTTCTGGTCTTGACTATTCCCCCTTTTGAACCTTCAGTCTCCTCGTATCTAAAGCTTTTGTCCTGGAAAACTTTGTTTTTGGTGGCGATTACCTTGGCCATAAGGGTTTCAGAACTGCAGACACTTGATTCTTTTCAAAAGTATTTGTTTTTTTTTTTTTTTCATAAGGACAGATGTCTCTTTTGGGATTACATCAAGGATCAGCTCTGAGCCCTTTCTTACTTGCAATGGTGGAGAGGTTGACAGACAAGATCAGACAGGACTCCCCGAGGACTATGATGTTTGCGGATGACATTGTGATTTGTAGTGAGAGTAGGGAATAGGTTGAAGAGACCCTGGAGAGCTGGAGGCATGCTGTAGAAAGGAGAGGAATGAAGATCAGCAGGACTAAGACAGAATATATGTGTGTGAATGTGAGGGGGAGGACAGAGGAATGGTGAGGATTCAAGGAATAGAGTTGGTGAAGGTGGATGAGTTTAATTACTTGGGATCAACAGTTTAGAGTAATGGTGAGTGTGGAAGAGAAGTGAAGAAGAGAGTGCAGGTGGAGAAGAGTGTCAGGAGTGATTTGTGACAGATTGATACCACTAAGAGTGAAAGGGAAAGTCTCACAAGATGGTAGTGAGACCAACTATATTATATGCATTGGAGACTGTGGCACTGATGAAAAGGCAGGAGTCAGAGCTGGACGTGGCAAAGTTAAAGATGTTAAGATTTGCAGTGGGTGTGATGAGGGTGGACAGGATTAGAAATTAGTATATTAGAGGGTCAGCTCGGGTTGGACAGTTTAGAGACAAAGCCAGAGAAGTGAGATTGCATTGGTTTGGACATGTGCTGAGGAGAGATGCTGGGTATATTGGGAGAAGGATGCTGAAGATGGAGCTGCCAGGTAAGAGGAAAAGAGGAAGGCCTAAGATAAGATTTATTGATGTGGTGAGAGAGGAGATGCAAGTGGTTGGTGTGACAGAGCAAGATGCAGAGGACAGGAAGAAATGGAAGCAGATGATCTGCTTTTACAACCCCTAACAGGAGCAGCCAAAAGAAGAAGAAGAAGATGGGTGTTTCTTCATATAAACCATTCTTTCTTATCTAATGTCACTTCAGAGAATAATCTTCACAGTTCGATTTATTTTCCTTTGTTCTTTCCCAGTTTTTCTAACAAAGGTGAATACCTTGTGCATTGTTTGGATGCAAATAAGCAACTACAATTTTGTCTTGACCGTACCAAATCTTTCAGAAAATTTAGCAGTTTCCCACACCTGTCTAAAGTAACTTTATCCAAGTGGTTGTCAGATTGTATTTTGTTTGCATACTGTCTCAGTGGCAAGTCTCTTTCATGAAAGCCTAGAGGCCATTCTACTAGAGCTGTAGCTACTTCTACACCTTTTCTTTCGAGAGTACCTATAGATGATATCAGTTCTGCTGCTGCTACTTGGTTGGGCCTTTATAACTTTGTCGTATTATAAGCTTGACATTCAGTCCAGGGCTTCTTTTGGTTTTACTGTATTGTGGAATATCCTACCTTAGTTTTTCCCTATGAATCGTCATGGCTGGGGACTCTGTACCTCAGGTTGAATCAGATGAGGCAGGCAACATATAACGTGATAGTTATGTACTCACTGTAACTATAGAGCCGTGTTGTTCTCTGTCTGGTTCAACCTTCGCGCCCTCTTGCCCCTGGCCTTCTTGCTGATCTGGTGATGGCCAGACAGCAGGGGCCCTTCTTTCTGCTCATCTAGATATCTCTTTTTCTCTTAAGGTTTTGTTGTATTTAGGCAGTAAATGGGAATTAGTTGGATATGTTGTATCATACTCAGAGGGGATAAACATGATCTGGGGAGTTAGTGGAGTAACTGGGAGATCTAGGTAAGGGAGGCTGAGCCAAATCAAGCTGAAAGACTTTAAAATCGGCTGTTGTCTGATCTGAAGTTCCACAGGTTGAACCAGATGGAGAAAGACAACCTGGATCTATTGTTACGGTGAGTAAATAACTTCATATCTTTGCTTTTAGGGCCAGTCACAGTCCAGGTTTAAATGATAAAGTTAACACTAAGCCTGTACTGAAATTAAAAGGCTTGAGGAAATGAAGAAATGTCATGTGATTTCTTAACTGCTATATAAGCAATGATATTTTGAGTTAAATTGTTTAGCACTTGACAAAGCATTAAGCAAAAGATGGAATAAGCTCATGCTTTTATATTTTTAATAAAATGTTATATATGATACACTCATTTGTGTTTCAGGGACATACGTTCCGGTAACTGACCCTGATTTATCTATTAGAGCTACCATTTGTTTGGCATTTTGCGGCATGGAGATAACAGTTGAGTGTATGTTGTTTAGGTAAGACAGAAAGAGAAATGATGGAAATGAAGTTGCCATCTTCATAACAGAGGACAAATCTAGGTGAGAGAGGAGAAGGAGCATGCACCCCCTGGGGATAAGGGTAAGAAGAGGGAGCACCATCTCTTGTGGGAGTGAGGGTTAGAACCTTATTTGAATACTTTGGTGATTAGGACGGAGGAAAGGGAAAGAGAAAGAAAGTGTGGTAAAAACAGAAGGTTGCACTCACATGGGCCTAAAATATGCTAGGACCAACACAGTTGGTGGATTGCTTTGATTTGAGTAATTGATTTGAATTTGCTTACCAGGGCAGAGCTATATTCTGAGTGGACCAATTTCATTGTCAGCCTGGAAGTATAGTAAGTATCAAAACAAAAGTATACACGATGTTACAGTCAGGTAAATAAAGATAGTTACAGTTGAATAAATTGAATCAGGAACTGTAATATAGTCCAGTAATGCACTTAAAGGGTAGTATAAAACAGATTACTGCTCTGTTACATCCATCCATCCACAATACCTTTTTCCTTTTTTGCATATGGGGTCGGGGTGTCACTTCAACATTGACAATCATCTAGAGCCAAGGTTTACACTGCTAGGTGGGTAATCTTTTCTCGATAGCTCTTCTGCACCACACACACACACACACACACACACACACACACACACACACACACACACACACACACACACACATACACACCTATGTCCAGTTTAGAGTGTTCAATCCACCTGCTGCATTGTCTTTGGAATGGGGGAGAAAGCTGCAGCACCTGGAAGAAATCCACACAACCACAGGGAGGACATGCAGAAGACAACCCAGGCAAGAATTGAACCAGTGACCCTCTTGCTGTGAGGTGACAATGCTTATCCACTATACTGCTGTGCCACCCTGCTGCACCTACTACATATTGTACTGTATATTTACACCTTGTGCATTAGATACAAAAAAATGTGTTTTGTGAAGAGGGAATGAAGGGAAACTGAACTGAGAAAGATGGGTAATATTGGTGTGTGAAAGATTGAATGTTAGCATAAATTATAGAATTGTTGAGGTTGTAACCTTTATTGACAGCTGAACATTGTATGTGAGAATATTATGTAAACAGATGTGAATGAAGATGTTATGTTGTTCTGAATGGTGGCATTTTTATTTAGATCTCAAGCTGTAGGGCAGAGAGGAAGTGGTGTAATATAAATACTTATCTGATTTAATGTATGTTTCTTTTAATCATTTCTACTTTGAGGTTTGATGATTTGGGCTCTATTTTTTTTGTCTAGTAGTAATGCGCTTTTTGTAGTTGGTTTATAATTGTTCATAGGTAGGTACTAGGCTGTCTGCCCGAGGATATAAGCCTAGCCAGAGTGTGGTCGGCTTTCGCTGCCCCATTGATTAATTAACTGATCCTCTGTCAAGCAGAGCCAATGAAGTGATCCCAGGGGGTGTATTTTCTGTTACCCATCCACTCGTCAAGGTTTCTGTTGAAGAGTGTTAGTGAGGGGCTCTGCCTGATGTAATTTGGAATTTTGTTCCAAAGCATGGGGAGTCTCTGTGACAGGAATCTATCCCTCCAGCATGTTCTATTTATTGTTGTGGCGAGGTTTAGCTCATTAGAGCATGTGGCTCGCAGTGACTTGGATTTTTTTAGGTGGAGCATGTCCATCAATTCTGAGTTGGACATGGCTTTGTAAGTCAGGCAGAGATCACCTCTGAGTAAGCGATATGCCACCGAGTACAGCCGGTGTTTTTTCAGTTGGGCTGCATAGGACATATGTTTGAGGCCAGTAATCCTCTTGGTGAGGTATTTTTGTGGTCTTTCCAGCTGTTGGAAGTATCTTGTGAGGTACATCCCAAATGGGGCATTGTACTCTATGATGGGTCGAATGAGTGACGAGTAGAGCGGCACTGTAACCTCTTTATTTCTAGATGTGAACCCTTTAGTAATTAGATGGGCCACATAGAAGGATTTCCTAACTACTTTGGCAATATGATTTTCAAAGGAGAGATTACTATCTACCTGGGTCCCCAGATCTCTTATTACCTCTTCTGTATTAAGGGGGCTGCCACCTATGACTATGCATTTTTTGGCATTTAGCTTGAGGCCATGACTTTGACACTAGGTGTCCGTCTCAGTAAGGCCTTTTTGGAGGATGTCCATGTCAGCCGGAGAGTCAATTATGGCTCCCAATTTGCAGTCATCGGCGAACTTGGTTAGCTATAGTCATCGTGTGTTTGCCTGTACTTCTGAGAAGTATATGCCGAACAGTAGGGGTCCCAGGACCGAGCCTTGCGAGACACCACTTGTGACTGGTTTAGAGTCGGATCTGGAGCTTGCTATTCTTACCGTGCGAGTTCTGTCTGTAAGCCAGTTGGCAACCCATCTCGTGACGTAGGTGTTTATGTTTGGGCTCGTGAGTTTTTCTGTAATACCCGAGTGGGGAATGGTGTTGAAAGCCTTGGTGAGGTCAAGGTAGGCTGTGTGAACCACCTTTCCCTTGGTGACTGTCTCAAAGAAGTCAATCAGGTTCAGTAGGCATGATCTTTCCTTAACAAAGCCGAACTGGGTCGGGTCAAGTGTTTGGAGGTTCCCAATGTCTTTGTTAATGTGTTCCATGATGATGCGCTCCTTAGCCTTGCAGACTAGGCTAGTCAGGCTTATGGGGCGATAGTTACCAGGGTCAGTTGTGGCCCCTCCTTTGTAGAAAGGAATAACTGTTGCTGAGCGCCATTCTATGGGCATGTAGCCTGTGGAGAGGCTGAGGTTGAACAGTGTGTTTAGGTGGGGGGTTAGTTTGCCTGGGACACCAGCTGGTCCCATTGATGCTGTGTTTTTGGCTTTTGAAAGGGCTGTTTTCACTTGTGCGTCTGTGATTTTTGGGACACTACACTTTTCAGGTATTGTTGTGGGCTCTTTTGGAGGTGAGGGGGGGGTGAAGTTTGCACTGAATCTATCTGCCAGGATGTTGGCAATATCAGTAGGTTCAGTATATTTTGTCCTATTTTGCACTAGTTCAGTGCATATCTGAGAGTTGCCACTTCGATTCTTAACATAGCTAAAGAAGGCTTTGTGGTTATCTTTTGAATCCTTGGCTGTTTTTCTTTCGAAGTTAGCCTTTGATGATTTCATGAGGGACCTTAGTTTCTTACTGATACTGATCAGGGATGTCTTTTCGTCTTGGGATTTGCTTGTTTTCTGAACTAGTTTCCTTCTCCTATTGTATACCCTGTTTATTACAGGGGTCCACCAAACTGGTTTCCTTCTCTTGGAGGAATGAGTCTTGGTTTTGCTAAGGATGCCACGATCCATGCATCCTTGTAGGTGCTCATAGAGTGCATTTGTAAAGGTTTCTGCATCTTGGGCAGCGTTATCCTTTAGCATGGGGGCTGTGAAACGTACCACCTCTGTCTTAAGTAAGGTGAAGTTTGCTTTAGAAAAGTTTTTTTACTGTGGTTTCCTTAGTTGAGGGTGGTGGTGGGGTATGGACATCCATAGTGATTAGTTTATGGTCTGATCTAACCAGTGACGGGTTGACCTCCAGTGTGGAACACCTGTCGCTCATGTTGGTGATGTCCCAGCTCCAATATGTTTTCACCTCTGGTAGGGGAGTTTACCAGCTGATCCAGGGCATTTCATTTGATGAATTCCAGGAAGTGCTGGGCCTGGGAATTTGTACATGAGTAGTTTTCCCAGTGAATGGTAGGGTAATCTAAATCGCCCAATATCAGGGTGTTCGGTAGGACCTTCATGTTTTCCAGTGTCTCCAGAAAGGTGGAGTGGTGGTCATAAGTCATGGAGGGTGATCTTTAGCAAGCCACAATTTGCATTGCAGATATGCCCAATGTTAGTTGCACATGGATGATCTCAGAGGTATGATGCTGTGCCACTAACCTGGAGGTGTAGGTATCCTTGATGAATATGGATACACCCCCTCCTTTTGTGTTTCGGTCCGTGTTCTGTGGCCAAAACGTGTGGTATGAGTTGTAGCCCAGTAGTGCTGAGGTGCGCTCTGGAGCCTTGAACCAGGTTTCAGTTACTGCACAGATGTCGACATTCTCCATACTGAGGAGTGCTTCAAGCGTGTGCATTTTGAGATTTAAACTCCTGGCATTGAGTAGCATAACCCTCAGTTTTTTGTTAATTGTGTTGTTTACGGAGGTGGGTTTGACTTTTGAGCCTTGCCTAAAAAAAGGCAGTATGGGGGCAGCAAGAGCCTTGGCCAGTATTCAAAAGCCTAGGGGTGACAGGTGCAAGCCGTTTCTTGTGAAGCAATGCGGCTTGTGGAGCATGTCGTCCCAGGCTGACAGACACTGGATCCCCTTGGAATGACACCAGAAGCTTAGCCAGTTGTTGAAATTGATCATTTTTTTTATACTGAGGTATCATACTTGGTGAGGGCAGGATGCTACTCAGGGTCAGGGTCATACCAGCCTGGGCTGCATTATCAGAGAGCTCTTCCATGTCTCTTTTCATGTAGTCCAGGGAGGTACGTCTCAGGTCATTCACACCAACATGAATAATGACAGAATCATATTTATACTTGTTCTGGAGTGACCCGAGTGCTTGTGTTATGTGGCAGATTTTGGCTCCTGGCAGGCAGCTAACAGTAACTTTCTGCTTGTCCAACCTAGTGAGTTGGACATCCGTGTGCCTGACATCAATGTGCCTGACTATAGAGTCACCTATTACTAGTGTGTTAGGTATGTTATTTCGCCTTAAGGGCTGTGATTGTGCGGCACACTGATTTTGTGTTTTATGTGTTGTCTGGTTTGTGACGGGAAGTGCAGGTTGTTTGGGTGTCTGCTTTGGAGGTCTCTGATGCTTTTGCAGGTTATTTAGAGCCTCTGAGTATGATTTTGTGTATTTATGTGTATTTTTTGCCAGTGCTGTTTTAGTAGGTCTGTGTGCGGCTGGAAGTGTGGTGCAAGTGTTGATTTTCTCCTCTTGACTGTCTGTTCTAGTCGTGGGTGGAGGCAGCTTAGCTTCCAGTTTGGCTTTATAATTGCATCTCTCGCATATGTTAGTGTTTTGTGGTAGGAGGAGAGGGTTGTCCGTGTGTATGAGGCAGTTGTAACATTGCCTCAGGATACCCAGATTCACCAGCTGGACTGGAGACTGCACCTGAAGTTGCCGTTTGGTCATGCCTGAATAGTAGGGTGAGCTGCTTAGTCGCTTGGTTGGTGAGGGGTGAATAAAGAGCCTTGCCCAGCTGGGCAATCAGTGTCAGGGTTTAATAGTACTTGTTATTAGGTCTGAGCAAGTGCTGGGCTGTAAGATGCTTTTTGAGTGCTTAGGTTGAGAGATGGACTAGCTTCAAGGGAAAAACTGAATCCATGTTTTAATTGTGGCATTCTGTTTCTTCCCTTCTTTTCTTTTATTATTCTGTGTTTTTATGGTAACATTTTAACTGCAGAGTAATGTATTCTTATAAATCTCTGCTGATGGTCCTGACAACTTTTTTGGTCTGTTTTATCACTTTACTAACATTCACTGTTCTGTGGAGTGGTGATTCATCACTGGGACAAAGCAGAAATTCCCTAAGACTCCAAGAGCAGAATAAATTATTTGTTACATTTATTTCATTGAATTGCACTTCATAACACTTATTATTTTGCTATACAGCTAATCTACTATATTTTGCACTGTTATAAAGCTTTTTTTACTGTTTCACTGCATTTATGTACTGTTTTATACTGTTTTGTGTTTTTTATTGCTAGATAGTGTTTCGTTACTGTAATTGCACTTTTACTGAATTATTCAACTGTAAACTGCTTTTTCATACTGAGAGTTGTATTTTCTGTTTGAGTGCTCTGTCTGTGCTTTTCTGTGAGGTTTCAGTGTTCTAGTCAGGTAGCATAGTCTGGATAGAGGCCTACTGTTATCCACACCTGGTTGTTTTGTTTGTTGAGTTTCCTGTGTTTCTGGCAGCCGTCTTCTGCTGATAGAGAACACAGAGCTAATCGGAGGAGGGGCACTGACCACAACTCTGATTTGTGATATATAACAATAAGTATCCTGTTTTTTTTTCTTATTTTTCCTAGTTATTGCTTATTCTAGATATTTATAGCACTTTTTATTGTCTGCTGCATACTTATTGCTATAAACTAATCTGTATGGTTGTACTAAAAATTGTCTGCCTTAACAGGGCCACTGTCACACTGTTTGTAAATCTTTTCTAGCTAGTTTCACTGTGCGTAAGGTATTAACTGGAAATTTTCTCCATGTGTTTTTGTTCTGATTTCCTGCTAAGGAGTGTATCATATAACTGATTTGTTTGCAGTTAAAAGCATTCTCTAGCGTCTCCTTGCTCCTTTATCTGTTTAAAATTTTCATTTATTGCCTCACTGCTGTTTTTCTTCTGTGATAAATATTTTTTAGTGTTTTCTGCCTAAAACAGTGTAACTAGTAGCTGTAATAGTTTGACAAACCACTACCTAAAGAAAAAGTCAATCCAGGAAAAACACCACGAAGAAGCCAACATTCTAAGAACTTCTTTTATTGCACAAAACACACACCAACTTCTTTCTCTAGTGCCGCGGCTTACAAAAAACCTTTAACAGAGTATACTAAACCTTCAGCAACTTCCTATATTTATACATCATAGCCTAATTAACACTTCATTAACACATCAGTTATACTGTTTCTTTAGTTGGTGTGTGTTTTGTGCAATAAAAGAAGTTCTTCATACGTTGGCTTCTTCATGGTGTTTTCCAAGCTGTAATAGTTTGCTACCATCCCTCCCTCTTGGAGTCTTACTTGGTGGCTTTGCACTTGCCCACCCCTACTGTAAATTTGATCTGGGACACTCCTCCCAGTCTAGTGTCATTAGCTCATTCTACCTAATACAGAGAGAGAACATCTGGGAAGGCCAACCCACTCAGGTTCTTAACTTTGAATTATCTTCTGTTCATCCTTTCTCCCTTTCCACTTTACTACATAAAAAAAAGACACTGCTAGAATCTCCTTGTGTTCTGACTGAGTGTGCTTCTCGACTGATAAGTATATTTTTGGCACTTTTTAACTGTTCAAAATTGAATAAAACAATAGTTGAATTCAGTTCAGAATACAGTTTGAATGCATTGCATTTATTTAAACTGTATTTGCTTTAATATTGCTACACACAAGTGTGCTAGCTTGTACTGCACTTTAATTGTTTTTGGTGCAGTTTTAGCTGCTTTGCTGTAAAAAAAAAAAAAATAAAATTCTAAGCTTGTTTCTTGCCTTTCCTACAACTAGTCTAGTCCAGATACAGATTTGCTGTATCCAGGACTGTTTGTAAGTTTATGAGCCCCCAAGCATTTCTGTGTTGGAGGGAAGCCTTCAAGCTTCTAGTTTATCAGTGGGAGTGGTAAGCACTAGGTAGCCTGTCTACCACAAGAGGAGTGGTTTCTGGACCACAAATTGTAGTTTATTGGCCGTTTAGGCAGTTTTTCCATGTCTTTCAACTTTCTGGTTTAAAGGCCTGTGATCTGAAGTAGGGAGTTCATTTGTCAGCAACCTGTGGGTCTTGGATCCGATATCGGATCTGAACCGGCAACTTGTTTCAAGCTAATGGATCTGAGCTCCTAGCTCCTCCCCTCACCCATAATCCCCTGCTAACCCTCCATGACCTCAGATCTAGTTTGCCACGCTTGTGGATAGCTGGATTCTTGCAAGCTCATCTAGTCTTGGCAGTTAAGTTGTTATTTTTCTGTCAACTTTCTTGATTTTTCTCAAAAATTTTTTGTGTGCAAGTGTTAGGTACCCTTTAGAGTAATATATTTTCTTTTAAGTAGTTTTCCCTCCCTTCGATGGTCGTTAGAGTGTGTGTGTTGTGTTTTGGGGCCTTTGTGTGTGTGTGTTACATTACTTTTCTTTAAGTATGGCTGAGGCCCCAAAAGCCATTTTTTCTAAATGTACCGAGTGTGGCTATAAGCTCTCCCCAGCTGATGGCCACACTCGGTGCCTTGGGGTTGAACACCTCACCTCAGGCTGTACCATTTGTGCAGCGTTCAACCCCAGGGCACTGAAAGAGCGGAGGTCGAAGCTGGTCCTGGCGGGACTTTTACCCCCGGACTCGGCTCTGGCCTCCGCTGCTCCCGTGGCTCCACCACAGGCTGTGGTTGCTGCCATTCCTGCCCCCCTTCCTCCGTCCAGGACTCAAACTCCCGCTAAAGTGTCGGCGGACAGGGAGGCCAGGTGGGAGAAATGGAGGGAGAAGCACCACAAGCGATGGGCCGAGACCTCCGTTTCAGCCCCGCCAGCTAAGCGGGCTTCTCCCTCCACTGCTTCTAGGTCTCCTCCTCCTTGGCTCCGATCCCCTTGTTTCTCCCCAGGGCCCGAGGAGGAGGAGGCCTGATCTCCATCGAGGTCATCAAGGCGGCATTCCAGGCCTGCCTCGGTGACCTCCTCGAGATCGACCTTTAGTATGTCCGATGCAGACTTGGACCGGATGATGCGAAGGTTCATCCAGGCCCAGCTGCAGATGGGAGTGCTCTTGCCCCCCCCCCCTTTTGGGGGGGAGCTCGACACCTTTTTTCCATCCTATTGCTCCTTCTCTGACCCGCTACCCGGGTTCGGAGCGTTCGGAGGTGAGCAGCGTTGGAACCGGGGGTGGGTCGGCGCCGACAGTACTTGGTACTTCGGATCCGACCCTGCCCTCGAGCATGTCTGATCCAACCTCTCGGAGCAGTGGCCCGAGCTTCGGATCCGAGGGATTCAGTGTGCCTTCGGATCCGATGGTCTCGGTGCCGGTTCTGATCCCTTCATCGGATCCGAGTGGGAACCTACTTTCGGATCCAAGAGAGAGTGGTTCCCCCTCGGCTTTCGATGTTGTGGAGAGGGCTCTGTTGAGAGCATCCGGACCCCCGGTCCTTGTCTCGGCTCCTCCCTGCACTCCCTCTCTGCTGGGCCAGGCTTCCATCACCCGGCCAAAGGGACAGCCTGCTTCAATGTCCCAGATGGTTCCATTGGAACAGGATGCAGCTGGCGAGGCCTCCTCGGACAGCCCCCCCGAGGAAGTGCCCCGCAAGCATAAGTGCAAGAGGAGGCACGTGGACTCCCCTGAGTCCTTAACTGAGGACACGGACTTGGAGGGAAGGGGAAGGCTCCCCAAGATCACCCCCTGAGGATGTCTCCTTTGGCGACATCATGGAGATACTGAGGATCAGAGGTGGGTGGTCTGCCCCCAAGTCTTCCTCCGACGAGTCCGTGTTTCTGGAGGCATTCGAAGCAGGCCTGTCTACCTCTTGGGTGTCCCCTCCGGCAGACCCCTTGGTGGACCTCATTACCACCAGGGCGTGGATGGATCCGGACACCGTGGAGCCGATACCAAAATGCCCGGATAGAATACTTAGCCCCCCCTCAGACCAATCACACTGGAGTAAGGGCCCCCCCGTAGATGCCATGTTGACGGCGGCAGCCACGAAGAGGGAATTGGCTCAGGAGAGCCCCTTAGTCCATCCTCCGAGCAAGGAGTCCTGCTCGATGGACCGCTTAGGGAAGCGAGTTTTTAGTTCAGCGACCTTCTCAGTAAGGTCACTGAACTATATGGCACATGTCATCAGGATGCAGCAGGATCTTATCAAAGAATATGCTGCCTCCCCTCCCGAGTCCATGTCGGCGGATGACAAACAATTGTACTCCACCCGAATGGCCACTCTGAGATCAATTTCAAATACCTCTATGTGGCTATTGTCCCACGCCACAGAGGGAGCCTCTAGGGCTAGCGGAGCAGGCCTAGTCATGAGACGTCAGGCCTGGCTCCGTCATTATGACTTTGCGGAGCCTTTTAAAGCATCTTTTGCGAACGCCCCTTTCAATGGTTCTGCCCTTTTTGGCAAAACGGTTCGCGAGAGACTTGTCCAGAGTGAGAAGGACGGGAAGACGTTGTCTGCCGTCGGAGTCCGCTTCTCTGCTCCCCAGCCGTCGTTTTCGAAGAACCAAAAGGGTCAGAAGAAGATGTGGTTCTGGAAATCGCAACATTCCCAACCCGCTCCGGACAACCAGTCCTTCCGTGGCAGAGGAAGATGGAGGACACCGCCCCAGGGGCAGAGGGGCTCCGAGAAACTTTGGGTCCAGAGAACCTTTCTCTGAATGGCCCGCGCAGCAGCCCTGAAGTGTTGCCCGGCTGCTCCACTGTGGAGGCAGTCGGGAGGCGCTTCTCGAAGCACCTAGCGGCATGGGAGTCCATCACGACAGACCGCTGGGTGCTTCGCTTTATATCCAGAGGGTACAAAATACCATTACTCCATGTCCCCAAATTCAAAAACCTCCCTGATGTACCTACTGATCAGAGGGAGGCCGCAGCCGCAGAAATTCAGCAGCTCGGATTAGGGTTCTACTCCAGCTTCTTTTTGGTGCCAAAAAAGACGGGGGACTTGAGACTGATCCTAGACCTGTCCCGCTTGAACCTATCAGTAACCAAGGAAAAATTCCGAATGGTCACTCTTCAATCTATTCTCCCCCTTCTAAGGGAGAACAGTTGGATGTGCTCTATAGACCTCAAGGATGCGTACTACCACATTCTAATGGACAGACGATCCAGGAGGTTCCTCCGCTTCCGGCTGGGAGCCAGTCACTACCAGTTCAGGGTCCTTCCCTTTGGCCTCACCACAGCCCCCAGGGTGTTCACCAAGGTATTAGCAGTGATTGCGGCCCACCTGAGACTCCAGGGAATAAATGTCTTTCCGTACCTGGACGGCTGGCTCCTGACCGCCCCAACAAGGCATCTACTTTGCTCAGCCAGAGACTTCTTTCTCCGCCTAGCCCCACAGTTAGGCATCACTATCAATGCCGACAAATCCCTTCTGGCCCCAACACAAGTCTTAGAATTCATAGGAGCCAGAATAGACACCAGAGAGCTACGAGCCTTTCTAATTTCCAAGAGAATCCGGAATTTGCAACTCCATGTGCGGGCTATCCTCCAATCAGAGACTGCACCAGCGGAATTGGTCCTGAGGGCACTAGGCTCCATGGCGGCAGCGATTACGCTCCTTCCATGCGCCCGTCTGAACATGCGGGTACTGCAATGGACACTTCTAGTGCAATGGTCTTTTCTATCCCTTCCTCTTCACCACCCCATTGCTATCAGCAAAGCTTGCAGGAAGGCTCTATTATGGTGGCTCCAAGCCTCAGACCTCCATACGGGCCATCCCTTCTGCACCTCTCCCCCTCTCGCCACGGTGACCACGGACGCCTCCCGCCTCGGGTGGGGGGGGCATTATTCAGGCAGGACAGTCCAAGGCACGTGGAACGACACAGAGACCTCCCTGCATATCAATGTTCTGGAGATGAGAGCGGTGCTGTTCGCGTTGCAAGCACTTCAGGATCTCCTCCCCATAGGAACGATTGCAATTCAGTCGGACAACATGTCGGTTGTCTGGTATATCAACAAACAGGGGGGAACCAGATCTTACCCTCTATGCCGCAAAGCCATGAGAGTGTGGGAATGGGCGATCTCCACCAACCGCTTTCTGATTGCAACGCACATTCCGGGACGGACCAACATCCTAGCGGACAAACTCAGTCGCACCCTTCTTACCCCGTATGAGTGGTCTCTCAATCCACTAATAGCGAAGCAGATATTCGCAATATGGGGGCAACCCTGCTGCGATCTTTTTGCTTCTCCATCAAACACCAAATGCGGCAATTTCTTCGCTCTGATCCCCCCTCCAGGGGAAACTCCAAGAGACGCTCTGGTGCATGCTTGGCCACCCGGTCTACTTTATGCCTATCCTCCTCTACCCCTGATGCTACAACTCTTACAGAAAGCCTCGCGGTTGGGGAGCAGGATGATCCTCATTGCCCCATTCTGGCCTCAGCAAATTTGGTTTCCTTACCTGTGGTCTCACCTTGTGAATCCTCCTTGGATTCTAGATCCCAGTCCGGATCTCATCTCCCATCCGTCGAACTTACCGACCCCAAACCTGGACAATCTGAAACTGACAGCTTGGTTGCTCCAGTTACACTCCTAGTTAGGACTCCCGGTATCTCTTCACCAGTCAAAGCCATCCTTGTGGCAGCGCATAAGCCCTCCACCAGGAAAGTGTACAGCAGTTAATGGAAACATTTCTCCATCTGGGCGGAGCATCATGATCTAGATCCCTTTACGGCTCCTCTTCCATCCATATTAGACTTCCTAACCGAACTCTTTCAGGAAGGCGCTAGTTGTTCAACTGTCAAAGTGCAATTGGCAGCCATATCACATTACCATGTGGGACATGATACAGGGCCTTTGATGTCGGCCAAGTTGTGTAAAACCTTTCTCAAGGGCATCTTCTTACTTAGACCCCCTGTAAAAGAAGCCGTACCACCATGGGATCTTTCACTAGTTCTTCAAGCCTTGACTGCTCCACGTTTTGAACCTGCTGCTTCAGTAGATCTCAAATTCTTGTCTTGGAAAACAGCATTCCTTGTAGCCATCACTTCAGCAAAAAGAGTTTCGGAGCTTCAAGCTCTTTCTGTGAAGCCTTCTTATTTGATCTTTCACCCAGACAGAGTGTACCTCAGGATCAATACTTCTTTTCTTCCCAAGATAGCATCGGAAACCAACATAAATCAATCCATAAATTTACCGTTTTTTTTTCCCTAAATATCAGAATAAGGGAGAGTACAAGCTGCACTCATTAGATGTTCATAGGCAGCTTTGCTTTTATACTCATAGAACAGCTGGTCATAGACAATCCGACCAGCTGTTCGTTTCCTTTGCCAAATTTAATTTGGGGAAAGCAATTTCAAAAGTATCTTTATCACGCTGGATTTCTCAATGTATCCTATTGGCGTATCAAGTCTCTGGGACACCCGCGCCGGAAGGAGTTCATGCACATTCCACTTGTTCCATCTCTACTTCTGCGGCCTTCAAGTCTAGAGTTCCATTGGATGATATTTGTTCGGCAGCCACTTGGGCCTCATCTCATACCTTTATTAACCACTACAAACTGGACGTGATTTCTAGAGGGAGAGCATCCTTTGGCTCTGTGGTGCTTCGCAATATCCTTCCATGATGGCCACCCAAGGTGCAGGTAGCTGGGGACTCTGTCCCACAGGTTGCTGACAAATGAACTCCCTACTTCAGATTAAGAAGTTATGTACTCACCATAACGTTCCATCTGAGTAGGTAGCTTCATTTGTCTGCAACCATCCCTCCCTCCTTCCCCCTGGCCTTCTTCGGATCTATTTTTAGTTGGATACCCATTTTGTGGGTATATATTGAGGGGCAAACTCGATCTGAGGTCATGGAGGGTTAGTAGGGGATTATGGGTGAGGGGTGGAGCTAGGAGCTCAGATCCATTAGCTTGAAACAAGTTGCCTGCTCGGATCCGATATCGGATCCAAGACCCACAGGTTGCAGACAAATGAAGCTACCTACTCAGATGGAACGTTATGGTGAGTACATAACTTCTTATTTGTGCTTATTTCCCACCTTTCCTGTAACTAGTCTAGTCCAGATATAGATTTGCTGTATCCAGGACTGTTTGTAAGTTTCTGAGCCCCCAAGCCTTTCTGTGTTGGAGGGAGCCTTCAAGCTTATCAGTGGGGGTGGCATCATCGGTAGCCTGTCTACCACAAGAGGAGTGGTTTCTGGCCCAGAAATTGTAGTTTATTGGCCATTTGGGCAGCTTTTCCATCTCTTTCAGCTTTCTGGTTTAAAAGTCCGCATTTGTGCTTGTTTCCCACCTTTCCTGTAACTAGTCCTGTCCAGATATAGATTTGCTGTATCCAGGACTGTTTGTAAGTTTCTGAGCCCCCAAGCCTTTCTGTGTTGGAGGGAGCCTTCAAGATTATCAGTGGGAGTGGCATCATCGGTAGCCTGTCTACCACAAAAGGAGTGGTTTCTGGCCCAGAAATTGTAGTTTATTGCCCATTTGGGCAGTTTTTCCATCTCTTTCAGCTTTCTGGTTTAAAAGTCTGCATTTGTGCTTGTTTCCTGCCTTTCCTGTAACTAGTCTAGTCCAGATACAGATTTGCTGTATCCAGGCCTGTTTATAAGCTTCTGGGCAGTGCCAGAGTCTGCTCTTCAATTTTTCCTTTAGAGCTGCTAGTTGTCTCCTCTTCTGCACTTTTACTAGTCTATTAGTTTAGCACTTTACCAGACTTCTTGTAGAAATTATTGCGGCACACAAAAGTGCTACCAGCACTAAACATTCTACAAAGAAACAGCTCCAGTAGAAATTATTGTAGAACACAAAGGTGCTACCAGCACTAAACTTTCTACAAATAAACAGCTCCAGTACTTATTATTAATGCCCACCCCTCCAGACATGTCTAAAGGTTAGTTCCCTGTGCTTTCTCCTATTAACCTGGTGAACTTGGGCATCCTGAGGCAATGTCACAACTGCCTAATGTACACTGACAATCATCTCCTATTATCTCCCAGCACTCAGACTTTTGAGAGATGCACTTATATATCCAAACTGGAAGCCACACACTCTCCAGCCAAGACCAGAATAGCTGGTCTAGAGTAGAAGGTTAACACTTGCACCACACCACATGGAACACACAGCCCTCCAGAACACACACCAGCAACTGCCTTCACATAAAAACACAAACCACACACCCACCTTCATGGAGGCTCTCAATAAAAATCTACCCAAACAGCAGAGACCTCCAAGGCAGAAACGCACTCAACCACCACAACACATCACTAGTCACGAGACACATAACTCTACTAAACAGTGTGCCACTGCACCAAAGCCCCTAAGGCAAAACAGCATGCCCAACACACTAGTCGCATCCTACCATCACCCAGAATGATACCACAGTACAAGCAGAAAATGACTGATTTCAACAATTGGCTAAGTTTCTGGTGCCATGCTAAGGGGCTACAGTAACTGTCTGCCTGGGATGACATAATTGACAGACCTAGATGCTTTGCCAGGTCTTCCAGATACTGGCCAAGGTTCTTGCTGCCCCCCTGAAGTGCATTTTTAGGCAGTGTTCCGAAGACCAAATTACCACCATAAGAACTGCAAACAAATGCAATCTGAGGGTCATACTACTGAATGCTAGAAGTCTAAATCTCAAATTGCACTCGCTTGAAGCACTCCTTAAAATGGAGAACATCTACATTTGTGCTGTAACAGAGACCTGGTTCAAGCAGCAGAAAGCACCCCTGCAGTACCAGGCTGTAACTCATTCCACATCTTTCGGCCCCAGAACTTGGACCAAAGCTCCAAAGGCAGTGATGTTTCCATATTCATAAAGGATGAGCACACCTCTAGACTGGTAGCCCAACATAAAGCATCAGAGATGCTTCAGGTGCAGCTAACATTGGGTAAGAGCAATTCAGATTTGTAGCCTGCTATAGGTCACCAGTCATATCCCAAGACTCGCACTGCATGTTCCTAAGCACCCTGGAGGATATCGGAGTCCAACCTAACACTTTCATACGGGGTGATTTCAACTACCCCTCCATTAACTGGGAAAACTACTCATGTATCAATACACTTGCCCAACATTTCCTGGAATTCATTAGTACCAATGCCCTGGACCAGGTCGTTTTTACCCCCACTAGAGAGGTAGCAAAATCCTAGACCTGGTCATTACTAACATGGGCAACCATTGCTCTACACCAGTAGTCAACTCCTCCCTGGTTAGATCCGACCACAAACCAATCACCTTGGAAATCCACATCCCTCACCCCCCCCCCCCCCCCGCAAAGGTAATCATCTTGAAAAACTTCTCCAAAGCTAACTTTGGTCTCCTAAAAGCAGAGGTGACTAATTTCATGGCACCCATGCAAATGGAGAGTAGTTGCATGACTGCCGAGTCATAAACCAGTGCACTGTATGAACACGCATACACAAATGCATGGATCTCGCTATACCCAATAGAACCAAGATGCTCTCCTCCAAAAAAAGGAAGCCAAGCTGGTGGTCACCTGCCATAAACAAACTCTACAACAGAAGGAGAAAATTGATGCAGAATAAGGTGAAGTCCAAAGACTGGAAAAGCTCCCTTATCAGCCTCAACAAAAAGTTGAGATCCCTCATCAAATCCTCTAAAGCTAGCTATGAAAACAGAATTGCAGCAGATAGTAAAGACAACCACAAGGCCTTCTGTAGTTATGTAAAGAATCTCCACGGCAATACTCAGATTTGCTCTGAGCTAATGCACAATGGTACCTCCTATACAGAGCCAACAGATATTGCCAGTTTTACCCCCCCAAATGGACCAATCACAATGCCGGTAGATTGCCAGGCAATCTACTGGCATTAGATTACCAGGCACCTAGTATTACTGCTGCACAGGTTAAAACAGCACTTTCCAAGACCAAGAATACAGCTTCTGTGGGACCTGACAATATCCCTGGCTGTGTTCTACATGAACTACAGAGTGAACTGCCACCTCACCTGTGTGCTCTGTTCAATCACAGTCTCACCTCAGGCTTTGTCCCTACTGAATGGCGCACTGCTACAGTCATCCCTCTCCACAAAAAAGGAGCAACTACAGACTTTGGGAACTATCTCCCCATTAGCCTGACGAGTCTGATATGCAGAGCTATGGAACGCCTCATCATGGACCTAATAAACAAGGATATAGGGGATCTCCAAACTCTGAATCCCACGCAGTTTGGTTTTGTGAAGGGTAGATCATGCCTGCTCAACTTCTTTATGTCAGTCAGTAGAGTTGTGGATGAAGGCAAGGTGGTTCATGCAGCCTACCTTGATCTGGCCAAGGCCTTTGATACCATTCCCCACTCAGGAATCATAGAAAAACTCAGTAAGCTAGGCATCAACCTCTATATCATTAGGTGGGTTGCAAACTGGCTCACAGATAGAACCCACAGTGTGAAATTAGCTGATTCTAAGTCAGACTGTGGACCAGTCACGATTGGAGTCCCACAGGGTTCGGTCCTGGGTCCTCTCTTGTTTGGTATCTACTTCTCTGAAGTCCAGGCCAACACGAAGGGACTCTGACTCACAAAGCTGACAAAGTTTGCAGGCGATTGCAAGTTGGGAGCTATTATTAACTCCCCAAGTAATGTTGACATCCTACAGAAAGGTCTCACTGAGACCAATGACTGGTGTCAGAACCATGGCCTTAAGCTCAATGCCAAAATATGTGTCGTCATCCCCTTTGGGAAGAACGTGGTTCCCATGAATTACCACATCGATGGCAGTCCACTGAACACAGAAGGTGTTATAAGAAATCTGGAAACACAGGTTGACAGCAACCTCTCTTGACCACCACATTGCCACTGTGGTCAGAAAGTCCTTTTATGTGACATATCTCATTACTAAGGGTTTTGCATCCAGGAAGAAAGAGATCATTGTCTCCCTGTACTCTTCCCTCATTAGACCAATCATCGAGTAGAATGCCCCATTTGGCATGTACCTCACTAGACACCTGCAACAACTGGAGAGGCCGCAAAAGTACCCCACAAAGAGGATTCTAGGCCTTAAACACTTGTCTTATATAGACAGACTCAAAAAACTCCAACTATTCTCTGTCTCCATATCACCTACTTAGAGGCGATCTCTACTTGACTTACAAAGCCATGTCTGACCCAGCTCTGTTAGAAATGCTACATGTAAAGAAATCCCAATCCCTCCTCACCACACGCTCCAGAGACCTCAACCTCATTACCACAATCAGCAGAACATGCTTGAGGGACAGGTTCATACCCAGCGACTGCCCATGCTATGTAATAGACGTCACATACATGTCAAACAGAGCACCTCACTGGCCCTCTTCAAGAGAAATCTTGATGAGTGGATGGGAACTGTAAAATTCACCCCGGAAATCACTCCAGTGGCTGTACTCAACAGAGGCACTGGGAACTAGGGTCGGTTGGCACAATGCCAGGGTATTCCTATGGGCTAGGCTTGTAAAGGCTCCAGGGCCATTAGCTTAGTACACAGCTATGAACGTATGTAATCTCTGTGAACTCTTTAATGTCTCTTTCCTGGATACCACTATCCTCTTAGTAGTTGTCTGATGTTCTTCATGTTTCACTGTTGCAGTCATTGCATTTGGGTTATCTGCTTGCAGGTAGCCCTCAGTTGGCCTGATTAACAAAGTCTTGGGTCCTGCGTCGGTTGCTGTCCCTTCTTCCATGACGTCAGGTCATCAGGGGTACAAAACATGCAGCCGATGCCATTACATCAGTCTTTCTTGCCGTGCGGTGCCCGAAGCAGAAGCAGTTCGCAAGTGCCGGTTGGCCGACTCCTGAAATTTTCTTTTTCGAGTGTCAGAGCCGAAGTCTTTAACTAAAGCTAAGTACCCCATTGGGGAAACTTTTTCTTGCTCCTTACCAATGTCAGTAAAAGTTAATAATTGCATTACTTGTGGAAAGCAAATAGCTCATAAAGATTTTCATTCGTACTGTATTCCTTGCCTAGGCCCTGACCATGACGTACCTTGCTGTCGGTTTTGTGCTTTATTTAATCAGTGCACTATCCATCGTCGGTATAGTTTTGCTTATAAATATTTCGGTTCCTGGTTTAATTATCCAGAAATGTCATTGGTTAGCTATCCAACTACTGTGATTCTGAAAAAACACAAAGATAAAGACAGAGACAGGTCGCTGAGGTCCAAAATTGCCAACGACGCTTCTCCTAAGCCAGTTACCAGTTCGCCGGTACTCATTGAGGTGCTTTTGCAGCCCCTGATACCCACTACTTCTGTCTTGCAGGCCTCTACTGAGACCCATTCGTATGGGTATGTCAGTATGCCGTGAGATGCTTCACCTATGGAACCCGTGGATGTCTCTACCTTGGATGGGTCTGGAGCCGCTGTGCAGGCACTGGCTTCTGAGGGTGTTTTCAGGCCTACAGACTTGCATATTAAACCGACTCCATCTTCTATGCAAAGGCCTAACTCTCGATCTGTGTCTACAAAACTGACGCCCAGGCCACATGTTCAGGCCCCTATGCCTAAAAAACAAATGATCAAAATGACTGAAGATCTTTTTACTCTAATCAGGGGTAGTCAACCCCCCTTTCCCCCCTTCTAAGAGGCCTAGGGCTGAGTTTGACTATGAATCTTCTGATCAGGACACTGTTTCTTCTGATTCTTCTAATGAGCTGGATTTTTCCATACCTACTTATGACGATTCTGATGCAGAGGATTCCATCCCCCCCCCCCCCCGAGGATTTTTCTTTTGGAGAAACTTTACATACCTTAAGAGAGCATTTCCACTGGGAAAGTCAGGAATTTTCTGAATCAAAAAAGAGGCTTAGGGATTTCCTTCTACTACCTCAGCATAGGCCTTTGGCTATACCTCCTGTATTAGACATTGTTGATGATGTGTTTTCGGAATCCAGTATGGCCCCTGATTCCCTGCCTCCGGCTCCTAGTAAACCTGACAGATACTACAGGATTCCTGAGTCCCACAAGTTCCTTTTCAAAAATTTTGTTGCGGATCCAGAAACCATTTCTCAGGGGCCCAAGGGCATTAAGGCTTCTGCTGCTAAAGATCCTACCCCTTCTGATAGAGACACCGGGGTGCTGGATAGATGGGGTAAAAAGGTTTATACTTCTGCAACCTTGGCAATCAGGGCTTTAAACTGCCAATTTCATATGTTAAAATATCAACAGCATATTATTGGACTGCTTAAACAGAAAATGATGTTGATTTCTGACTGTCTGGAAAATAAAGATTTACAGGATTTATTACATTCTGCTGAACAAGTTGGTAAACATACTTTGCAATGTGGTCTTGATTCTTTAGAGGCCTCTTGCAGGGCTGCTGTTACTGGGTCTGTGCTTAGAAAAAATGCTTGGCTTAAGGAGCAGTCTCTGCCTGATCATGTTAAAGCTAAATTGTTGGATGCTCCTTTAAATCAGGACCGCCTGTTTGGCAACAAGGCTGAAGAAGTTCTAAAAAAAGATGGAAGATAAAGCTAAATCTATGCAAACTGTTAAAGATTTTTTACAAGAGCAACCTCCAAGATTTAGTAGGCACTGGCCTACTAAGAATTGGTCCCTTCCAGATCCTCTCAGGCCAAACCCAGACACACCAAAAGCACCAGGTTTCAGTCCCAGGAGACTCTCAGAACTAAGCAATGGGGGGGGCCTCCACTTCCAAATTCTGGAAATAAGTCACCCCCCTATGGTAAACAGTCTCAATTACTTTCTTTTAAAATTACCAAGCACTTGCCTTTTAGCCGCCCCTTTGTGGGGAAAGATTGCTCTTCATGCAAAAAACTGGGAACTCATAACACAGGACAACTGGGTTTTAAATATAGTGTCCCAGGGATACAAATTCCATTTCCACACGTTACCAACACCAAACGGGTGGCCAGACCTTCTTCTAAATCAATGGGCAGAGGCTCAAAAACAAGTACTTTTTCCCTCTTAAGCATGGGGGCTGTTCAGTCGGTACCAGAAGAGGAAAAGAGACAAGGTTTCTATTCCAGGCTTTTCCTGGTACCCAGAAAAGACAAATCATGGTGTCCAATTCCGGACTTGTCTACTCTAAACACCTTTCCGGACATTCCAAAATTCAAGATGCTGACTCTTCACCAGTTACTTCCTATGCTAGGCAAAGATGCCTGGTTGGCAACTCTAGATTTAAAAGAAGCTTACCTGCATATCCCAATCAGGGAATCTTGCAGAAGATACTTACGCTTCAAAGCAGGCTGCTTGCATTATCAGTTCTCTGCACTGCCCTTTGGCTTGTCTACTGCGCCCAGGGTATTCACAAAGTGCCTGGCTCCAGTAATTGCATTTTGCAGTCAAAGAAATATTCAAATGTATCCATACCTGGACAATTGTCTAATTCAGGCAGAAAAATAGGCCACATTTCTAACTCATCTGGAGTTTGTAAAAAGGGTTCTAACTTGTCTGGGGTACACCATAAATGAAAAGAAATCACAACTGGGTACCCTCTCAACAGATTACATTCCTGGACGCAAGCTTGAATACAAGTGCCCAGATGGCTTTCCTCACGCCAGAAAAGCAAATTCATTTGGTAACTTACTTCAAACAAGTGGCCACAAAAACCTGCTATCTGCAAGACAAATACTGCAAGCCTTGTGGTTCATAGTCTCCAGCATTCTTCTAATTCCATATGCAAGACTGCATATGATGAAACTTCAGTGGTACTTAAAAAGTCTATGGAGTCAACATTGTCACAGCCTGGAAACAATGATTCCTACATACCTTGCCTACGCCTGGATTTCCTATGGTGGGCAGAGGCCTGCCACCAAAACAAGGGACTGCCATTCATACTACTCCCCGCCGCCCAAACCCTAACTACAGATGCATCAGACTATGCATGGGGGGGGGCTCACCTGGCAGGGAAGTGCATTCAGGGCAAATGGAACCCAAATCAAATGCACCTACATATCAATCAAAAAGAAATGTTAGCTGTACAGAATGCTCTGACAGCCTTCAAGGACTACATTCTTCCAGGACAACTAATGGTAAAGACAGGCAATACCACGATTATGTGGTACATAAACAAACAAGGGGGGGTACACATTCCTACCCCCTCTGCAGACTAGCCATGACATTGTGGAACACAGCCTTGAGCTACCAAGTACACCTACAAGCTCAATTCCTGCCAGGAAAATTGAAAACACTGGCAGACGGACTAAGCAGAAATCTCATGGATCCACACGAGTGGAAATACGGATTTTCAATATGTTGATAAGCAAATGGGGGAGCCCAGGCATAGATCTATTTGCCTCCCCCCAGAACTACCAGTTGGACAAATTTTGCACAAGGACTCCTCACAAAAAAGCCTGGAAAGTGGATGCTCTGTCCTTCAGCTTGAAAAACCTATCAGTCTACGTCTTTCCCCCTCTGCCTCTACTCTCCAAAATTCTGCTAAAAGTCAAACAGGACAAACCAAGAATGATTCTGATTGCTCCAGACTGGCCACGGCAACACTGCTACCTACTCCTGCGCAGTGTGTCTCAAATATCTCCATGGCACCTGCCTCCGACACCTTCCTTGCTGTCTCAGCAGGCAAATCAAATTCTGCACCCTCAGCTCTCAACATTGAACCTTGCAGCTTGGCTAATCACCTAAATTCACCCTTAGCATCCCTCAGCAAACCTGTGATGGATGTCATTTTGTAGGCGAGAAGACCTAATACTAGAAAATCTTATGCTGACAAATGGAAAAGATTGTATACCTGGAACCAGTCTTTAGGGATGAGCACAGCAGCGCCCAATTTACCTCAGATTTTGCCATACTTAACTGAGATGCTTTACAAGGGCCTGCCTTTTTCCTCTATTAAAATCCCCGCTTCAGCTATTTCAGCTCACTACAACACAGAACCACCCCTCTTTTCTCATCCCCTGTTCAAGCAGTATCTCAGAGGGGCAAAGAACTTGAGGCCACCCAGGAGAGCTCCTACCCCTGCCTGGGACCTTAACTTTGTTTTGGAGAAGCCACCTCCTTTCAAGCCAGCTGCTACTGTAGACTTAAAATTTCTTTCTTGGGAAACAGCCTTCCTTTTAGCAATCACTTCAGCTAGAAGGATATCTGAATTACAGGCCCTTATGACAGTGGAGCCTTTCATCATCTGTCATGCGGACAGAGTGTCTTTGAGGACTAATCCATCCTTCATGCCCAAGGTGGTTTCCAGTGTGGCTCTTAATCAGTCCATTCATTTGCCAACCTTCTATCCCAATCCACAGAACAAAGGGAAACGGATTCTGCATTCCTTGGATGTGCACAGAGCTTAGATTCTACTTGGACAGAACTAAATTTCGAAGAAAATCTGAACAATTGGTAGTAGCATTTGCTGCTGGGGCAGAGGGGAAGGCTATTTCAAAGCAAACCATTTCTAAATGGATAAGCCATTGTATTAATTTCTGCTATAAGCACCATGGAAAACCTATCACCCAGGGGATCAGATCTCATTCCACCACGGCTGCATCTACTTCTGCAGCCTTTCTCAGAGGTGTTCCTACCAGGGATATTCTAGAAGCTGCTATCTGGAGTTCTGTACTTACTTTCACCAAGCAAGTTATCATTTACCACTTTTCTCTAAATCCAGAGCTGGCTTTGCCACTGCTGTCTTGCAGGGCCTTATAGCTGGTCCTAATGCTGTATAAATTCCTCCTCCCAAACATAGCTTTGGGAATCTACCCAAATGTAATGACTGCAACAGTGACACACGAAGAACATAGTACAGTTGTGTACACTTACCATAAATGTAGATGTTCGAGTGTATTCACTGTTGCAGTCCTGTTTACCCTCCCTCCAGCCCCCTGTTTTTTCTCTAACTATACCTCTACTTTCTTCCACTATGCTTACAAAGCCTTTTTGGTGTATTTGCTTTTGGTTGGAGGTATATTTTTGTGTTTTTAATTTTATTTACTCCCCATTTGGGGGGCACCTGACATCTGAGGCAAGAAAAACTGATGTAATGGCGTCGGCTGCATGTTCTATACCCCTGACGACCTGACGTCATGGAAGAAGGGACAGCAACCGATGCAGGACCCAAGACTTTGTTAATGAGGCCGACTGAGGGCAACCTGCCAGCAGATAACCCAAATGTAATGACTGCAACAGTGAATACACTCGAACATCTACATTTATGGTAAGTGTACACAACTGTACTTTCTACACTCACTAATTTGTCAAGCTTTTATGATTACATTTCTAGGGCTATGGAGATGGGAATTATTACAAGTGTAATTCCATACTGTTTATTTGGCATTGGAACAATGTAAGGTTAATCAGAATTTATGTTGGTGTTTTAATTGTTGACTCAGACAGAACCCAAAGAGTGGTGATTCAAGGAAAAAAATCAGATCCAGCACTGGTGTGATCAGATGTTCTTCAGGGATCTGTGCTCTGGCATTTGCTGTTTCATACCATTTTTGCCACTATTTCGTATGATCATTGTTGGTTGGTTAAGTATGCCGTTGATTGTAAAATTGGCATTTTTGCTAATAATGAAGATGATTTCACTAATATTAATAGGTATTTACTATGCATAGGTAAGTTGGCTACTATTTTCTCATTTAGAGAAAAAAGGGTAATGTCATGCATTTTGGTAGACAAAAATTAAGATCTATGACACTGTTACATTTAATTTATCGGGAATTAGAGAATATAGGCATCTTGGTATACTGACATAAATTTACAAAAATGTGTGAAGTTAAGCAGTTATGTTATAAGGGTAAATGCATTTCAGTGGGTCTGTACACCCTCCATTATAGATATATCAGAGGTTGACTCTTATTTGCATATAAAATGTTTAATAACTCCTTGGTCTTTATTGGATTTGGAAGTATACAATAACCTACAGATGTATAAATATCATAATTTAAAGTTCTTTTTAGAGTTGTGCAATAAAAAGAATAGAACTTGTTATTTATTACATAGGATGGTACAATTATGGAATGAATTGCCTGAATATAGCAGAGGTGTGAATAATCTATTAAAATTTAGGAAGCATTCGGATGATTGGGCTGGTGCTGTGGCATTTGATCCAATAATTGCTGAAAGAGTATTCCTTGAAAGCCATAAGGCTTCAACACTTTATCTAACGTATAGCAAATGAAGGCAGTGTGGTAAGGTTGAGAAATTTGGCACATTCTGTAAAGAGAGAGAGGGAGAAGGAGAGGTATCATTAAATGTAATGTTCATAATACTGATGAAAATTGGTTTTCTTTACAATGACATCCCTAACTGGCAACAAAGCTCTAGCTAGTTAAGTCGGTACCATGGGCCATGAACTGCCATTCTGCACTTTCAAAACAAACAAGTCACCAGGAGTGTCCTGTTGCTCTTTTTGCTTTTTTCACTTTTTTGCATCACTGCTTATACTTAAATGTAACATTACTTTGCTATATTATATGAATGGAAGTCCTGTTTGCTTTAAACAGGTGTGTGTGAACACGAACGTAACAAAGAGCTATTCTGTACATTATTAATAGGTGTTTTGCTGTCTTCACACAGGTCATTTAAGTATGCAAGCTACTATGATTGTGTAATTGTGGCTGATTTCATGCATTGCAAGACTGCTTATACTTTCATTTGGGGAGTGATTGGTATTTCTTCAAAGTGCCCAGACTGCTTTTGACCTTGGCAGCAGACCACTTTGCCTCACTCATGTCATGCTGTAAGCAGCAAAAATGTACACCATGAATGGCAAAGGAGTCTTAATTAAACGTGTGGAAACACTGCATTCCATGGGTAGGAACCAGGGGAATTTTATTCTATTACCACTCCCTAGGCATGTCTAGAGATTTAAGAGGCAAACCACTGAAGGATTGTACCTATTATTGTGCAGTATAGCCTCATCAGGTCAGTTAGGGCCCACTGTTCAGCCTGTCAGATACTAAAAAGAGATCCAACTGGACCAAGATAGAATTTTGTTATTTTTCTACCATCAGGATGTCATTGACCACTGTAATGAGGGCAGTCTGCATTCTGTGCTTTGATTTAAAAGTGGGTTGACAGGGATCCAACAAGGCAGGAGATGTTAAAAGTTAATATATTTATGTATTAAACAGTTTCCTTCTTGACAACTATCACAACAGATGGTAGGTTCGAGACAGGGTGGTAGTTCTCCAAAATGTTAGCATCCAAAAATCAGTTTTGAGGATCAGGGTGATCAAAGCCTCTTTTAATACAGATAACCCAGTTGTCAAGAAGGGAAACTATCTTAAGAATAACTAGACTTGGTGAAACAGAGCAAAATTTTATGAGAATTGTAGGGCACGGATCCAAGACACAAAAGACTTCATTTATTGAAACCACATTCGTTAACTCATCATAATGCATGTAATCAAATTCAGCTAGCGTATGTGTAGATCACCCTCTTCAGATGATCTACAAGGTCCAGTGACACAATCCTTGGGAATGACCGTTTTATTGTGGTAATCTTATCTGTAAAACAAAATTTGCAGCATTCTGGTATTCTTCAGAGGAAAGAAACTCTATGAGTAGTCTTATAGACTGGGCTGCACATTCTTTCAAGAGATCTCTGGTACTGAGCATAATGTTCACACAGATCAAGTTCTGCCTTAAGGATAAACTTGATCTGTATGAACATTATGCCATGGAGGATAATGCTCATCCACAATAGGTTAATTTAGAACATAACCCATCTTCATTCCATATATTACAATATCTTCATGTTAAAGGAAAACTGTACCCTGAAACTGAAAATAATGTATATATATATATATATATATATATATATATATATATATATATATTTCATCATGTGTTAATGTTTTGTGCTATGCTATTATGTTAGAATCACTCTAAATGTTTCTTAGTATATTTTACTTTTATATTCCAAAACAGATATCCCGAAGACTGCTATATTGACATATTTTTTTCAGTCTTTTTGTTATTCTCCCAGATTGAAGTCTGTATTTTTATGATATGACATGGCATGACTTAGACATTTTAAATGAGATTTTCTATTTTCCTCCATTTGTTAAAAGTAAGTGTTTCAAGTCACTGGCATTTTAAATAGTCTGTGAAAGCAACATCAGTTCTCCTTTTTAACTGAATTACTCTGATGTGTACTGTATGCTTTTCAAGTTTTACGTGGTCCATTTCCATTTTCTTCAGTAAAAAAAATATATATATATATTTTGTTAAGTGTATGAAGCTGTAGTACATAATTCCATATCCTTCCTTCCCATATTGTTTGGTTTGAAAATTGTTAATGTTACTTATTTATGGGTGAGTGAGAGTTGCCACTTTACTACGGCAAATGACATGGGTAAAAGCAACTCTTCAGTTGCCAAAAAAAATGAATGATTTATTAGTTTGATTGTATAGTGTTGCATAGTTTATTGCTGTTCTTAGAAAGCTTTCTCTAACAACTAACTCTTTGCAAAAGAGTTTCACTGTAGCTGTTTTTAGTAGCACCTTACTGACCACAGTAAGACACATTCATAAGATGAAAACTTTTGGGCAGTGATCCGCATTAAAAACTGTGGATTCTCCACTGTCTAGCCTAGTTCATGTGGAACGTGACAGTTTTTTTAAAGCAGCTTGAGATTTAAATAGGAAACTTTTCTGACTGTGCTTTACTAGCTCCAATGCATGTATTACTTATTTCTTCTTTGCTTTCAGATTTGCTGGACTAGCAATGGTCATATTCTTAAGCACAGTTAAATTGTTGCTGTTGTTGAAATTTATGTAACAGTGTTTATATAGCTGTTTTTGCTGTATTTCTTTCTGTGCTTTGCTTGCTTTAACACTTCCTTAAGAGTTATCTTTTAGTAGCCAGTGTAATGGCAATTCTTTTAATACTTTATATCCACATTTTATTGATTTACATTGCTGTGTTGATCCCTGGTATTGCTTTAACAGCTTAATTACTGGTTGTCTAACTAGCTGATGTTACTGAGTTGATTTACTTGTTTACTTAACCAGCTGCGGTTCTTAATTGAGTGCTTGTCTAGCTGATGTTTCTGTGTTGACGTACGGTACTTGTTAGCTGAGTTACGTGCTGCTTAAATTGTGAACATTACTTAACTACTGGATGTTCATTTCACTGTTGCAGTCCTTACTGTTGGGATATCCTACCATCAGGTAGCCTGTGACTGACCAGTCTTTCATAGCTATTCCCTCCATTAGTGTATTTGCTAATGTCCTCCTTCTGATGCAGTAATGTTTGTGGTATAAAGGGTGTATCAACCAACACCATAGTCATATCTTTCTTGCCATACATTTGCATTTGTACCTCTTTAGCATGTGTAGTCCATCAGACATCTGATAAAAAATCTTCCTGAACAGATAAGTACCCCATAGGAGATGCCTTTCCTTTACTGTTTGAATGTATAATGCCGTAACTAATCTGTAACTCAGAATTTAATTCAGAGAAGGTTATAGCTAAGGTCAGAAATCACTTGGCGTATGGTAAGTGGATGCCATAGAAGGATTATCATAATATGTGCTATTTCTGCTGTGGACTGGAGCAAAGATGTAAATTGTTTTCCCCTCTGTGCATGGTTTACCCTGTGGGCAATCCATCATTGTCAACATTGTCTCCAGGAAGTCACTGCTAAAAAGGAGGCACAATTCAGGCCGCTATGGCAAGATTCAAGGCTTCTAGGAGACTTCTATCCAAAAAGAAACATTCCAAGAAGAGGGAGAAGCAAACCGGAAATTGATACATGACCGACAACGCAGGATTTTCAGACTACAGAATCTGTTTTGGCCAGGGCCTCTGGTGTGACCATTATGCATGTGTTTGTCTCTTTGGTTTCTGGTGCATCCTGTCAGACCAACAGCTCCAAGGTTGTCTTGGCAGCCAGAGATCTTTTGTCAGTCAAGCCCTGCATTCTGATTTTGGGAGGGGAAGGCAGGATTCCCAGAATATTTGTCCATGAAGAGGTTCCCAGTGATCATATTAAGCTCTCAGTTATATACCCGAGACCCAGTGCTTCAAAGATGGCCATTTCTGAACATAGCAGGCACAAGACACTGAAAGTTAAGTAGGTGCATCCCAGCTTTCCTTGGTCTGTGCTGGGCAGAGTTTTGACCACCCTCCATGTGGACTACAACTTCAGATGCCATGGTTCAGCAGGATGAAACTTTTATTTCTTACTGGAAATGTAAGAATCCTGACCCAGATTTGCAATCATTGCCAGTAGTCATTTCTAAGAAGGGAGAGGTGGATTGCCCTGAGGTAGATTCCAAATTTCCTGACTCTCAGGTTGATGAACTAGTCTATGTATTACATACATTATAGCAAGTACTAGTTTAGGTATTTTTAAGAACAGCCTGGGTACTTATTATGGGAACAAGTGTTTTGGTATATTGGCAAGCTAGAAGGGCATTAATGCCTGTGCTTGAAATATTTGTATGTAGGGAAGGTTCCCATCAGCTGTGACCCTAGACTCTAACACCAAGGATACCCTGTCTTGTGCTTCTCTGTCAGATTTCTCCTTTGGGAATATTCTTCATAGAATGAAAGAGACTATTCAGTGGAATTACAAAGTGTACTCTGAAGCCTATTAGAGACAAAGGCCATCATGTGTCTCCCTAAGTTTAGGTCCCTTACTCTTCCTCCAGTACTGGAAGTCCTGCATCGTGTTTTTCAAAATGCAACCTTGGGAATCTCACTCTCCCCCTCCTGCTTCTGGAATGCCTGACCAGTTCTGTATAGTCAAGGATTGTTACAGGTACCTGTATTGAAGCCTTTTAGCTGATTTAGATGTGATGTACTTGGATTCTAGCAAGGGAGTTGCCTCAGATCCTACCAGGAATTACATTGAAAATAAAAAGAACTGCACTCTGACTAGATCTGGGAAGAAACTATACACTGCTAGTACCCTAGTTTTGAGAGTTTTAAGCTGTCAGTACCACAGATATTTTACCAACAGGTCTTGTTGGAGGAGATACAGTTCAAGTTAGAGAAGTTTAAGGATAATGACCTGAATCAAGATTTGTTGGACCTCTGTGATCTCTCTTACTGGGTAGCCAAACACTCTAAGAAATCTAGATGTGATACTGTAGATGAATTCTGCATGGCAACAGCAATGGGTTAGTCACTAGAAAGCATACTTGAGTTATGACTTTCTCCTTTCAAGATAGTGGGACTTTAAAGAACACAGCCTTTATACTAAGTAAGGCTTTCTTCTTTAGACCCGTGCTGAAGAGATGTTCAAGAAACTGGAAAAGAAGAGTAGGTCTACATAATCTGTTAGTTGGATTTTTCAGATGATTGTACCTATGGTGCAGCAGGATTTCCCAGCTAAGACCTGGCCATCAAACCCTAGGCAGGAATCTGCCATGTATGGCAAGGAGAAAAAAGTAAACAAAAAAACCCTGAGGGATCATCCATGAGTCAGCCTGGCTGACCTCTCCCCATCTTCTCCTAAAACCTGGTGGGCACTTGCATGACTAAGTAATTGCACTCATTCAGGAAAGTGGGTAGTAAGCATTAGAAAATAAGGATACTCTTCATAGGTAGAACAACCTTGGATGAGGTGTTGCACCAGTTTCAAGTTTCAGACTCAGTTCAGCCCTCAGATCCTCTGACATATCTTAGATGTTAGAAACAGGGACCATAGAAAGTTTGCCCTCAGGTGAGGGGGATAAAGCACAGCATTTTACTCCAGCTTGTTCCTGGTGTCAAGAGGATAGGGTCCTTGGATACCTATCTTGGATTTTGTTTATCTAAACCAATTTCTAAAAGTGCCAAAATTCAAAAATGTTTATCTTGCAGGAGCTGTAACCACCAATTCCTTGTGAATTATTCATGGTAACCCTAATTCCCTAGAAGAAGAAAAAAAACGGGAAATTCCTAGTATTTACAGTAGGGCAGATCATTATCACTTTACGCCCTGATCCTTTGTCTTGTCCACAGTGCCCAGAATGTTCACACAATATCTAGCTTTGGTGATGGCCTTTTTATAGGACAAAGTGTATTCAGATCTTTTCCGACCCAGATGATTGCTTTATTTTGTCATTGCTTTTCCAGGATGCCTCAAACACCAAGAACTTCAGTCTAAGGTTCTTCACAGTGCTGGGTCAGACATTAAGTAGAGAGACAGACATTAAGTAGAGAGACAGCCTATCTCAATGCCTCTCAGAAAGTGATCTTTGTGGGATCAGCTCTGCACACCATTACGTACAGTGTCTTCCTCACTCAGGCAATATGGAGATGCTGTCAGATGTGTTTACCTATTTCTGACAAACATAAAGGAAAAGATCATGCCAAAGAGTATCTGAGACTGCTAGGGTACATGACTGCAAATTTTGATGGAACCTTTGGTGTGCCTCCATGTGAGGAGTCTACAGTGGTATTTGAGAAGCAGGTGAAATCAACGCCATTGTTACTTGGAAACCAATGCTGACGTGCGTATGTAAGAAAATCTTATTGTGGACCCAGCAATGTCTCTTGAATGAGGGAATGCCCTTTCAGTCACTGAAACATACTAAGACCCTAATACTGGGCCCCTCAGACATTGCATGTTGAGTTCATATAAAAGATCCACCAGGTGCAAGGGACCTGGGAGAACAGGATGCAGAGAAGACACAACAACATCAAGGAAATGATGGATTTTCATTGTTGCACTCAAAGCCTTTCTCCCTGCCATGTAGGGGGAGTCCTTCAAGTACAAGCAGGCAACACTACAGTAATGTGGTACATAAACATGGAGGGACTCACTTCTACCCATTGTGCAGATTAGCCATTTGAGCTTGGGAAATTGCAGTGTAAAGAAGATTATTTCTGAAGGCTGCACATATAGTAGACAAGCAGAGCAGGAAGTATGCAGACCCCTGTGAATGGATGCTGCACGGAAAGACATTCTTTGCTGTAACCAACAGGTGAGGTCTGCTGGATATAGAATTGTTTGCTTTTTATTTGAAGAGGCAGCTGAAGCAAAATTTTCAAGGTTAAGATTTCCAGGATCCCAGATGAAATACACCTTCTCACTGGATCGGACAGGTCTGTTTGTGTATGTCTTCCCTCACATAGCTTTACTCACCAGGGTTTTGTCAGACGTTCACGAAGAGACCAGAAATGATTATTTTAGTTCTCTTTTGACCAAGGCAACACTGATTTCTGAGATATACTGCCTTAGCAAGTGGACTTTCTGTTGAGGAACAGGGGGTCCTTGCTAAATCCCAGTCTGGCCACACTGAGGCTGACAGCCTAGGTGATCTCACAGTAATCCCAGGTAGGTACAAATTTTCAGAAGATATGCTGAACATTATAAAGGGTTCTAGCAAGCCCAGCAGAAGAAAAATCATAGCTAGCACAGTGGAAAATGCTCTCCTTCTGGTACCTCTTCGGGGGGTGGCACTGGTCCTGGAATACCTGTCAGACAAATACAAAATAGGCTTAGGTGTTATACATCTGTAGTAATTCATGTTTCTGCTTTTTTAGCTTGCCTGCCTTTGAAATCCCCTCTATAGTCTAGGCCTATAATTAAGCAATTTCTGTATGGGATTTATTCACTTTAGACCACCTAAAAGCCAAGTTGATCTACCATGGAATTTAATTATGTGTTAAGAGAAAGTTGACATTACCTCCCTTTGATTTGTACTGCTTAGTTATTTTTTTGAAAGATGATATTCTTTGTGGCAATCACCTCTGTTAATGTGTTGCAGAACTTCAAGCATTAATTTCCCTAGATCCTTTTTTAGTGTTCCATCCAGATAGAGCGGCTTTCTGAAACAATCCATCATTGTTATTAAGGTGGTAATTGAATTAAATGAATTCATTCAGCTTTCAGTGTTTCTTCCAGGGTTTTGGAAGAAAAGACCCTGCAGTCTCTAGATGTGCATATACAGCTAAGATTTTACTTGCACGGAACAAAAGATTCCGACAATCTGACCAGCTGTTTGCCCTTTTTTTGCAAAAGAGAAGGAGAGCAACCCGTTTCCAAGTGGCTTGGGCATTGCATTATATTTTACATTATGTTTTGCTATCAGTATCATGGAAAACAAGTACCAGACCACATTAGAGCACCTTCCACTAGAGATATGGCTGCCACCACAGCTTTCCATAGAGGAGTTTCCATCCAGGACATTCTAGAAGCAGCTACCTGGTCCTCTCTGCACACCTTTGACAAAAATTAATTTCTACTTATGGTCTGCTTCCATTGCAAGAACAGAATTTTCTTCTGCAGTCATATAAGGACTGATTTCTGAATAGTTTATCCACCAACCCATGTCTCACTGCTTTGGGAATCTTCCCAGGAGTGAGGACTGCAGCAGTGAATTCTGAAATAAACATGGTATGGTTGTGTCAGGAATTTATCATAATGTTTGAGAAATTTCACTGCTGCAGTCCACTCTCCCTCCCACAATCTCCCTTGACTGCACCTGCTTTCCCTTGATGGTTTGGGGGTGATAATCCCATCGTATCACCCCTCACTTCCCTTTTTGTTGCCACCATACTAGGCCTTTATGCCTGTTTTTGTTAGTCTTTTATTTTGGAATGCTGGAGTTGTGGTATCTTGAGTTGGACCTGGCCAGTACTGGAATTCCCATCAGCTCCACTGTGCTCTGGGGCCAGAGATTTCTCCCCTGGTTCTGCCATTAGTAAGAAGGATTTAAAATTGATGCACCCTTTATACTACAAATCTCCTTGTGCTAGAGAGAGAGAGAATATTGGCTGAAATCCTAGGGAATAAATGAGCTTTGGAAAACTGGCTACCTGCACAGCAGAATAATTCAAGAGTGCAGACCGCAGCAGTGAAACTACGTTAACATCTAATTTATGATAAAGTTCCTAACACAACTGTACTTTTCCCAAGTTATTCCAACCACAGTGCCTTTCTCGCTGTACTTATTCTTTTACTGTGCTTAGTTGTTGTCTAATGAGCTGAGTTTCTGTTTGCCTCACTTTGCTGGATGCTCAGTACCGTTTAGAGATTTTTTTTTTTAGTTTTCTGTAGCCAATGTGTTTACCAACTTAATTGTAGAGCCAGTGTTTTTACTAGCATTATTGTAACTAGCCATCACACCCTATTGTAACTTGCTAAAGGAATGTTACTACTGTTGTATCTTTATTAAATCACTGTTACTTTTAGCCCATGCATTCATAAGATCCTACTTTTTCTCTTATTTACTCTCTACATCCAGTTGCACTTACTCTCTAGCTGTTATAAACTAATCCATATTTTTTAAGTTGACTTGACCTTTCCTTTTGAATTAGTGTTGCATGTTCTTGTGCCTGTCTCTGCCATTATGGGTACTAAAACTCCTTCCTCCCTAAACCCTTACTACATTCAGAGGTTACTCCAAAACAAACCTCTTACTCTTCTTCAAAATCAAACTTAGAAACATTTCAGTGTCTCCCACCAAGCCCATTGCCAAAGCTGTTACTTTATCTCTCAGTTCTACTTGTCTCTTAACAACTGCATAGATACAGCTGATGTCCTTCTATTCACATGCTGCTGTATTCATGACATCAGGGAGTTTGCTTCTGCAAACTCTCAAACGTCCAGCCATCATACAAAAGTTAAATGCTACTGCTAGGGTGTGTGCAACATTCTGCGCATCTTCTCTGACATCGGGTATAAAGTGGACGTCAGCATGCATCCACCTCAGAACTTTTCTACCGCCTGTGTGACTACCAACTCCAGTTGTCGCTTTATCAGGAGAAGCATTTTTCTACATCCTACTCCAGATAAGTACCCCATAGGGGTTTTCTAATCTTTTCTTGCTACTGCTTTGTGTTTCATGTCAGGTAGGAAGGGCAAGTGTAGGTGCGGAAGGCAAATTCCACATAAGGACTCACATGAGCTCTGCCTATTCTGTCTAGGCTGAGAATACGACCATACCACGTCTAGTATTTGTCAGGCCTTTGTCCCCAAAACCCTTAGAAGCCATCTAGCAGCTTTGAATTTGTACCTTGAGAACCAAAGGCTTAAACGTCTAACTGCACATATGGATTTGACATCAGTACCCTTGGAAGACCCCCCAGTCAAGAAGGCCAAAAAGAGCAGGCCTGAACAGAGTGCTGCGTCCCCCACTCCAGCCATGCCTCTCAAGGTCAGTGAAGGCCTGGAGTCCGAGCCGAAGTCCTTGGAGTTTCCTTCAGCAGAAGGCCCTGAGGAAACTATTTCATTACCCGAGATCACATTCCATAGGAAATCTCAGATGTCCGAGTCGGTCACCAAGGGGGGAACCTAGGCTCGTTATTTCCAAGGGACCGTGTGGGGTTTCTCAGATTGTAGTTTACGAAGACATAGAATCGGATGTCGTGGAGTGCAGGCTGGCATCAGGCCCTCCTACCCTCCACCGTTTTTCTCAACCATCTCCACCAGATTCTCATAGGAAGAGAAAAAAGAAGACTAAGCATAATTCCCAACCTCTGTCTTCTCCAAGTGTCGAACAGCCCCCAGAGTGGCAGGCCTTAAACCCAAGGTCTGCTCAACGCTTTCCTGGCCTTACGTCAGGGCCCAATCCCTACTCAGGCCCCTACGGCCTCTAACCCCAAGGGAGCAATCCCTGATGACCCTTCTGTGGAAGAGGATTCTTCAGAGGATGATGATGAATCCCTCACCTACTCCTCACAAATGCATTCTCCCCTGGGATATGCCTCTCCAGAGGGGGAGTCCAGTGGCACAGATTCCCCAGGTGAGGATCTCACCTTTGGTGAGACCATCACTAAGATGCAAGATTTCTTTAAATGGGATAGCAGCCATGTCAGTGAGACTCAAAAAAGATATTGTGAATGACTCCAGTTGGAGCCTCCTAGTCCTTCTACTGTGCCTGCTGTAACCCCTGCTTTTCTGGATGTGTTCATGGCTGCTTCTAAAAAGCCTGATTCACAGCCCCCAGCCTCCAAACATCCAGACAGATTCAACAAGGTGCCTGAGGCAGCAGCCTTTCTCTACAAGGCTCCTGCTGCAGATCTGGTGGTCATTTCTGTGACCATGGACTATACTTCCAAATTGCTCCCCTCTAATTCTCTTCTGCCCTCTGATAAAGAGAGCAGGATGATGGAACATCTGGGAAAGAAGGTTTACACTTCTGCCACCCTGGGTGTAAGAGCCATCAGCTATCAAACACGTATGGCTAAATATGCCCTGGCTCTCTTGGCAGATATAGCAAAACAATTGGTAGAACTACCAGATTCCCCTGCTAAGGCGAAGATCTCTTCCCTCCTGAGCTCTTGCTCCCAGGTCACAAAACGTTCTATCAAGTGCAGCTACATTGTTGTTGAGAGACTACAAACCTCTCCCTGAAGAAATCAAATACAAACTCCTGGATGTGCCTCTGGACAACAGTCACCTGTTTTGGTGTAGCAGCTGCTGGTCTCTTCAAAGCCCTCCAAACCAAAGGGAAGGAACTACAGGAACTGAGACTCATCTTTGTCTCTCCAGTACCTTGTTTTCAGAGGAATTACCAAACAAAAACTTCATTTGTGAAAACTTTTGGCAATCGACCTCAGACTAAACCCAGAAAGGAACACAGGAAGCAGGCCCCACTCAGGCCTGCCTCCATTACCCCTCCCTCTAAACAGCCCTTTCAGGGAAATCTTGGTAGTCTGTGACTACCAGGCTGCTCCCTCAGACACCCCTCTATCCATGCGCCACTCCCTTTCCCTTCCCACTTGGGAGCAGGTTACCCAGGACTCCTGGGTCCTCCCAATCATACAGCAGGGATACTTCAGGTCCTGGGAGGCCGGACCCACCCCAAATGGCATCCATCACCTACCTTATGACCAAATACCTCTCTTCCCACCAATCCTACAAGAGATCCTTGCTTAAGGAACCATTCAGGAGGTACCCACCTCGGCAAGAGGTAGAGGATTTTATTCAAGACTCTTTTTGGTCCCCAGAAAGGACGGCCCCTGGAGGCTTATCCTGGACCTATCCTACCCCAATACCTTCTTTAGAGTTCCCTCCTTCAGGATGCTCTCTCTCCCTACTCTCCTTCCCCTGATCCTTCCTCAGGCTTTCCTAGTGTCCTTGGACATAAAAGACGCCTACCTACACATCCCCATTCACCCTCTTTTCAGGAGGTAACTCTGCTTTTCGATGTACTCTGCACACTTTCAGTTCTGTGCTTTACCCTTTGGCCCTTCTACAGCACCAAGGGTATTTACAAAATGTTTGGCCCCAGTCTTGGCATTTGCAAGAACAAAGGGATTGCAGCTTTTCCATTACTTAGACGACATCCTGATCCAGGCTTCCTCAAGTTTCACAGCCCTACAACACCTAAGATTTATCATCTCCCTGCTATCAGATCTAGGATTTACCATAAGCCTCAAAAAATCCTCCTGACACCTTCCCAAGACCAGTTGTTTCAAAAGTGTCTGATTCGGATAAGGGAAATGATGGCTTGCTTACCCCCTGACAGAATTGTAATGCTCGCATCTTATTTCGAGGAAATTCTTCCCCTAAAAGCCATTTCAGTCAGGGGAATTTCTCAGGATCCTAGGGTTCATGGCCTCAACTATCCATATGGTCCCCCTGGCAAGGCGCCACATGAGGAAGTTCCAGTGGTATCTAAGTTCAGTCTGGAAACAACATTTTCACCCACTGGAATTCATGATTTCCATGCTGCCGTGCCTGACCAGGGAACTCAAATGGTGGAGCTCCCAGATTCAGAAGAATCCTGGCCAGCCCCTACCATACCTCCCAACCAGAATCTCTTCATAGATGCCTCAGACACGGGTTGGGGTGAAAGCCTAGGAAAGTGGAGAGTGAGGAACTCATGGACCCACACCCAACAGAAGGAGCACATCAATATCAAGGAAATGAGAACCCTGATATTGGTCCTAGAAATTTTCCAGGATCACTTTCTACCAGGCACTCTGTGGTGGTACACAGACAATACCACTGTGCTGTGGTGCATCAACAAGTGTGTGGGGGGGAGTCCTACCTCCTGTGCAGGCTAGGGAAATTGCACTGGGGAAAAAGATCCTTCTCCAAGCAGTTTATATCCTTTCTGCAGAAAATGTGATGGCAGATTCATTGAGCAGGACCATGACTCTGTCTCACGAATGGATGCTGAACAGGGATACATTTCTGGACCAGGTCCATCAATGGGGTATCCCAGATGTGGATCTCTTCGGCTCCCCCATGAACAGACTCCTCCAGGCCTTCTGTTCCAGGGTACCTCACCCAGAAGCTTGGAAGGTGGATGCTGTCTAGATTTCTTGGAAGGGGATGTACACCTATGCATTCCCCCCTTCCCTGTCATACAAAGAGTCCTGCTGAAAATTCAGAAGGAACAGCCTCAAATCTTGCTGGTGACTCCCTGTTGGCCAAGGCAGCACTGATTCCCTCTTCTGTTTCACCAAGCCGAGGGCAGTCACCACAAGTTACCCCACGGAATGGACCTACTCACACAGGACAAGAACACTCCTACACCCCCAACTGTCCACTCTGAACCTCACAATGTGGGTGATAGGGTGCTGATTCCCTTCAGACAGGACGTGATCCAGGTTCTGCAGGAGGCTAGAAAATCCTACCAGTCAAAATGGAAGAGATTTCATTGTGGTGTCTAAAAAATAACCTGCAACCACTGAGAGTAGAGCCTCCAGTGGCCTTGTCTTATCTGTGTGACCTTATGAAGTCTGGATTATCTTATTCCTCCATTAAAATACATTTGACTGCCATCTCTGCCTGTCTGCCTTTAGTACCTTCTCTAGCTTCCAGGTTAGAAGTCAAATTACTTCTGAGAGGAGCACTTCATCTCAGACCCCCAATGAAAACCACCCCCCCCTTGGGATCTTAACTTTGTCCTGTCCTGGAGAAATTGATGCTCCCACCTTTTGAACCAGTCAAAGACTGCTCCCTCCAACACTGCGTCTGTAAGACTATCCTCCTGGTGGCCATTACATCAGCCAGAAGAGTCTCGGAACTCCAGGCCCTTATGGCAACCCCCCCCCCTTTCATGGTCTTCCACAAGGACAGGGTATGCTTGAGCACTAAACCCCTTTTCATGCCCAAAGTAGACAATGAGCTGTCTTTAAATCAAACTATAAATCTGTCAACCTTTTTCCCCTCTCCACAGAACAAGGCAGAAAGTATACTTCATTCCTTAGACGTTCATAGACAGCTCAGGTATTACTTGGGCAAAACCAAATCCCTACGCAAGTCTGACAGGCTCTTTGTCTCTTACCACCCAAAAGCCCTGGGTCAAGCTGTTTCCAAGCAAACCATATCCTCTTGAATATCTAAAACTATTTCATGCTGTTACACTACTCACAGCAAGTCTCTCCCAGCCCCACTTAGGGCTCACTCTACCAGGGCAGTGTCCTTCTCTGGGGCATTCCTTAAAGGATTAGACATGGCTGCTATCCTCAAAGCAGCTACATGGTCCTCTGTTCATACTTTCACTAGGCACTACAAGATGGACTTGGTTTCTAGAGCCAGGGCAGGATTTGCCAGAGCCATCCTCCATGGGTTTCTGGAAGGTGCTTCTGATCTGCCTCTCCTTCCATAGGACAGGAACTTTTGCACTCTCCCTGATCATGACTACAGCAGCATATGAATAGAAGGACAGAGTATTGTTGTGTAAGAACTTACCATAACCTTAGATGTCCTTATCTTCTATATACTGCTGTGTAGTTTCCCACCCAGCCTTCCCCCTCACACTTGGCTGACTCCTGGAGTACCCACTCACGAGTTGCTGACTCTGGCGGCATTCAGTTCTGAGGTGGATGCATGCTGACGTCCGCTTTATACCTGACGTCCATTTACAACAAACATCAGAGAAGAGGCGCAGGATGTTGCGAGCACCCTAACGGTCGGACTTTTGAGAGTTCGCAGGAGCAAACTCCCTGATGTCATGAATACAGCAGCATATAGAAGAGAAAGGCATCTAAGGTTATGGTAAGTTCTTACACAATACTTTCCCATATTCCATAGATATAATGGTCAGAAATTAATTCATGTGGTGGAATTCTCACACAAACAAATTGTATAACAGAAGAAAAAAAGGTTACTTAACATGTATAGGAAAACTTCCCATGTGAGAGTGTTCAATCTCGCCGTTTGTTCTTACACATGGGTTCGGAGCCGATCCTCGGCTCTGAGTCGGCTGCTTAGCAAAGCTCTGTATCGAGAAGAAGCTCGAGACCAGCCTATCTCCCACAATTCCCTCTGCCCTTACCTCAGATCTAGTTTGCCGCTGCAACGTTCGCATCGTTTTCGATGAGCTCAGACCAACTGGCAGATAAGATACCCTTTTTTTCTAGGATTCTTAGAAAACTCTTTAGTATTTCGAATTTGAGATTATTAGTGTGTGTGTGTGTGCGTGAGTCAGGGGTTCCTTAACTTTCTATATATATAGTATATAGATTTTTAGTGAGGTTTCCCTAGGGGCCTACCCCACCCACTAATTCTGCTGGATTTGACTGAATCATAATAGCCTTTTTTGATTGCTATTGGCTTTGTTAGAGTTGAATAAACACTAGTATAACCTGTCGGTACCATCCTTAGTGTTTTTGACTGTGACTGCTTTTCAAGTTTGTTCAGGCTTTGACAAAATTATCTGATTTGACTGTGTTTTGCTTAAATATGTCTGAAAAAAGCAAAGCCAGGGTTCAAAAGGTGCCAATGTGGACAGAAAATGTCAGTCACAGATAACCATAGCTTCTGTGTCTATTGTCTTGGCCCTCTCCATCTGCAAGAAGACTGCTCTATTTGTCATTCTTTCAGTGGAAGGGTCATGACAGATAGGCGCAGGAAGCTGATGGACAGGGGCCTTTTGAAGCCTGCCTTTCAAGAGGCTCTTGATAAATCAGACCAGGCATCTAAATCCTTGAAGGAGTCGAAGACGTCGGAGCCCATGTCATCGGCTCAGAGCTCTTCATTTAAGGTTCGTTCACCGGTTCCACAGACTTCGGGGCCGAGTGTCGAACTCCTGTCTGTCACCGAGCCTCGAGTCTTGGAACCGGTGACGGAGCTTCCACCTCCTGTGCTTTTGAGGTCGGCTCCGTCTTCGATTCCTTCGACTCGTTCTTCCAGACCCCTCTCTGACTCCGACGTAGATCGTGTGGTGCAGAAGTTAATGGAGAATACGGCCTTGTCCAAACTCATCTCAGTCTCCTCCCAGTTGGTGTCGAGACTTGAAGGCCTTCCTTTATCTCCATCTGTTCCTCCTCCGAGGCCTATTCAGCCTTCGGAGCCGGGAGAGGCTGATCTGATGATCGTGGAGCCCTCAGTGCCGGAGCCGTCTTTCTCTCGGTCAGCACCGTTCACCTCGACTCCGACGGATCCATTACCGGAATCACGGAGCCGATGATCTATCCTTGGTTCCGGGACCGAGAGTCAAACCAATGTTTCGGTTCCGACTCTCCCTCTCGGTGCCTCGGCACGGATCACTTCGGCTCCGTCCTCGGGGTCAATGCCCTCGGCCCCCGCCTCGGGGATCCCTCCACCTTCTTCGGAACCGGGGGATTCCTCGACTCGGGGCCCGGGGGCCTTCGACTTTATGAGGAAGGTGTTGTCGACTCAGACAACCACTTCAGCAGAGACGGCTTCTCCCTCCCATAAAGGCCCGTTATCCTCTTCTGCACCTACGGCTACTCAAAAGCGTCGAGCACCAGTGTCTCAGCCGCTCCCAGAGGGAGCCCCTCTTCCTCGGAGGCTTCATCGGATGCCCCCCCCCGAGGAAGTCCCGAGGAAAAGATTGTGTAAGAGGAGGCACTTGGATTCTCCACAAGAGTCCTTAACATCGGACACTGACTTGGATGAATCAGAAGGGTCCCCAAAATCACCCTCAGAGGATGTCTCCTTTTCTGACATCCTGGAGATCCTAAAACAAAGAGGTGATTGGCAAGCCCTACCCCTTTCTGAGGATGAGTCAGTCTTGCTGAAGGCATTCGGTGCTTGCCCTTCCTCCTCCTGGGTCACTCCGCCCTTCGATGAGTTGATGGATTTGATTGCTCGAAGGGTGTGGGAGACACCTGACACAGTGGAGCCAGTCCCTAGAAAGCCTAATAAATATATTACGGCCCCTCAAGACAAGGCATACCTCACAAAGGGAGTTCCAGTGGACGCTATGGTGGTGGCAGCTGCCACTAAAAAGGAGATGTCTGAATCTTCCTCATCTGTCCATCCGCCTAACAGAGATTCTAGGACTATGGACAGGTATGGGAAGCGCATTTTTAGTTCAGCGACTTTTTCCATGCGATCGCTGAACTATTTGACACATTTCACACGTTTACAGAGGGATCTAGTCAAAGAGTTGGGAGATACCCTCCAGGGTACTACAGATGCTGCTGTCGAAAAGGTTACAGCACAGCTCAATACCCTTACATCAATTGTGAACTCGCCCATGAGGCTCATCTCAGATGCAGTCAAGGATCGAGTAGGGCTGTGGCTTCAGCGATTGCTCTTCATAGACAATCCTGGATGCGCTTATGCTCCTTTGCGGAAGCCTTCAAGTCTTCCTTTACTAACGCCCCATTTGATGGTGCCACTCTCTTTGGCCCCAAAGTAAAGGAGACCCTTACCCGGTGTGAGCAAGAGGGAAAGACTCTGTCTGCTGTTGGAGTCTGTTTTTCCACCCCATCTAGACCGTACCCCAAAGGGCAACGAGGTGGAAAAATGTGGTTTCGAAAACCCCAGGGTTCTTTCCCAGGCACACAGGGTGATGCCCCCTCCAGAGGCAGGGGGGGGGCAGAAGTGGAAGATGTCGCCCTGTCGGCAGAGGGGGTCCGCAAAACCAAGGTGACAGGGATACGCTCCCCGGGAAACCTTTCCAGCACTCCTGAAGGGAGGCCCGACTGTCCTGCTCTGGAGGCAGTTGGGGGTCGCTTAGCTTTATACCCTCAGGCCTGGCAAAGTCTTACCTCAGACAAATGGGTAAAAAGCATTATTACCAGAGGTTACAAAATTCCATTTCTATTTCCCCCGTTACCGCAGAAAAGATTCCCAGATGTACTGCCCCATCTGTGAGAACCTGCAGCTATAGAAATTTCAAAGCTGCTAGAAAAAAAGAGTCATCCAACCAGTCCCGGCGGACCAAAGAGGATTCGGAACTTACTCAAGGTTCTTTTTAGTTCCAAAAAAGACAGGGGACTGGAGGCCAATTCTGGACCTAAGCAATTTCAATACCTTCGTCAAGAAAGAAAAGTTCCGGATGGTCACGCTTCAGTCGATCCTTCCATTCTTACAGAAGGACGACTGGATGTGCTCAATAGATCTTAAGGACGCATACTACCACATCAAAATGGCCAGAGCGTCCAGGGATCACTTGCGCTTCAGGCTGGGAGCCAGTCACTTTCAGTTTCGGGCCCTGCCCTTTGGTCTAACCTCAGCCCCCAGGGTTTTCACCAAATGCATGGCAGTGGTAGCGTCTCACTTGAGACGCCTAGGATTCCAGGTGTTTCTGTATCTGGACGACTGGCTCCTTACTGCCACCACCAAGCGTCGACTGATACAGGCCAGGGATTACACACTCGAACTTTGTGTTCAACTTGGAATTTCCATAAATTTCGAAAAATCTGCATTGCAACCGTCACAGCATATCTCATTCATAGGAGCAGATTTGGATACCCGTTGCTTGATTCTAAGACTTCCCCCAGAAAGAATAGCCTCTCTACAAAATCACATATCTCTACTCCTGTTGTCCAAGAAATCCCCGGCCAAACTGGTTCTAAAAGTTCTGGGTCTCATGTCAGCTTCCCTCATTGCAATACCCTTGGGAAGACTGCACATGAGAGTTCTTCAATGGCTGCTGTTCGCACAATGGTCGTTCCAACAGTTACCGCTGACACACAAAATTCACATCACAAACATCTTCAAGACACACCTATCTTGGTGGCTACAGAATTGCATTCTCACCGGCGGCCGACCGTTTGTGCTACCCACTCCAACAGCTACAGTGACCACGGACGCTTCCTTGATAGGGTGGGGGGGTATCTTTCAGGGACAGACAGTCCAAGGCGAATGGACCAATCTAGAGTACAACCTGCACATCAATGTTCTGGAGATGAGGGCAGTGTTCCTAGCGTTGCAACACTTTTCTCCCCTTCTACCTCTAGGGACCATTGCAGTTCAAACGGACAACATGTCCATAGTCTGGTACATAAACAAGCAAGGAGGAACCAAATCTTACCAGTTGTGCAGGGAGGCCATGAGAATTTGGCAATGGGCAGAGTCCACGGGTCGCTTTCTGATAGCAACGCACATCCCGGGGTTATCCAACGTCATAGCGGACAGGTTGAGCAGAGCCATCCTGTTACCTCACGAGTGGTCCCTCAAACAGACAATAGCGGACATGATATTCCGCAAGTGGGGCCAGCCTTGCTGCGATCTGTTTGCGTCTCCAATGAACGCCAAATGCAGAAGCTACTTTGCCCTATTACCCCCGCCAGGGGAAGTCCCCAGGGACGCTCTGATTCACGATTGGCCCCCGGGTCTCCTGTATACCTTCCCTCCTATACCTCTGATACCAAGATTTCTGCAGAAAGCCAAGAATCTGGAAAGGACTGTGATTCTCATTGCCCCATTCTGGCCTCGTCAAATTTGGTTTCCCTTTCTTCAAGCACACCAAATACGGGAGCCCTGGATCCTGGACCCAGAGCCAGATCTACTGACCCATTCGTCAGGGGCTCCCCACCCGTCGCTTCTGTCCCTCAGACTAGCAGCTTGGCTGCTCCGCTTCCCTTCTTAGCCAGGTCTGATCTTCTTTCTCCTGCGGTTCAGAATATTCTAGTAGCTTCTCATAAAGCTTCCACTAGAAAAATTTACACTAGTAAGTGGAAGCGTTTTGTATACTGGGCAACTGCACAACATTTAGATCCCTTAATAGCCCCACTAAACAAAGTTTGAGTTTCTATCCATGCTATTTTATCAAGCAGCTTCTGCTATTTCAAACTTTCATGTAGGAGAAAATGGAGCGCCTATTATGACTCATAGGCTTTGTAAGGCTTTTCTAAAAGGGTCTTTTCATATTAGACCACCAGTCAGGTTTCCTACAGCTCCGTGGAATCTAAACGTCCTATTATCCCAACTAATGCTACCACCCTTTGAACCAGCCTCATCCTGTTCTTTAAAGTTCTTGTCATGGAAAACTCTCTTTCTAGTAGCTATCACTTCAGCTAGACGAGTGTCAGAACTTCAAGCTCTTTCCATTAAGCACCCATATTTGATCTTTCACCCTGATAGGGTATCCCTACGCACCAACCCGTCCTTTCTTCCCAAGGTTTGTTCAGTCAACAACATTAATCAGTCCATTGAACTCCCCACATTTTTCAAGAACCATTCCAATAAGCTGGAATATATGTTACACAAGTTGGATGTTCATAGACAACTCAGATGCTACTTAGATAGAACAAAGGATCACAGAAAAGCAGACCAACTTTTTATAGCCTTTGCGGACAGCAGAAAGGGCATGGCAGTGACAAAGCGTACCCTCTCCAAATGGCTATCTGATTGTATTACTTTTGTTTATACTGCTACTGAGCAGAGTTTGCCCGCCAAACCGAAAGGACATTCTACTAGATCAGTATCTACATGCCTGGCTCATGCGGCCCGCCTACCTTTAGATACTATTTGTGCGGCCGCCACTTGGTCTAAACCACATACGTTCATCACTCATTACAAAGTGGATAGGATTTCCAGGGACAGGGCAACCTTTGGTTCCACTGTGCTCTGGAACGTTCTTCGTGAGTCTCTCAGGATCACGGAGCTAGGGACGCTACCCATGTGTAAGAACAAATGGCGCGATTGAACACTCTCACATAAAGAAGTTATGTCCTTACCATAACGTTCCATGTGGAGTGTTCATCTCGCCTTTGTTCTTACATTCCCACCCTCCCACCCTCAGGTCAGGAAGAACGTCCAGTTTAGAGGTCTGGTTTGGTTCTCCCGCTTCTGATTTCTCTCTGCTGTTACTGCTGGTTTCAGCTACGCCTTGGTATGTATGTTTGCATTCCCGTTGGGATCTGGTATTGTTTTGCAAACTAGATCTGAGGTAAGGGCAGAGGGAATTGTGGGAGATAGGTTGGTCTCGAGCTTCTTCTCGATACAGAGCTTTGCTAAGCGGCCCACTTGGAGCCGAGGATCGGCTCCGAACCCATGTGTAAGAACAAAGGCGAGATGAACACTCCACATGGAACGTTATGGTAAGGACATAACTTCTTTTTTTCCACAAAAGAAATCTAGACCACACTACTGGAAAATGTAAAGTTACTTATGAGTTAAAAAAATGCCACCTCTTCTGCCAGAAATAGCTACAAAGCCATCCTTAGCTATATCAGGAATGTCAGGTGTACACACACGTTCTACTCAGAGCTAGGGTCTATGGAGTCTACTCTGATCCTGACACAGTTGACAAAATACTTGCTGATATATTTGGCTACAGTTTCATCCTACCTCTGAAACTCTGTTTCACCCTACCTCTGAAACTCTGTTTCACCATCATCAACCCAACCATACTGTATCCCTCTTGATGAAGTTTTAACATCTCTGTCAGAGACCAAGGGTCCAGAAAACATGCCTGGCTGACTGTTAATAGGCATTGAGTCCATTTTTGTTCAACCTCTTCTTTAACCTGTTAAAATGTAACAGTTCCACTCATTAATGGCTTTGAGTCTGCTACAATGTTCCCCCACAGTCCCATAAGTCTGACAGTATGAGCAGATGTCATAAATGATGATATACAGAATTTTCAGTCCTGTAACTAGTCTAGTCCAGATACAGAGTTGCTGTATCCAGGACTGTTTGTAGGCTTCTGAGCCCCCCAAGCCTTTCTGTGTTGGAGGAAAGCCTTCTAGCTTATCAGTGGGAGTGGTAAGCATTAGGTAGCCTATCTACCCCAAGAGGAGTGGTTTCTGGCCCAGAAATTGTAATTTATTGGCCGTTTGGGCAGTCTTTCCATCTCTTTCAACTTTCTGGTTTAAAAGCCCACATTTGCACTTGTTTCCCACCTTTCCTGTAACTGGTCTAGTCCAGATACAGATTTTCTGTATCCAGGACTGTTTGTAAGCTTCTGAGTGGTGCCAAAGTCTGCTCTTCAACTTTTTCCTGAGATCTGCTAGTTCTCTCCTCTACAGCACTTTTACTAGCTTATTAGTCTAGCACTTTACCAGACTTCTTGTAAAAATTATTGTAGCACGTAAAAGGGCTACCAGCACTAAACGTTCTACAAGAAAATGGCTCCAGTACTTATTATTAATGCCCACCCCTCCCGGTATGTCTAAAGGTCAGTTCCCTGTGCCCCTATCCTAAGGCAATGTAGCAACTGCCTCATGTATGCAGACATCTCTCTACTCTTACCTCCCAACACTCAGACTTGCGAGAGATGCACTTATATATCCAAATTGGAAGCCATGCACTCTCCAGCCAAGACTGGAATAGCTGGTCAAGAGGCGAAGATCAACACTTGCACCAGACCACATAGAACACACAGCCCTCCAGAACACACACCAGCACTGCCTTCACATAAAAACACAAACCACACGCCCACCTTTGCGGAGGCTCTTGATAAAAATCTATCCAAACAGCAGGGACCTACAAGGCAAAAATGCACTCCACCACCACAACACAACACTAATCACGAGACACATAACTCTCCTAAACATTGTGCCACTAAACCAAAACCCTTAAGGCACAACAGCATGCCCAACACGCTAGTCATAGGTGACTCAAGAGTGAGGCACACTGATGTCCCACTCACTAGGTTGAATAAGGAGAAAGTAACAGCTGCCTGTCAGGTGCCAGGATCCACCACATAACACATGAACTCAGGTCCCTCATTAACAGGTACAAATATGACTCTGTCATTGTACATGTGGGTGTGAATGACCTGAGACGTACCTCCCTGGACTACATGAAAAGAAACATGGAGGAGCTCTCGGATTATGTAGCCCAGGCGGGTGTGACCCTAGCCCTGAGCAGCATCCTACCATCACCCAGAATGATACCACAGTACAAGCAGAAAGTTATTGATTTCAGCAATTGGTTAAATTTCTGGTGTCATTATAAGGGGATCCATTATCTGTCTGCCTGGGATGACATGATTGACAGGCCTCAGTGCTTTGTCAGAGATGGCCTGCATCTGTCATCCCTGGGCTTCCGGTTACTGGCCAAGGCTCCTGCCACTCCTATAGTGCCTCTTTTAGGCGGTGTTCAAAAGACCAAATTACCACTGTAACAGTTACAAACAAATGCAATCTGAGGGTCATACTTCTCAACGCTAGAAGTCTAAATTTCAAAATGCACTCGCTTGAAGCACTCCTTAAAATGGAGAACTTCGACATTCGTGCTGTAACAGAGATCTGGTTCAAGGCAGCAGAAAGCACCCCTGCACTACCAGGCTATAACTCATTCCACACCTTTTGGCCCCAGAACTTAGACCGAAGCTCCAAAGGTGGTGGTGTCGCCATATTCATAAAGGATGTGCACACCTGCAGACTGGTAGCCCAACAAAACGCATCAGAGATATTTCAGGTGCAACTAACAATGGGTAAGACAACGATTCAGGTAGTAGCCTGTTATAGGTCCCCAACCATGTCCCAAGACTCACACTCCACATTCCTAAGCACCCCGGAGAATATTAGGGTCCATCCTAACACTCTCATACTGAGCTACTTCAACTACCACTCCATTAACTGGGAAAACTACTTGTCTACCAATACACTTGCTCAACGTTTCCTGGAATTCATTAATTCCAATGCCCTGGACCAGCTGGTTCTTACCCCCACTAGAGGTAGCAACATCCTTGACCTGGTCATTACTAAAATGAGCGACTATTGCTCTACACCAACAGTCAACTCCTCCCTGGTTAGGTCCGACCACAAACTAATCACCTTGGAAATCCACATCCCCCCACAAAGGTAGCCACCATGAAAAACTTCTCCAAAGCTAACTTTGGGCTCCTAAAAACAGAGGTGGTTAACTTCACAGCACCCATGCAAATGGAGAATAGTTGCATGACTGACGAATCGTACACCAGTGCACTGTACGAACACGTACACAAATGCATGGATTTCGGCATACCCAAAAAAACCAAGATGGTCTCCTCCAATCTGGTGGTCCCCGCCATAAACAATTTCTGCAACAGAAGGAGGAAACTGATGCGGAATAAGGTGAAGTCCCAAGACTGGAAAAACTCCCTTATCAGCCTCAACAAAAAGGTGAGATCCCTCATCAAATCCTCTAAAGCTAGCTATGAAAACAGAACTGCAGCAGATAGTAAAGACAACCACAAGGCCTTTTATAGTTATGTAAAGAATCTTCATGGCAATACACAGATTTGCTCTGAGCTACTGCACAATGGTACCTCCTATACCGAGCCAACAGATATTGCCAATATACTGGCCGACAGATTCACTGCCAACTTTACCCCTCTCTCCCCTCACAAAAGATCTATCACATTAACAGTAGATTGCCAGGCACCCATCATTACTGCTGCACAGATTAAAACAGCACTGTCCAAGACCAAGAACACAACTTCTGTGGGACCTGGCGACATCCCTGGCTGTGTTCCACATGAACTACAGAGTGAACTGGCACCTAACCTGTGTGCCCTTTTCAATCACAGCCTCACCTCAGGCTTTGTCCCTGCCGAATGGCGCACTACTACAGTCATCCCTCTCCACAAAGGAGGAGCAACTGCAGGCCCTGAGAACTATCACCCCATTAGCCTAACGAGTCTGATATGCAAAGCTATGGAACACATCATCATGGACCTAATAAACAAGGATATAGGGAATCTCCAAACTTTGGATCCCACACAGTTTGGTTTTGTGAAGGGTAGATCATGCCTGCTCAGCTTGGTTGACTTCTTTGAGTCAATCACTAGAGCTGTGGATGACAGCAAGGTGGTTCACACAGCCTACCTTGATCTGGCCAAGGCCTTTACCATTCCCCATTCAGGAATCATAGAAAAACTCAGTAAGCTATGCATCAACCCCTGTATCACTAGGTGGGTTGCAAACTGGCTCACAGATAGAACCCACAGTGTGAAAGTAGTTGACTCCAAGTTAGACTGCCGACCAGTTATGAGTGAATTCCCACAGGGTTCAGTCTTGGGTCATCTCTTGTTTCTTGTTTGGTATATACTTTTCTGAAGTCCAGGCCAACATGAAGGGACTCTGGCTGACAAAGTTTGCAGACGATTGGAAGTTGGGAGCTATTATTAACTCCCCAAGTGATGTTCACATCCTACAGAAAGGCCTCACTGGAACCAACGACTGATGTCAGAACCATGGCCTTAAGCTCAATGCCAAAAAATGTGTCATCATCCCCTTTGGGAAATCCCAGTTCCCGTGAATTACCACATCGATGGTAGTCCACTGAACACAGAAGGCTTTTTAAGAGATCTGGGAACACAGGTTGACAGCAACCTTTGTTGACCACCACATTGCCACTGTGGTCAGAAAGTCCTTCTGTGTGGCACATCTCATTACTAAGGGTTTTGCATCCAGGAAGAAAGAGGTCATTGTCTCCTTCTACTCTTCCCTCATTAGAGCAATCATCGAGTACAGTGCCCCATTTGGTATGTACCTCACTAGACACCTGCAAAAACTGGAGAGGGTGCAGAAGCACCTCACAAATAGGATTCTAGGCCTTAAAAACTTGTCCTTTAATGACAGACTCAAAAAACTCCAACTATTCTCTGTCTCATGTCGCCTACTTAGAGGCGATCTTTGCTTGACTTACAAAGCCGTGTCTGACCCAGCTCTGTTAGAAATGCTACATCTAAAGAAATCCCAATCTCTCTGCACCACATGCTCCTGAGACCTCAACCTTATTACCACAATCAACAGAATGTACTGGAGGGGACAGGTTCATCACCCAGAGACTTCCCATGCTATGGAATAGACTTCCCATGCTATGGAATAGACTTCCCATACATATAAAATAGAGCACCTCACTGGCCCTCTTCAAGAGAAATCTTGATGAGTGGATGGGAAATAGAAAATTCACCATGGGGATCATTCCAGTGGCTCTACTTGACAAAGGCACTGGGAACTAAGCTTGGGTGGCACGATGCCAGGGTAATCCTATGGGCTAGGCTTGTAAAGGTTCCAGGGCCATTAGCCTAGTACACACCTACGAACCTATGAATTTAGCTTTATTAAAGGCAGATCCTGTCTACTCAGTTTAATTGATATCTTCACCAGAATCACAGAAAACATAGATGGCCATTTTTCCACACTGTGTATCTGGTTCTTGTTAAGGTCTTCAACAGCATTCTCTTTGCATATGTCCCTGCATCATTTGCATGGATAGCCAACTGGTTTACCGAAAGGACCCACACATTAAGGTTGAGGGTACTTCTTCCAGGCAAAAGAATGTAATCAGTGGTCATTCAAAAGCAAGGTCTTGGCCCCCCTCCTCTGTCATCTACTTTTCTGATGTTGAGGCACAAGTTGATGATCTGTGGCTTGCTAAGTTTGCAGAAGGCTACAAACTAGTTGCCATAATACAATCTCCTTTGGGTACTCACATTCCACAGTGTAGGCTTGAACAGTTAAAAACAAAACATATGATGTACCAAACATGGCTGAGTACAGGCTGAGTAGGGAGAAATTTACGGTCAGTTCCTTATCAGGGGCTAGGATCCATCACATTACATATGCATTCAGGTCATTGGACCACAATTACCAATATGACTCAGTTATAGTCCATGTGGGAGTAAATGACCTGAGACATACCTCCCTAGACTATATGAAGAGAGACATCATGGAGCTCTCAGAATGTGTGTCTCGGGCTGGTATGTGTCTGGCATTGAGCAGCATTTTCCCTTCTCCAAGGAAGATACCACAATAAGAACAAAAGATGTAATGTGATCCTATCTCACCTACCTTCATTACTGACTGGCTCGGAGCCGAGAGTCAGCTCCGACTTGGCCACTATAACTAGCACAAAGTCTCTCATTGGCTGGGCTAACCCTGTATCCCAGGATGCATCACGCCCAAACCCCCAGATCTCGTTTGCCGCTCCTAGAGTAACGACGTGGTCTCGACTTGGCTGTGGCTAAGTACCCTCTCTTTTGTTTTTGAACTTATAGCTTCGAGTTTATTATACCAAAAAAGCTATTCTAATAGCTACGTTGTCTGTTGTATCCATTGTTGTGAGATTGCGTTTGTTGTTGGTTAATCCTTCTTTTTGGCGGACTAGGCCTCTTTAAGTTAGAGGGCCTTTGCCCTATCTTGTGTTGTTAGTGTTCGGGCGTTTAAGTTAGAGCCCTTTCCTCCCTCCCTACCTTGTGTTGCTGAGTGTGCTTCATGTGATTTATTGTGTAAATTTGAAATATTGTTGCTGCTTGTGGATTGTGTTCCTTATGTTGAGCAAGGAACCAAAAGAACATAAGCCATCTGGCTTTAAAAAATGCGCCAAATGTGCATGTAAGATGTCGCTGACTGATGGCCATGCCATCTGTGTATATTGTCTTGGTGCCATACACTTGCAGGAATCCTGCAGTGTGTGTCATGCTTTTTCTGACAGGGTCTTACAGGAGAGAAAAAATAAACTTATCCTCAAGGGTTTGATTAAACCCTCCTTTGAGGAAACTTTGGCGTCCTCTCCTCCCTCTGAGAAATCCAGGTCCAAGTCTAAAATGAAGTCCCCGGCTCCGACTAGTTCATCGGAGCCTCCGGAGAAAAGGTCTAAAACTACATCTCATTCCTCGGCTCCACTGGTCTCGGAACCGCAGGAAGCACTGTCCAAGGCTGTGTTTCCTTCCTCGGCTCCACTGGTTTCGGAGCCGCAGGAAGTATTGTCTGTTGTGGGGTCAGCTTCTTCGACTCCACGGTCGTCGGTGCCGAAGGAGGTTGTGGTGGTTCTCTAGCCTGCTTCGGCTCCGATCCTTTTGGAGCCGATTCGGAGCCATTTCCCCAGTCTTGTCTCGGCTCCGACAGAGAAGGTTTCTCGATCCCCGTTTGTCTCCTCCAAGTCCTCCAGGCTCTTGGATTCGGATGTCGATAGGGTAGTCCAGAGGCTCCTCCAGTCACCAGTGTTAACTAAATTATTTTTGGCTCCAGCCCAGTCGGCTCCAGAGCCAGCTACTATATCGGTTCCGTTTCTTCCTCCTCCGACAACCTCGGTGTCATTGGAGCCGGAGTCTGCCGAATTGAGTGAAGTCCCTGGGTCGGCTCCGAAACCTCCTGCTAGTCTTTTGGATCCGACATCGGCTCCAACCTTTTCCATTCCTTCTACAGGTTTCGTTACTCGGGTGTCCGCAGTCTAACCCGAGGGGGATACATCGGGGCTTCAGACTGCGGCTCCGAGTCTCCCCCTTGGTGCTTCGGCTAGGGGTACCCCGACTCCGGTCATGGTCTCGGAGGCGGGTTTTTCATCCGATTCTGGTGGACCTGCCTTCGAGGCTATGAGGAGCGCACTGGCCAAGTCCATAGTGACTTCACCTGAATCAACAACTCCTTCCCTAGATGCTGTGACTAGAGCTTCTGGTGCCCCCCTGTCTCTGGACAGCGGGGCTACTAGGCCTGAGGATACCTTCATGTGCGGTCCCCTACTTTCTGAGGGCCCTTCAGAGTCAGTGCCTGAAGAGCCTCCCAGGAAGAAGTTGTGTAAGAGGAAGCACGTAGACTCCCCAGATGAGTCTGTCACCTCAGACACCGACCTCGATGATGCAGAAGGGTCCCCGAAGTCGTCCTCTGATGATGTCTCATTCTCTGATATCCAGGAGATCTTGAGACAGCGGGGTGACTGGCCATCCAAGAGGAGTCGGTCTTCCTCAAGGCCTTCGGAGCATAGCCTTCCGCCTCCTGGGTGTCTCCACCCTTCGATGAATTATTGGATCTTATTTTTCGAAGGGTGTGGGAACACCCTGACTCTGTGGAGCCAGTTCCTAGCTGCCCCAATAAGTTCTTATCTGCACCTCCTGGAAAATAATTTTTGACCAAGGGAGAACCTGTGGATGCTATGGTGGTGGCGTCTGCCACCCAGCAGGATGTGGCACTGGCTTCTACTTCCATCCATCCTCCTAATAAGGAGTCTAGGAGTATGGATAGGTATGAAAAGCGTACCCTGTCTTTAGCGACCTTTACATTGTGGTCGCTGAATTACTTGCGTCATTTTACGTGGCTCCAAAGGGATCTTATAAAGGAGTTGGGAGATACCCTGTCGGGTAACTTGCCTGAGGCATTGGCCCAGTCTGTTAACACCCAGCTGTCTACCCTTTCTTCCATCGTCAACTCGTCCATGAGGCTCATATCTTATGCAGCTGAGGGGGCGGGTAGAGCAGCGAGTTCGGGCTTAGCCTTTAGGAGGCAAGCTTTGATGCGCTTGTGTCATTTTGCGGAGGCTTTCAAGTCTTCTTTCACGGACGTACCATTCGACGGGTCCTGCCTTTTTGGACCCAAAGTGAAAGACACCCTCACTAGATGTGAGCAGGAGGGTAAGACTTTGTCTGCCGTTAGGGCCCGTTTTTCGCTTCCCACTAGACGTTATCCCAAGGCTCAGAGGGGAGGGAAAATGTGGTTCAGAAAGTCTCAAAAGTCTTCCCCTGCCCATCAAAGTGACCCCCCCTACAGGGGCAGAGGAGGGGGGAATTTTAATGGAAGGTGTCACCCTAGAGGCGGTGGAGGACCCCGAGAGTCCTTTCGCGGTTCCTCCTACCAACGTCCCTGAGGGATTACCCAACTGTGCGTCTCCGGAGCCAGTCGGGGTAATTTTTCGGAGCAAGTTCAGGCCTGGGAGTCCATCACTCAGGATCGATGGGTGCTTCGTATCATCACCGGAGGTTACACCATTCCCTTTATTCATTCCCCCCCGCCGTCAAGAAAAATCCCGGATGTTCCACCCAGTCAATGGGATCAGGCAGCTATAAAGGTCTCAAAGCTGCTAGAAAAAGGAATCATCCAACCAGTCCCCGCAGACCAGATCGGATTAGGAACTTACTCAAGGGTATTTTTGGTGCCAAAAAGAACAGGGGACTTGAGACCCATTCTGGATCTCGGCCGTCTAAACCGCTTTGTAAAGAAGTCCAAGTTCCAAATGGTCACTTTGCAATCCATTTTCCCATTGCTGGAAAAAGGAGTATGGATGTGCTCCCTCGATCTCAAGGATGCCTATTATCACATCAAGATAAACAAGGCTTCCAGGAATCATTTACGCTTCCAGCTGGGAGCCAGTCATTTTCAATTCCGGGCCCTGCCCTTTGGTCTCACCACAGCCCCCAGGGTGTTCACCAAGTGTCTAGCAGTGGTGACAGCTCACTTGAGACGTCTAGGATTCCAGGTGTTTCCTTATCTAGACGACTGGCTCCTCACTGCCCCCACCAGGCATCTACTTGTTCAAGCCACGAGAGCTACTGTCAAATTGGGCCATCTTCTAGGGATTTCATTCAACTGGGCAAAATCTGTATTGCCGCCATCACAGCATGTTGCCTTTATCGGCGCAGAGCTAGACTCTGTAGAGATGAGAGCTTTCCTACCGACAGAGAGAATAAAAGTGTTACAGGCCCAAGTCCTGGCTTTACTACCCTGGGAAAAAGCCCAAGCCAGGATGGTTCTTCAGTTGTTGGGATCAATGGCGGCTACCATTCTCCTAGTTCCGCTAGCCAGGTTACACATGCGAATACTTCAGTGGCTCCTTTCGGCCCAGTGGTCATATCAGGAACGCCCCTTGTCCCATCCGATTCTCATCATGGAGAGATGCGGCAGGATCTGCGTTGGTGACTTCTCTCGTCCAATCTGGATCAAGGGAGACCCTTGAGCCCCCCCCCCGTCCCCTATTGCCACAGTGACCACGGATGCCTCCCAGATAGGGTGGGGGGGGCATTATCTGGGTGAGACGGTCCAAGGTATGTGGCAAGACCACGAGGTTCACTTGCATATCAGTGTTCTAGAGATGAGAGCGGTGCTTCTAGCATTGCAGGCACTTCACAGCTCTCTTCCCAGGGGAACTATTGCGATTCTTTCTGACAATATTTCGGTTGTCTGGTATCTGAACAAGCAGGGAGGAACCAAGTCCTACCCCATTTGCAGGGAGGCCATGAGAGTGTGGAATTGGGCGATCACTTCCCAGAGCTTTCTAGTGGCAACGCACATTCCGGGGAAGTCCAATGTGATAGCAGACAGGCTGAGCAGAGCTATTCTGATGCCTCACGAGTGGTCCCTGAACGACAGAGTGGCTGCTCAGATCTTCTCCAAGTGGGGCCTTCCCTGCTGCGACCTCTTTGCCAGCCCCCTGAATGCAAAGTGCAGCAATTTTTTCACTCTGATCCCCCCACAGGGGGAGTCACCCAGGGATGCTCTTGTCCACAATTGGCCCTCCGGTCTGCTCTACGCCTTCCCACCGGTGTGATTCAGAAGGCTACCTGCTTGGGAAGCAAGATGATTTTGATCGCACCACACTGGCCCCGTCATGTTTGGTTCCCCTTCCTTCGGAAGTATGCGATGGATGGTCCTTGGATTCTGGACCCAGCTCCAGACCTATTGACTCATCAGTCAGGACAGCTCCATCCATCCCTACGAACACTCAAGCTCGCTGCCTGGCTCCTCCACTTCCGACCTTAGTCAGACAGCATATCTTTACCCCGGAAGTAGTACATATTCTGTCTTCCTCCCACAAGTCTTCTACTAGGAAAATATACTCTAGTAATTGGAAGAGATTTGCAATTTGGGCTCAGCAACGTGATCTTGATCCCCTTACAGCCCCGGTGTCGGCGGTGTTAGATTTCTTAGCAACACTGTTTAGACTGGGCTCGGATGCCTCTACTATAAAGGTTCAGTTGGGAGCAATCTCCAGTTGTCATGTTGCACATGAGCCTTCCCTCATGGGTCATAAGCTGTGTAAAGCCTTTCTGAAAGGAGCCTGGTTGCTTCGCCCTCCGGTTTCGCAACCCGTCTTGCCATGGGATTTAGATGTGATGCTCAGAGCTTTGACGTCTTCTCCCTTTGAGCCGGCAGCCTCCTGTAAATTGAAATTTCTGTCAAGGAAGACTGCCTTCTTGGTAACCATAACTTCAGCCAGAAGAGTATCGAAGCTTCAAGCCCTTTCTGTTAAAAACCTCCTTATTTAATTTTTCATAAGGACAGAGTATCTCTGAGACTTAATCCTTCTTTTCTCCCTAAGGTCTCTTCTGTCCTTTGTCTCCACCAGTCTATTGAACTTCCGGTCTTTTTTCCACGGTTTTCCAACAAAGCGGAATACAGATTTCACCAGCTGGATGTGCATAGACAACTGAGGTTTTATTTAAATAGCCAAATCTAAGGATGGAAGCAAGCCAAAAAACGACCAAAACCACCAATAGGGCTTGCCAGAAGTGTCCAAATAAAGGTTGGAAACCAAGAGAAGATTTCTAAATAGAAAATTTCTTTATTGAAAACCACAATAATGCCAGACCAATATGTACGTTTTCGAATAAAAAACAGTCTTCGTCCAAGGATGAAGACTGTTTTTTAGTCGAAAACGTACATATTGGTCTGGATGAAGACTGGTTTTTAGTCGAAAACGTACATATTGGTCTGGCGTTATTGTGGTTTTCAATAAAGAAATTTTCTATTTAGAAACCTTCTCTTGGTTTCCGAACTTTATTTGGACACTTCTGGCAAGCCCTATTGCTGGTTTTATTTAAATAGGACACAACAGGAGAGGAAATCAGATCAGTTGTTTGTGTCCTTTTCGGACAATAGAATTGGCAGATCTGTAACTAAGGGCACCATAGCTAAGTCGATCAGAGACTGCATCTCTTTTATTTATGCATTAGCGGGTAAGGATCTTCCCTTTCCAGTTAAGGCGCATTCTACCAGGGCTATGTCAACTTCAGTGGCCTTTCATGCTAGACTATCCATAGATGAGATATGTGCAGCGGCTACTTGGACTTCTCCACATACCTTTATTTCTCATTACAAACTGGACGTGGCCTCTAGAGGTCGGGCTTCCTTTGGTTCCACAGTGCTCAGGAGTGTTTTCCAGTGAGCCTCCCGGGATTTAGGTGCTAGGGACGCTGTCCCGTCAGTAATGAATGTAGGCGAGATAGGATCACATTACATCTTTTAGTTATGTACTTACCATAACGATAGATGTATGTGATCCATCTCGCCTACATTCTTACGTACCCGCCCTCCTCCCCCCTACCTGTTGGACTTGGAGAAAACTTGTATTCTGATTCCTCTGAGGATATTATTTTTCTCTCCTCTTACATATATACCCTTGTGGTGTGGTGTATGTGGGAAAATAATATTGGGGCAAACAAGATCTGGGGGTTTGGGCGTAATGCATCCTGGGATGCAGGGTTAGCCCAGCCAATGAGAGACTTCGTGCTAGTTATAGTGGCTTAGTCGGAGCCGACTCTCGGCTCCGAGCCTGTCAGTAATGAATGTAGGCGAGATGGATCACATACATCTATCATTATGGTAAGTACATAACTAAAAGATTATTGACTTTGGCTTAGTTTCTGGTGTCATTCTAAGGGGGTGCAATATTTGTCAACATAGAAGGAAATGGTTAACAGACCATGCTGCTTTGCCAGGGATGGTGTACACTTCTCCCTTCTAGGCTTTTGAATATTAGTTAAAACATTGTCTTCCCAATAGTGCTTTTTTAGGCATTACCAAACTGAAAGTACTTACGACTTGGCAAATCAAAACCAAGAAAATCTAAAGGTATTACTGCTCAATGCTAGGAGTCTAAACAAAAGTCTCCACTCCCTAGAAGCTCCCTTTAACCTAGAGAATGCTGATGTCTGTGTGATCACTGAGACATGGTTTAAAGCCACAGAGAGCACACCGACAGTGAAAGGTTAATACTGCCTTCCACACATTTAGGCCAGCTACTTCGCAAGCAGACACTAAAGGTGGAGGGGTCTCTGTTTACATCAAAAATAGGTATACTTCTAGGCTGGTCAAGCAGGACAATGCACTTGAGCTGATCCATGTTCAATTCACCATAGGTAAAATCCAATACCACTTCCTTGCAAGCTATAGGTCCCACTCTATGACCCAGGAAACCCATACCATGTATTTAAACTTATTAGAAACCCTAACCATCCAACCCAATACCATATTTATGGGTGACTTTAATTATCCTACTATTAACTGGGAATCCTAAACGACACCAAATGTACATGCACAGAGATTCCTAGATTTTGTAAACACAGACTCCCTGGACCAGATAGTCAGTACACCAACCAGGGCTGCAACCATACTGGATCTGGTCCTCACAGATCTGCTGCAGAGCCCCTATTGTAATGCCTTCGCTGGTAAGGTCAGACCACAAAATGGTCTCCTTTGAAGTAAAAATAAAACCTGGACCCCCAGCTAAATCTGGAATATTCAGGAACTATTCTAAGGCTAACCCCCTGCAGTTAAGTGAGAACCAGGCAAAATTTCAAGCCCCCATAAACCCTGAGAACACTTTTGCCTATGCAGAACTGTTCACAGAAACCCTGTATAAGTATGTTAATGGCTACATAGAGGCAGCTGTACACACCAGGAAGAAGTACAGCACTAACTCAAAAAACAAGCCACCCTGGTGGAATCACAAAATCATTCGTCTGTATAACAGGAGGAAGAAAGTCATGGCAAAAATTAGGAGGTGCAGCACCCAGGCAGATAAAAGTACTCTCATCAAACTAAACTCATAGGACAAATAAATTCTACCAAAGCCAAATTTGAAGTAAGTTTGGCCTCCCAGGCCAAGGGCAACCAGAAAGCATTCTTTAGCTATGTCCGCAACCTCAAAGGCAGTACACAATTGTGTGCAGAGCTCATTGTAAATGGAGCCACCTATGCTGAGCCAGAAGATATAGCAAACCTCCATAAATTCAGCTCCATCTTTAGCCCTCTCTCCCCTTCAACCTTCCCTCAGGAAATATCATCAAATATAACTCCCCCTACTATCACTAGGGGACAGGTCCTTAATGCTCTCTGTAAGACGAAGAACACTGCATCAATGGGCCCAGACAATATCCCAGGATGCCTTCTAAATAGTATGAAACATGACCTATCAGGGCCTCTGGAATTATTATTTAATTGTAGCCTCCAAACAGCCTTTGTGCTTCATGAATGGCGAAAGGCAACAATCATCCCTCTGTACAAAAGTGGGCCATCTACAGACTCTGGAAATTACAGACCCATAAATCTCACTAGTCTTATATGCAAAGCCATGGAAAGAATTATCATGGAGTTGATCAACAGAGATATAGTAAAGCTCCAGACACTGGACCCAACCCAGTTTGGTTTCGTCACTGGCAGATCATGCCTACTCAACCTGGTGGACTTCTTCGAGAAAGTCACCAAAGCAATGGATGAAGGCATAGTCATTCATGCTGTCTACCTTGACGTTGCCAAGGCATTTGACACAAAACCCCTCTCTGGTATTGTTGAGAAACTCAATAGGTTAGGTATAAACCTGTATGTCACCCGGTGGATAGCCAACTGGCTCACAGATAGGACTCAGGAAGTTAGAATTGACAATTTCACCTCTACAAAGAGGCCAGTCACAAGTGGAGTCCCTCAGGGATCAGTCCTTGGACTGCTCCTTTTTGGCATTTACTTCTCAGAAGTCAAGGCCAATGTCAGTGGTCTCTGGCTGACTAAATTTGCAGATGGTTGCTAATTAGGAGCTGTCATTGAATCTCACACTGACACAAATGTTCTCCAGGAGGGCTGACACAGACAAACAACTGGTGTCAGAGCCATGGACTTTAACTAAATGCCAAGAAATGCATAATACTATCCTTTGGGAAGTCATCCATCCCTGGTAACTATCATATTGACAACACACCCCTTAGAGATGACCCAGTAGTCAGGGACTTAGGGACACACACAGTAATCTAGCTTTTGATCATCACATGTCTGCAGTGGTGAGGAAATCAGTCTATGTTGTGCAACTTATAAAAAAAGGTATGGCATCCAAGTCAAAAGAAGTAATTGCGCCACTGTATTCGGCATTCATCAGACCTGTCATTGAGTACAGTGCTCCCTTTAATATGTACCTAACCAGGCATATCCAACAATTGGTCCACAGAGGTTCCTCACTAAAAGAATACAGGACATAAGTAATATGTCCTGTGCAGACCTCCTCAAGGCCCTGTCCCCCTGTATTTTATCTCCTACATGTTTTTGAGGGGAGATATATGCCTGACATACAGGCCATTGTCAGACCCACTGTGATGGACCCTCCTGCATGTTCACAAAACAGCACCAGAATTACCCACTCTAAAGACTTAAACTTTGCCTGTGATATAAATAGGACCTGCTGGAGAGACAGGTATGTATCTCAGAGACTACCCTGTCTATGGAGCAGGCTCCCCATCCATGTGAAGCAGAATTCCTCCCTAACCCAATTCAAATGCAACTTGGACAATTGGATGGGAAACTAGAAATTCATCCCTGGTTTGGCACTTATGTCTCTAATGGACACAGGTAACCTGTAAATGGTTCATCTCCTAGGCACATGCTTACACTTATCAAGGGTATCAAGAGAGATTTTGGGATGCATGGCTAGGGTTAAAAAGGCCCTTGTGGTCGTTAATATAGTAAACACCTACGAACATGGGATAAAGTTTAATGCAAGAAAATGTACTTTTGAATGATTTTCTTTTGTTTGGTAAGCATAAATTCCCTAGATTATATTATATTAAAGATACTCATCCCTTAAAATTGACTCGGTCATTTGGAATCTGAGTCCTTTGACAACAGTGAACTTCCTTCTACCTGGCACAACTGATATCTGTAAGCATATCCTGTTGGAGTAAGTAAGTCATAATTATTCTCTGTACTTCTCTTGTCAGGCTCATCATATAGAATACAGTGCTGCCTGCAGCATGTACCTTTGTAAGCATGTTACTTCACCAAGAAAAATACTGGTTTAAACTCATTAAACTATGCTGATAGGCTAAAATCCTTGCTACTTGTACTCTATTGCATACATGCTCCTTCACAGTTATCTGTGCTTAGCTTTCCCCTCCATGAAACACCCCACACCGTTTCATATCCTGACTAGTAGCATGGTAGACACCCATACTGGTAAGGACCTTAACCTTTCTTGACACATGAATAATACCTTTTAGTATGTTAGAATTCTAATCCTACATATTCCCTATTTATGGAGTACGTACCCTATACATCTCAAGCAGAACAACACATTGGCTGCCTTTAAAACTAATCTGGACAGTTTAATGGATAATTGCAGATTCACCCATGGGGTATGCAGTGTTTCCTTCTTGAGTGGGACACCTAAATTATTCCTGGTATATTCTGCTGTAAAGTCTAGGCTTCTCGGTGGTTTTCTGGACTGTATGCCAGTTATTATGAACCTAAATGAAAAAACCTTCATAATCTGTGACAGGTAAACAACTGAAGATAAAAATTAAATAAGTAAATAAATGGCATTAAAAGGCGTTTGGGGATTAAATGACATTGCAAAGTTTGTGTATTAAACTGGTCTCTGACTTCTCAACACTTACTCTGGCTGGCTCCATTCAATTTTCCCTCCCACCTGCCCTATTGTTGTTGTGTTCTTATAACTTGGTGGCTTTGGCATTGCCAGCCTCTTATAAGTTTGTTATTGGGCACTCCTCTCAGTCCCATCACATGAGCTCATTCTACTGAGTACAGTGAGATTATTTGGGAAGGCCCACCCCTTTAGTTTCTTAATCTTGAATTATCTTATGTTTCCTCCCTTTCTACTTGACAAAAAAATTACACTCTATTCACCTGCTTTTACTGTATTTCACTGTATTTATACTGTCTCTCTTCCTACTTTAATACTTTATTTTGCTTTTGCTACTGTTAATTGCATGTATAACACCTCTTTTATTACTGCTTGCTAGTAGCCTGACTACCTTGAGAACATTGTTTTACAGAATTGCTGCGTTACACTTTTTTTTTTTTTTTTTTTTTTGCTGTCGTGACTGTGATTTTAAGCACTTTAAATTTCAAATACCTCTGCACTTTTTAGCATTGGATAGATTCACTCTTGCATAATCTAGACTGTCTTGTATCACTTGAGCACTAAAACCTGCTCCTCACTGAGATACTGAAAGATCTGAGGCATCTGTTGCTTCCAACTAACTGTAAGTGCCTGTTTCTGCTCTTATATTGCACTCTTAATTTGTATTTGCATTCTACTGTCTGAATTGTCAGAACTGTTTTTGGCCATATTTTACTACATACTCTACTAGTTCAGCTGTAGCATAGCCCAGTTGCAGGCTTGCTGTTTCTGGGTCTGTTTTGTAACCTCCAAGCATCAAATTCAAGCCATCTTTGTTGGAGAAGGCTTTTCTGCACCCTTGTGGGAGGAGAGTGCTGTCTGGGTCCCATGTAATCAAGGGTGATTGGACTACAGCTCAGAGAGTGCATCCTTATTTGCTAGTTTGAGTTAAGAGTTATTTCTTGTTTTATATAAGCCCCACGTCTGCACTTCCTTGTGTGTAGCACACCATCGTGCACTTCTGCTTAGCAAGCGGTAGTTATTGTTGATGATTATAGTAGTAATTGTTTTTCTTTGTTAAAGTTTCCCTTAGCACTTTGCTTGTGGTCTTCCAGGTTATTTGCGGCTCAGTTCTACTGTCAGGTAGGACAATAAGCCTAGCCTCAGAGGTACCAAAACACCTCTCACCCACTAGCCATTCCTAAGTGCGACCTCTCTTCGTGACCATATAAATTTACATGACACTATGGAGGTACAGTGTCCCACAGTTTCTCCATCCAGCTTGGTCAACATGGACATCTTGAGACAGTGTAATAACTGCCTCATGTTCACCGACAACCCTTTGCTCCTGGACCACACAAACTCAACATGTGAGAGATGCAATTATATTAAGAACCTTGAATTCATACTCTCTCAGACACCAATCAATACATATGACAGTGAGTGGGTCATCAGCATGCACACCTCACCTCGTACTCCACCCAAATCCACATCACACATACCTACATATGTGGAGACCCTCACCAGAAACCTAACAAAACACCAGAGACCTCCCAAATACAAACACAAGCACACTACACAATACTTCCTGTGCAGAACAGAACACACGTAATAGCTCACGTACCAGTGTCTCACCTGTCAAGCCCTTAAGGCAAAACATAAAACCAAACATATTAGTCATAGATGATTCCATCTTGAGACACACAGATGTCCCTATCACCAGGCTGGATAAGGAGAAGGTCATGGTCAGCTGTCTGTCAGGTGCCAGGATCCGCCATATCACACATGCACTCAGGTCTCATAACAATAGGTACTGTTATGGCTCTGTCATAGTCCATGTGGGTGAGAACGACTTGAGACATACTTCTCTGGACTATATGAAGAGAGACATGATTGAGCACGTGGATTGTGTTTCTCAGGCTGGTGTGTCCATAACCTTAAGCAGCATTTTATCTTCAACTTGGATGATGCCTCAATACAAAACGAAAATGATCCAATAATTGGCTTAGTTTCTGGTGTCATTCCAAGGGGATACAGTATCTGTCAGCCTGGGATGACATGATCAACAGACCTCAGTACTTTGCCAGAGATGGTCTTCATCTGTCAACCTTGGGATTTCTTCTAGGACAAAATTCCCAATGTAAGAACTCCATCTAAGAACAACCACAAGGTTATGCTGCTTAATGCTAGGAGTCTTTTCATGAAACTGCATGCACTGAAGCAGTCTTCATCTTGGAAGAAATGGACATTTGTGCAGACACAGAGACCTGGTTCAAGGCTGTGGAGAGCTCCTCAGCCATATTGGGCTACACCTCCTTCCACAAGTTCACACCACAAACTGATGGCATGAAAACTAAAGGAGGTATGGTGGATCAATATTCATTAAAGATAAATACACCTCCAGATTGGTTAGGCAGTATTATTCCTGTAGATGATCTAGGTGCAGTTAATGTTGGTAGGACACGTATTCAAGTCATTGTCAGCCTTAGGACCCCCTCCATGAATCAGGACACTCACTGTGGCTATTTGGGTCTACCTGAGTCTATCAAGACACATCCAAGCACTATGGTTTTGGGTGACTTTATCTACCCATACACTGACTGGGGAACTAACTGATGCACAGACTCACTTGCCCAAAGGTTCCTCCACTTCATTAACTCCATTGCCTTGGACCAGCTAGTTGACACCCCCACAAGGGGTGCCAGCATCCTGGATCTGGTGCTTACCAGTATGGGGGATCACTATAGCACCCCATTTGTGAGGTATTCCCCTGTGAGATCTGATCATAAATCAGTCTCATTCAAGGTTACTGTCACACCTGCCCCCCCCCCCCCCCCCCAGCATTAACTAAATTAAAAAAACTTCTCCAAAACAGATTATAACCTCTTATGGGATGGTATAAATAGCTTCACTATGCCTCCTACCTCAGATGTAACTGGCAACTATGCTGAGTACTACACAAATGCTTTATACAAACAACTAAATAACTGCATTGACTCGGCCATACCTGATGGGACCAAAATAAGCTGCTCAAGGAAGAGCAAACCTGTCTGATGGACAACTGCCTTTAACACGCTTTACAATAAGAGGAAGAAATTGCTGTCTAAGAGTAAGCGGGAGTGAGCCCTAAACTGGAAACACTCCCTCCTCAGCTTAAACAAGCAAATAAGACTTCTTGTGAAGTCCTCCAAAGTTAACTACGAATCCAAATTAGCATCCTCAACTAAGGATAACCATAACGCATTCTTTAGTTACACCCATAACCTAAAAAGAAAGGCCCAGATTTGTGCCAAACTGGTAGTTCATGATACCACATATACTGAGCCTGTAGACATTGCTAACCTGCTAGCTGACAAGTTTTGTGAAAACGTCACTCCCCTGTCCCCACCACACTTACCCAAAGACATCCCTACCACCTGTCCTCTACCTTGTATCTTTAAAGAACAGGCCGTGAATGCCCTCTCTAAGGTCAAAAGCACAGCATCCATGGGAGCTGATAGCATCCCAGGCTGCATCCTACATGGGGTCAAAGAAGAATTAGCAATGCAATTGGGTACTCTTTTCAATCATAGTCTAAGCACTGGCTTCATCCCAACTGAATGGGAAAAGGCCACCTTTATCCTGTTGCACAAAGGTAGTGCTTCCACTGACCCTGGGAACTATAGACCTATTAGCCTGATTAGCCTTATCTGCAAGGCCAGATAAGGCTAAAGAGAGAATTATCATGGACCTTAACAAAGATATTGGTAACCTCCAAACCCTTGACCCTACACAGTTTGAATTTGTCAAAAGGAGATTATGCCTGTTAAACCTGGTGGACGTCTTCAAGACAGTCACCAAGGCCCTTGATGAATCGAAATCTGTGTATACAGCTTACTTAGACTTAGCCAAGACTTTTAACACTATCCCCCAATCAAGCATAATTGACAAACTCACTCAGCTGGGTATCAACTCATACATCATTAGATGGGTCGCTAACTGGCTCTCACTGATAGAACTCATATAGTCAAAATAAGGGAATCCACCTCCAACAGCAGACCTGTAACCAATGGTGCTCCACATGGATCAGTCCTGGGACCTCTACTGTTTGAAATCTATTTTTCAGAAGTACAAGCTAAAACTAAAGGTCTGTGGCTTACAAAGTTTGCTGATGACTGCAAACTGGGAGCGGTCATAGAATCTCCAAACGATGTCAGCATGCTACAAAAGGATCTTACACAAACAAGTTATTTGTGCTAAAGTCATGGCCTTAAACTCTATGCAAAAAAAAATGTATTATCATCCCTTTCAGTAAGAGTGACATCCCTGCTAACTGTCACATCAAGAACAACACCCTAAGTATGCATTCAGTGGTGAGAGACTTGTGCACACAGGTTGACAGGAACCTTACCTTTGATCACCATGTCTCCACAGTGGTAAGAGGGACATTCTATATTGCTCATCTCATCAGTAAGGGCATTCCCTCCAGAAAAAAAAGAAGTTATAACCTCCCTGTATTATTCCCTCATCAGGCAAATAATCAAGTATAATGCCCCTTTTGGTATGTACCTTTCCAAACACCTGCAACAGTTGGTGAAACCACAAAGCTTCCTCACAAGGAAAATTCAAGGGCTTCACCATCTGTCTTATGAGGATCATGTGAAATCACTGTCACTTTATTTTGTTTCATACAGACCGCTGAGAGGCAATCTATGCCTTGCATATAAGATGATCTTTGACCCTACCTTATTGGAAATGTTGCATACCCATAAGTCATATGGTACACAGATTGCTCGTTCTAATGGCCTTAACCTGGCATGTGACATTAATAGAACCTGCTGGAGGGACTGATTGGTCTTGCAGAGGTTACCACACCTTTGGAGCAGACTCCCTGTTCATGTCAAACAGACCACCTCATTGGCCATCTGCAAAAGCAGTCTGGATGATTGGATGGGTAACTGTAAATTCACACCAGGGGTTCCACCTATGTCTCTCCTCCTACCACCCAACACTACAACCTGTGAGAGATGCACTTATCTAGCCAAACTGGAGGTAAAGCTCTCTCCAACCAAGACTGAACTTGACAGTCATGAGGAGAAGGTAAACATTTGCACCACACCAAGCTCATCATAGTCTCACTAAATCTACACTACCAAAATCCACACGTAGTAACACAAAAACATTTGCGGAGGCTCTCAATAATAATCTGTCTAAGCAACAGAGACCTCCAAAGCAGAAACGCAAGCAACCTCCATCCCCCAGCACAACCCAAATGACACATAGCCCACAGACTCAGTGTGCCACTGGGCCACAGCCAATAAGACAAAGCAACATACCCAACACACTAGTCATAGGTGACTCTATAGTCAGGCACACTGATGTCCCACTCACCAGGCTAAACAAGGAGAAGGTTACTATCAGCTGCCTGTCAGGTGCCAGGATCCACCACATAACCCACGCACTCAGGTCACTCCACAACAAGTACAAATATGACTCTGTCATTGTCCATGTTGGTGTGAATGACCTGAGACATACCTCCCTGGACTACATGAAAAGAGACATGGAAGAGCTCTCCAATCTTGTAGCCCAGGCAGGTATGGCCCTAGCCCTGAGTAGCATTCTGTCATCCCCCAGAATGATACCGCAGTACAAGGACAAAATGATTGACTTCAACAATTGGCTAAGCTTCTGGTGTCATTCTAAGGGGATCCAGTATCTGTCTGCTTGGGATGACATGGTTGACAGACCACGATGCTTTGCCACAGATGGCCTGCACCTGTCGTCCCTGGGATTCCAGATACTGGCTAAGGCTCTTGCTGCCCCTATAGTGCCTTTTTTAGGCAAGGTTCAAATAACAAATTCACCAACGTAACAGGAACAGGCAAGCAAAAACTGAGGGTAATGCTACTCAATGCTAGAAGTCTAAATCTCAAAATGCACTCACTCGAGGCACTCCTTAAAATGGAGAACATCGATATCTGTGCAGTGACTGAGACCTGGTTCAAGGCTCCAGAGAGCACCCCTGCAGTACCAGGCTATAACTCATACCACACTTTTCGGCCATGTAACCTGGATCAAAACACCAAAGGTGGAGGTGTGTCCATATTCATTAAGGATATCCACACCTCCAGGCTAGTTGCTTAGCATAATGCATCTGAGCTTATCCAAGTGCAACTAACTCTGGGCAAAACTGCAATCCAAATTGTAGCTTGCTACAGATCTCCCACCATGCCCCAGGATTCCCACTCCTCTTTTCTTGATGTACTGGAAAATATTAGGGTTCAACCAAACACCCTAATAATGGGCGATTTCAACTACCCCACTATTAACTGGGAAAACTATTTGTGTACCAACTCCTTAGCTCAATGCTTTCTGAAATTCATTAACTCCAATGCCCTGGATCAACTTATCCACATCCCCACCAGGGGCAACAATATCCTAGACCTAGTCATTACCAACATGAGTGACCGGTGTTCCACACCTGAAGTCAGCTCCTCGTGGTCCGATCTGACCATAAGCTAATCACCCTTGATATCCACATCCCACCCCCACCCCCCATTAAGGAAATCACGGTAAAAAAATTCTCCAAAGTCAACTTCATGCTTCTTAAGACAGAAGTGGTGAACTTCATGACACCCATGCAGATGGACAATACAGTTACAACTGCTGAATCCTACACAAATGCACTTTATAAGCACTCACATGAGTGCATGGATCATGCTATCCCAAACAGATCCAAGATGCTATCCTCCAAAAAAAGGAAGCCAATCTGGTGGTCCCCTGCCATAAACAAACTGTACAACAGAAGGAAGAAACTGTTGCAAAAGAGAGTAAAATCCCATGAGTGGAGGAGCTCCCTGGTCAGCCTCAGTAAGAATCTGAGATCCCTTATAAGATCCTCCAAAGCTAGCTATGAAAACAAAATCGCCACTAATTCTAAGGACAACCACAAAGCATTCTATAGCTATGTCAAGAATCTCGATGGCAACACCCAGATCTGCTCTGAGTTACAACACAAAGGCATGAAAATTACAGAACCAACTGATATTGCCAACATCCTGGCAGATAGGTTCAGTGCTAACTTTACCCCCCCACCCCCTAAAGGGCCCATATCTATACAGGAAAATTGCAGAGTCCATGTAATCACAGCTACGCAGGTAAAAGCTGCACTCTCTAAAGCCAAAAACACAGCATCCATGGGACCGGACAACATCCCAGGCTGCGTTTTACACGAACTTCATAACGAACTGGCTCTCCACTTAAGCACCATGTTCAATAACAGCCTCGCATCAGGCTTTGTGCCCACTGAATGGCACACAGCAACAGTTATCCCACTCCACAAAGGGGGAACCACCACTGCTCCTGGGAACTATCGCCCTATTAGCCTGACGAGCTTGGTCTGTAAGGCCATTGAATGTATCATCATGGAAATCATACACAAAGACATTGGTAACCTCCAAACTCTGGATCCCACCCAGTTCAGGTTTGTGAAAGGCAGATCATGCCTCCTGAACCTGATCGACTTCTTTGAGGCAGTCACCAAGCCGTAGATGAGGATAAGGTGGTTCACACAGCCTATCTTGACCTTGCCAAAGCTTTTAATGCCATCCCCCATTCTGGAATTATAGCTAAACTAGGTATAAATCCCTACGTCACAAGATGGGTTGCCAACTGGCTCACTGACAGAACCCACACTGTAAATGTTGTAGACTCCAAGCTGACCTCAAAGCAGTGACAAGTGGAGTACCACAGGGTTCCATCCTGGGACCTCTCCTGTTTGGTATCTACTTCTCTGAAGTACAGGCTAACACAGAAGGCCTCTGGCTAATGAAGTTCGCAGATGACTGCAAACTAGGAGCCTTAGTGAAGTCCCCAAATGATGTGGACATCCTACAGAAGGGTCTCGCTGAGACAGATGCCTGGTATCAGAGCCATGGCCTCAAGCTCAATGCCAAAAAGTGCAGTGTCATCCCCTTTGGTAAAAATTCTGTACCCATGAACTACCACATAGGCAGCAATCTACTTACCACCAAATGTGAGATGAGACCTTGGGACCGTAGTCTCTCCTTTGATAGTCACATCGCCACAGTAGTCAGGAAGTCCTTGTACACGGCACACACCATCATAAAAGGGTTCTTATCCAGGAAAAAAGAGGTCATTGTTCCCCTCTACTCGACACTCATTAGACCCATTATAGAGTACAATGCCCCTTTTGGAATGTACCTCACAAGACATCTGCACAGCTGGAAAGGCCACAGAAGTACCTCACAAAAAAGGATTACTGGCCTCAACCAAATGCCCTACACTGACCGCCTCAAAAAACTCCAGCTTTACTCCATAGCATATCGCCTACTCCGAGGTGATCTCTGCCTAACATATAAAGCTATGTCAAACCCAGAGCTGTTGGACATGCTACACCTAAAGAAATCCCAATCCCTCCGAGCTACATGCTCTAGGGACCTAAACCTTGTCACCACAATAAACAGGACATGCTGGAGGGATAGATTCCTGTCCCAGAGATTTCCCATACTCTGGAACAGGCTACCCATCTATGTCAAGCAAAGTTCTTCATTAGCATTCTTCAAGAAAAATCTTGATGACTGGATAGGAAATAGGAAATACACACCAGGGATCACTTCTGTGTCTCTGCTCAACAGTGGCACAGGAAAATAACTTTCTTGGGTGGCGTAAGCCAGGGAACCTTGTTGGCTAGGCTTACGTAGGTCCTTGGGCCAATAGCATAGTACCTACCTATGGACTGGTGTCTAGGGTGCTGATCGTGTAAATAATAGTAAAACTTGGCTAGGCTTGTAAAGGCCCTAGGGTTATTAGCTTAGTAACCTCCTATGACATCTAGATGATGATATATAGATTAAAAAATAAACGGATGACGTTAATTACATTGGAGGGTGGAGTTGTCCTTTAAGACTAAGTAATCCCTTCCCTCACCACAGCTGTTGACCTGCAAGGAAGTGAGGTTAAATGTTGTGATCGATTTGTGCATCCTAGTAGAGCGAGCAATGATTTTCCTGTTGATGAGAAATTCATCTTCTTCTTACAATTAGTGGTTTAAGGGAGAATTCCTTTCAGAACTACGTCATTAGTTTGGTTTGTAACTGTGACCTTATATTTTTCATTTGAATCCCCTACGCTTTCCATATTTTAACACTGAAAGTCGGAATTTGCAATTACAGGGCTGTATTTATTGTACTATCTGCTGCTAATCACTGGTTGATGTTTCTTCTGTTTAGTACTGATGCTAACAGTTTACATTCAGGTGATGACGCAGCTTTTAGCTATATTTCATACTCAGCTCTCTGAAGTTGGTCCTATGACACTGATCGGCATTGACCAGTTTCAGGCTCAGCCCGGGTGAAATACAAAGCATTTTACAAACGAAAAATACAGAAATGTCAGTAATAAGCTTTGTTCCTCCTAGAGTTACTGACTTGCTGCATGAAGTCATACATATTTAAGTGCATCTGTGCTATTCAATAATTAAACATATTCATGAATTCATTTTCACTAACAGTATGGGGTGTTGTATGCAAAAATCTTTTCTAAAAATATAAAAAAGTATTGCTTCTCCTTTGAACTAGCTGCTGTGATTTTCAACTGCCAGTGCTATGATTTTTAATTGCTCACAGGTTGAGAGGTTGAGTAAGAATTCCTGTCAAAAAATGCATTTCAAAGATAATTTTGTTCTGTGTTGTAATTTGTACTACTGCTGAATGCATATTGCATATTGTACCCTTGCTGTATTTGAAATAGACAGTAATCTGACAAAAATTAATTTAAATGGAATTTTATGGAAAAATCTAGTTAATTATTAAGTGCTTAACCATTGGAAGGTTTACTGTATCTCTGAGGCATGGAGCCCTGACTGTAACCCAAGTGAATGGGATTTGATTAGTGGTAGAAGTAGCACTGGAGAAGGTAGGCAGGGAAAGGGATGAGTGAAGAGGCATAGTTTGCTCAACTGTCCCAGAAGGAAGACTGGGTTTACATGCACTCGGAGGCATGAAGTGCAATGCCCTGTCCTTGGTGAAGAAATTATGTGCAGGGGCAGGGGTGCCTGTAAGAAATGTCTTTTGTGAAAGTGAGAACGCCTCATAAAAAGTACACAAACTAGAGCCCCAAAACACCAGAAATGCTTTAATTACCCTAAGCAATGCCTTAAGGCAAACACCATTTCTCAATGCCTTATATTCATAGATGACACATATCCACCCATTGTTTCTTGTTCACTAGATCACTGTTGCAGTAGCCTAAGTTAAATGGGATGTATCCTGACAGGTACTGGATGTCTGGCTACTTCCAAAGCTTAAGGGCACCTTTCTTGTGCCCATATGGCTGTTAGCTGTAAGAGAGCTGGTATTAAATACATATGGGTACTAACAATCAGAATTTTTTTGCCATTAAAATAACCCGCAAGTCAAAGTCCTTTGTATTAGTAAATGTAATGTATTTAAATAACATCTTAAAATATTTATTTTAAGTTATGTTACTAGCATACATAGAATACATAAATCAATTATTTTACTTTGGTTTTATTGTTTTTAAAACATCTAATGACGTGGTGACAAATATGTCCTTTTAAATGGTAATGAGCAATATTTGCCAAATGGAATCTGATTGGTGACACAGTTAATGGTTTAATCTGTAAATTTGTATAAGAATGGAAGAGGAAATGGCATTAATTGTATTCTGATGAAGTCTCCTGAGAGAGATGAAAGCGCTTAACACATTATTTTTATTTGTGTTTATATGGCATTAAATCTTATTTGGATGTGTGTCGGACCGTTTCTATATCATTCTTTGCCACTTTAGAGCTGTCAGGCTGTCAGTCAGCTCCTCTAGAGTCCTCAGTCTTTGCTGTTCATTATGCTGCTAAAAGCCGAGAGGCAGACATGTCATCCAATTGTATGTCTGCTTTTGGCAAGAGAGAACCATTCTTGCCCTCATCGGAGGAAGGAGTGGCTGTTATTCCCTTACAGGGCCACGCTGAAGAGTTTGATTCCTGGGGCGATAGCCATATTGTCTGAGTACTCCTTATGGTAGACACTTCCAGGAAATGTAAGCACAAAGTGGTGTACTTTAGTCCTGTATTCTCTTCAGCTAGGAGAGTGAAGGATGATTGGTTTGCCTTTCCAAAAGGCCCATTCAAATTCTTGTAGTCACTGCATTCTGAGTCTTCCCAACAGTCTGAAAGAAAAAGGTCACCCGCACCATCAGATTCTGATTCAGAATCTGAGGTTTAGGAACTTGGCTGAAATTATGCTTTACAAGTTTGTACTCTAGAGGACCAGGAGTCTGAGTCTGAAGAAAGCATTTCCTCAGATTCCCTAGTAATACAGTTTTTTTTTTTTGACACTGTTGGCAGAATAAAGGAGTTACTTAAGTGGAAACAAAAAGAAATGTGAAAAACTCAGTAAAATATTATCAATTATTATAGTTGGATTCTTCTCAGTCGGTGGCTTTCCTCCTTGTTTTAGCAGCTGTAGAGGATGCCTTCAGTGCAGCAAGTAGTAGCCCTGACAGTCAGTCACTAGTCCCTAAGAAATCTGATAAGTTGTGAAAAGTTTCTTAAATACACAACTTTCTCCTTAGAAACTCCAGAGCAGATCCTGCAGTGGTTTCTCTTTCTGAACAGACTTCTTCCAAATACCTTATGGCAATTAACTCTGTTCTACAAGACAGCTTTTGAACCATAAATTGGCAAGCTCACATTTCTCTTCAGGCTTCCTTCTATAATATGCAAAATTTAATTTCTGATGTTCATTCCTCTGATACTAAGCCAGCTTTGAATACTTTACTTTAATCTGTTTCTCAAGTTACTAAACCTTGTCTTAAATGTTTTATATGACACTGCTGATGCTGGGTCCAGGGCAGATGGGTCAGTTATGAGGTTTGATTGGCTGCATACTCAAAATTCACCAGAGGATGTGAAAGCTGAACTTATCAATGCACCTTCAGATAAGGAATTATTATTAGTGCCTTCCTCTGCTGAAGTCCTCAAAAGGTCTGATTAAAGAGGGAAGATAATTCAAGGAGTCTGTCAGATATTTCAGTCCCCTATTCCCAAATGTAATAGAAGCTTTCCTTCTAGACCAGGATCCTTTTGCAAGAAACAATACAAACAATTCCAGCAAAGGACAGACAAACTTTCAGGAAACAGTAGCAGGTTTAAAAAAAGGAAGGTCGGCCTTCCCAAGAACAATATGAAAAAACAGATTTGACTATATCTCCCATCAGTCTTTTCCCCCCTCTCACCCTGGCAGTCCAGTAAAGCTTTCCCAGTACCTAGGTGTCTTCACTTTCATCTTTAGCATCCGATTACTTCAGACATCTGGATCCTAAGAACCATTCAGAATAATTACAATGGCTGTGGGACTCTCTTCCTCCTTCCATGCATTCCCCCACATCCATCCAATCAAACCTTTCCGCTTCCTCTTATCCTTGATCAAATGCTGTTTCAGGGAGTGATATACCCAATTCCTCCAAATCAAAAAGAAAAAAGAGTTTTACTCAAGGCACAGACCATTATTAGTGTCAAAGTAAGAACTTGGAGACATGCCCTGGACCTTCAATTTCTAAATCTTGGCATCAAAATTCTAAATTTCAAAATGCTGTCTCCACATTCTCTCTTAACATCTCATTCTTCCTAACAGTTTCATAGTAACTCCTGTCATCACATCCATTTTCACAGATTTCAGAAACTTTTTTAATATGGTCTGTCTGGTTCACATTTTCAATTATCCTTTGGGTTGTCAACAGCTCCAAGAGTGCTTATAAAGTGTCTAAAACCTATAATAGCCCAATACAGGTTACAGGGCATTCACATGTTTCCATATTTAAATATCTGCCATATCTTTGCAGACTCTTTTCTAAGCTATCTAGAATCTCATTTTTTTGTCAGGAACCTATATCTCAATCTGGGTTTTCAAGTGAACCTAGAAAAATCTTCTGTCATTCCATCTCATAAAATAGTGTTTCTGGGCTACCTCCTAGATTAATCCATCATAATAGCCTTTCTTCCTCAGAACAAAGTAGACTTCTACAAACATTTTCTGACATTTCCCAGCCAAAATCAACAGCCAGGGACAAAATTGGGTTTCTGTGATTCACGGCGGCCATATATTGGGTAAAATCAGGTTTTATTGGCTAGGCTTGTAAGTGCCCTTAAGCCGTTAGCCTAGTAATCTCCTGTGAATCTATGAACCCTTTTAGCAGACTAGCTATGATAGCCTGGGAACTAGAACTCCACAAAATATATAATCTTTCCCTAATAGCTACTTACATTTCATCAGAGCACACTTTTGTGGCATACAAGCTGAGCAGGACCTTGTCAGACTCCCCGTCAGTCAGCTTGAGCTGCTGAGGCTGAAAGTGTCAAGTGAATGTGCCAAGCCCTTCAGAGCTTTCCTGCCTTTGAAGCGATTGCTATTCTGCTGGCTTTTGAAGATCGACAGTTGGTTTGTATTTTTCTTTAGCTGGACAGATATGTTCCCTTGGGGGAAAACCTTCTGCATTAAAAAAAATGTTGATTTAGTGTACTTTCCTGTTTATGAAAGTTATTTTTAACAGAATGTACAAGACTTAACTGTACTTTTAAGTGGGAGTGCACTTTTTCCTGTCAGTTTAAAACTTATTTAAAATAATGGAAAAATATGTTTCCTGTGAAGAAATTGGTGTTTATTCTACTTTTTGGTGATGGTAAAATGCTTTAAAGTGCTTTTTACTGGGATTTTGTGAGAAAAATGTTTAATTTGCTGCTTGTTCTACTCTGGAAAGAGGCACTATTTTCAGCTTACCATGGCGCAAACTACCAGTCCCATGGTTGGTTGTTGTTCTGGTCACAAAAAATAAAAATTAAGCAAGCAGCCTTTACCACCATAGCAGGCTATCGGTTTGCCTCCGCTACAGGTGGGTAACTCTGCTGTGGGTCATATCTTGTTCCTCAGACCACTCACCTTTTACCCTGGATCTCTGTTGTGTTGCACCTACAATCACTAAGTACCCTTGGGTGGTGGTTTAGACACATCCTCATTGGCTGTTGGGATCCCTTCAGTGGAAAAGGGAAGAGACTCTCTTGTTGGTCCTGGGACAAGGAGCAAGGAAGACTTCTCTGTTTAGTCAGAATATTGTGCTTACCCTGGGGAAGCTGATGCATTAATAACACCGTTGGCTTCATTTTTTCTTGTCAAAAATATTCCTAGATCATATTTCCTTGGACAGAAGTAGTTTACTGGATCTGGCTCAGGGTCTAATTCAGACTGTTGATCCTTCTTATAAGATGTTTTCTGGTAAAAGAAAGTGGGATACCTCTTTTTCTTGAAGAGATTCAAGATTCTGAATCTGGACAGGAAGTTAAAGGGGACAAATACATTTTCCCCCCTCAAACTTCTGATTTAGACTCTGAGAGCTCAGTTTCTGAATCTCCCTGTGGGAGGGGGTTCTCTTTCTTTGGGACACTATCCAGAATGTGCCATTGTTTTCAGAAAATACTGTTAGCTGTTACAGAACGAGTTTCCAGAAACTTCACCAGTTCCCCCAGTTCTGTCAGCTCAGGAAGATGTATGTCACTGCCTGCAATTTTTCTGATAGCCTGGTGCCCTTGAAAAGGCAGATAGAACATATAAAGCTCCTCAGTCTTTTAAGCTTTTATATTGTCTTCAGACCTGACCCAGCAACCTCAGCTTTAGTTAATCCTGCTGCTAAACATTTGGTTAATTCCAGTTCTACTCTTTCTGACAAGAATGGGAAGATTATTTGTAAGTATACAAGTGTATGCTTCTGTAACTGATTTTCAGAATTTTGAATTGTCAGCCTCATATGTTAAAATTTGTTCGGACACATTGTGAAAGTATGAAAAATGTTCTGTCTGCATTTTCTTCTTTGGAAAAGTCTGCTTTAAATAATTTAGTTTTTTTTTCCATTGTTCAAGTCTCAGGTCATTGTTTACAGTGAGTGTATGACTCAGTCGATGCTTCTTCCAGGGTTAATGCCCATGCTACTGTTTTGAGGAGTTTTGCCTGGCTTGCATTCCCAGAATCTCCCAGATGATTCAAAAAATGAGATTTTAAATTCTCTTTTGGATATTTAGTTTTTGATCTTTCTGCTGTGGAGGTTATTAAAACATTTTATGAAAGGAGTAAGTTATTACAGAGAATCCCTTAAGATTTTTCAGCCCTCCTTTTACAAAATTTCTAAGGAGTTAATCCCCTCTTCAAATTTTGGCTAAAAAAAACAAAATAAACAGTCTCAACAAAATTCTGGTAAACAGACGTTTAAGAAGAAATGGCAAAGGGGTTCTAAAAAGAATTCAGGACCCCCTTCCAAAACAAAGGATAGTCCAACAAGTCAGAATGACTATTTAAGGGACCTTGTTCCTCCACCTTGGCAGTCTAGTTTCTCTTCCAGAAAGTCTGAATCTTAGCTTTTCTCTTTGGGTGCAGATAGTTTCAGACAAATGGGTTCTGAAGATCATTCATCAAGGTTAAGATGGCAGTGGGTAATTCTTCATCCACCAGACCAGACTCATTTATTTCCCCCTGCTCTTCAACATATGGCATCTCAGAGAGCGATGAAACCAGTTTCTCCTTCCCTGGTTAGAAAAAGGGTTTTATTCAAGGATGATGCTTGGAGATCATTTTTGGATCTTTCTTTTCTAAATCTGTTTGTGATAGTGCCAAAGTTCAAAATGATGCCACTTCTCAACCTGTTACCTCTTCTTCCTCATTCATGTTTCCTAGCAACAGTAGCTTTAAAAGATGCTTATCACATTCCTATTCATCCAGACTTAAGGCGTTTCTTAAGATGTTGTGAATATGGATCACATTATCAGTTCTCTGCCTTACCCTTTGGACAATCCACTGTACCAAGAGTGTTCACAAAGTGTCTAGCCCCAGTTATAGCTCATTGCAGGCTGCAGGCTATCCACATTTTTACATATTTAGACAACTTATCTTTGCAGTGCCTCTTTCAAAGTTTGAAGAATCTCTCTCACTTGGGTGAGATATCTCTTACACAAGCTGGGATTTCAAGAGGACATTCAAAAGACTTGTTGAATCTTTCACACAGGATTGTGTTCCTGGTAATTCAGCTAGATACACCAGTTCAAAGAGCTTTGCAGTTAGATCCATTTCTAAGGTTTTCCACCCAGATTTCAGTTTCTGCGAGGTCAGGATTTTGGGTCTCTGATTCTTATGATAACCCTGGCAAGACACCACATGAGAAAGATATCTGAAATCTCTTCGGTTCTAGCACCAACATCCCTTGCCTTTTTAAATACCAGTGCTGGGGTTTGTCAGATGAGAAACCACTTAGTGTACACAGCAAATTTCCCTAAACAAAAATATTCCCTTCAAAAGCAGTGTGTCATCACAGAAGCCTCGCACTTTGCTTGGGGAGCAGTTTCAGGAGGGATAAAAGTGCAAGGTGTGTGGAACACTAAGGAGAGATTCAAGCACATAAATGTAAAAGAAATGTCCTGATCAAGGCAGTCAACTCTCTTGATCATCTTTGGTCCCCTGGACCTCTTCAAGTTGCAAACAATACCAGTGATCCAGTTGTTAATTTCTTGTAAAGATAAGAAGAAGGGACAACATGTGTCTCAGGGTATTAACCTTTTGTTATTCTCACCACAACAAAACCATTCCAGGGAGGGTCAAAGCCCACTGTACTAGGACCTTGATTTAATCTGTGGTATTTTGGAAAGTCACATGGTACATCAGCAAGCAAGGGGGAACTAGGTCACACTCCCTTTACAGACTAGCCGTGTTAACTTTGGATATAACTTCACAACACAGTCTCATTCTGCAGGCATCTTACATCCCATCAGAGCAAAATTGTATTGCAGACAAGCTGAGCAGGACAAGGGCAGACCTTCCCAAATGGAAACTGGATCATGGGGTCTTCCAAGATTAGATCCATCTGTGGGAAGTTCCTCAAGTAGTCCTGTTTGCCTTGCCCAAGACTCCAAGCTGGGAGGCTTAGAAGACAGATTCCTCTCCCCCTTTCCTTGGATAGGAATGTTTCTTTATGCTTTTCCATTTTTCCACTGATATCTAGGGTAATTCTGAAGGCTCAGAAAAAATTCCCCTAAGGTCATTGTGGTGACTGCCTTTTGGCCTAGGCAACAGGGACAGGGTTTTCTTTGAGAACAAATCCTTCTTTTATGCCTAAAGTGGTATCCAAGTTCCTTAAAGCCAAAGTTCCATCTCCCCATTTTCTTTCCTGAACCTAAAAATATGGAAGAAAGGATACTCCATACATTGGATGTCCACAGGCAACTCCGGTACTATCTTGACAGAACTAAATCGTTCAGATCGTTGGATCAGTTGTTCATTTCTTATAAAGGTAAGAAGAAAGGACAACTTGTGCCAGAATAGACTATTTCCAAAGAGTTATCTCTTGGTATTAACCTTTTGTTATAGTCGCCACAACAAAACCATTCCATGGAGGGTCAAAGCGCACTCTACCAGGATCGTGATTTCATCTATGGATTTTCGGAAAGGGTTGGATGCTAGAAGTATTCTTGAAGAGGCAACGTGGTCCTTTATACATACATTTATAGGGCATTACAAGATTGATTCATTCTCTAGGTCAAGATCAGGCTTGGCTGAGACCATTCTCCAGGGTCTCCTGGACCCTTACCCTTCCACTTCCCATGTATTAAGTTACGGTAATCTACCCATATAGCTAAGACTAATGCAGCAGTGATTAATATGATGACTGTAGTAGAGTTGCGTTAGTACCCTTAACATAACAGTAGATGTTCGAGTGATCACTGCTGCAGTACCAACTCGCTCCCTCCACCCCACCCCACCCTTGTTTCTCATTGTGTTGTTTATGACAGGGTGTGAGTACTGCTTTTTGCTGTTTCTAGCACTGTTCATTTAGAGCTCAGCCTCCCTCTCTCTCTGATGGCATGATAGCTCTGAAGTGATTGACACCCATACATGCCATTTAGTCAGCTTAGCTCAAACTACCTATTGGAATGAACACTTGGAAGGTGCCCTGAAGTTTTGAAAGCTGGATGGCTGTTATATCCTTGGCTATAACCCATATAACAAAGGTACTATAGCAGTGATCATTTGAACATCTACTGTTATAACAAGTTTACTTACACAACTGTACTTTCTAATTGCGAAAAAGTGTTCCCCATTACACTGGCTTCTCCAAGAAGAAAGTTTCAAGCTGTTATGGTGACTTAGCCCTTATTTATCTTTCTTAAAGATAGGGTATTTTTAAGAACCAACCCTTCCTTTCAGACTAAAGTGGTTTCAGAGTTTACTTTAAACTATTCCATTCATCTTCCTGTTTTCTTTCCAGAACCAAAAAAATAAGTAAGATAAAATTCTGTTCTCTAGATAACAACAGACAACTCGGACACTACATTGATAGGACAAAGGACTTCAGGAATTTTAATAAATTTTAAATAAATAAATAAAATAAGGTAAGAAGAAGGGACAATCAGTGTCTAAACAGACGTTCCAGATGGTTGTCTCTTACCATTCAGTTTTGTTATTTATGTCATGAAAAAGAACTTCCAGGCAAGTCAGAGCACACACTCCTAGTGCTGTAGCTGCTTCTACTACTTTTTGGAAAGGGATGGACTCAAAGTATTCCAGAAGCAGTGTCTTGGTCTTCAGTCAGCTCATACTTTTATCAGGCACTACTAAATTGACTCCTTCTCTAGGGTCAGAGGAGGATTTGCTACAACCATCCTCCAAGGGCTCCTAAATGCTCATCCTTCTTCCTAAGCTTTAGTACATGTCCAATACAATACAGGCAAATGCAACAGTGATGTAATTATGAATGTAGTACAGTTGTGAAAGTAAACTTAACATAGCAGTAGAGGTTGAATAGATCACTGTTGCAGTACAAACATCCTCCCTCCTCCTCACTGGTCATTTTTTTTGTTATGCCATGGTGGGGGTCCCTATCTTCCCCTCTTCTTGTAGTTCATATTGTGTTGACAAGGTTGTAGCCTCCCTTGTTTCTGAGGCAAGAAAGCTCTGAATGCTGGTGCACATATGTCTGTTTTTATACAGGCTTGTCCTTGAGCTCTAAAGGTCATAATAGTGCGAGGGATGTGACCTAAAGCTTTAGAAGCCTGCTGGATGTCCAGTCCTTAGCAGGGTACATTCCATGTAGTTCAGGCTACTCCAATAGGCATCTGCTTTTATGATGAGTACCACATGCTGTTGTACTGTCTCCAGTCTTTTCCACATGCTATGGAAGTAGCCCTCTAAAGTGTCTCTGATGATGTTCATCGTGCCATACTGCTGCAGTCATTACACTTGGGTTATCCTGCCGTCAGGCGGGTTCTCGGTCAGCTGAATTGCAAAGTCTTGGTCCGGCGTCGGTTGTCGTCGCTTCTTCCCTGACGTCAGAGCGGCAGGGGTATAAAAGAGGCAGCCGACGCCATTTTCTTCAGTCTTACTTGCTGCGCGGTGCCCGAAGCAGAAGCAGTTCGCAAGTGCCGGTCGGCCAGCTCCTGAGATTTCCGAAAAGGATTTCAGCCGAAGTCTTCTCTAAAGCTAAGTACCCCATTGGGGAAACTTTTCTTGCCTCAGACCGATGTCAGACAAAGTTAATAATTGCATTTCTTGTGGGAAGCAAATATCGCATAAGGATTTTCATTCATACTGTATTCCTTGCCTAGGCCCAGACCACGACGTCTCGGGCTGCCGTTTTTGTGCTAGGTTCAATAAACGCACTATAAAACGCCGGGCAGAGTTCGCCCTTCATTATTTTGGCAAAAAATGTAACTACAGCATGTCGTTGGATATTCCGACACCAGGCTTAATGAAAAAACGCAAAGATAAAGATAGGCATCCGAGGCCCAAAACGGATACCGAGACCACGCTTAGACCTGCCGCTGGATCTCCAGTTCTCAGTGAGGTGCCTTCGCAGCTCCTGACTACCGCTGAATCTATTTTACTGGCGACCTCACAATCTGAAGTTGTAGGCCCTCCGGAGCTGATTACCTCTCTGGATACCGACGCCACTCTTGGCGGGGAACCAGAAAATTTAGCTAGGCCTTCAGTTTCTGAAGGCGTTTTCAAGCCTATTTCTATTACCATTAAATCTTACTCTAAATCTAAAGCCCCTATGAAAATTAGGAAACAGGGTCCTCAGACCCCCTCTCAGCAACCCATGCCTAAAAAGCAGATGCTCAGGATGGCTGAGGATTTAATTACTCTTATCAGGGGTTCTCAGCCCCCCTTAGAAAAAAGACCCAGGTTGGAGGAAGACTACCCTTCTTCAGATCAAGCTTCCATTACCTCAGGTAATTCTGAGGACCAGGATTACTCCTATTCTTTCTATGAAGACTCTGATGCAGAGGAATCAATAACCTCGGTTTCCCCCCCAGAGGACTATTCCTTCGGGGAAACCTTTCATACCTTGAGGGAACACTACCACTGGGAAGGACAGGATTACTCAGATTCTAAGAAAAGGCTCCGGGAGTTTCTTCTTCTTCCTCAGCATAGGCCCCTTGCTATTCCTCCTGTTTTAGATATTTTGGATGATGTTTTTGCAGAAGCCAGTCTGAATCCAGACTCCTTGCCTCCTGCCCCAGTTAAACCAGACAGATACTACCGGGTCCCTGATTCACACAAATTTTTATATAAAAGCCCTGCTGCTGACCCAAAAACCATTTCACAGGGTCCAAAGGGGATTAAGGCCTCTACTGCTAAAAATCCTTTACCTTCAGAAAGAGATTCAGAGCATTAGAAAGATGGGGGAAGAAGGTGTATACTTCTGCTACTTTAGCCATGAGGGCATTAAACTGCCAATTTCACATGCTAAAATACCAGCAGTTTTTGATCTCCCAATTGAAGCTTAAGATGACACAAACAGATCAACCAGATTTAAAAGAGATGCAGGATTTGTTGCATGGAGCAGAACAAGTGGGAAAACATACTTTACAGTGTGGTTTTGATTCATTGGAGGCCTCATGTAGAGCAGCTGTCACCGGCTCTGTGATACGTAGACATGCTTGGCTAAAAGAGCAAACCTTACCAGATCATGTAAAAGCAAAGTTATTGGATGCACCATTGCAAAAGGATGTATTATTTGGTGTTAAAGCAGAGGAGGTTTTAAAGAAAATGGAAGAAAAGGCAAAATCTATGCAAACAGTTAAAGATTTCTTGCAGGTACAACCTCCTTGCTTCAGCAGAAACTGGCCATCAAAAAACTGATCCTTTCCAGCCACTGACAGACCCCAAAGGGGTAGGTTCAGAAGCCCCAGGGGCAGAGGAAAACCACAAGGTTCTTTCAGGCCTAGGCAATGGCAAACAACAACTCCAAGAGGTGGAGAAGAAAGGTCTCCACCATTCAGGAAACAAGCTCAATGACTTCTCCCTACGCCTGCCAAACAAACATTCAATGGCAACACCTTTGGGCGGAAAAGTGGCCTTATTTTCAGACAATTGGCACATTATTACACAGGACAAATGGATTCTGGACATCATAAACAGAGGTTACAGATTCCACTTTTATACCCTTCCATAAATGAAAGGCATGCCAAACCTGCCACAAAATCAATGGGCAGAGGCACAAAAACAAATTTCTGCTGTCATGAATATGAAAGCAATTCAAAAGGTACCTACAAAAGAACAAGGTCAAGGTTTTTATTCAAGACTATTTCTGGTACCAAGGAAGGACAAAGACTGGAGACCCATCTTAGACCCATCTATCCTGAACAAGTACTTAGAGGTACCAAAATTCAAGATGCTCACATTACAGCAGCTTCTTCCCATGCTGGGCAAGGAGTCTTGGCTGGTAACGTTGGACCTCAAGGAGACATACCTGCATGTCCCTATCAGACAAGATTGCAGAAGATACCTCAGATTTCTTGCAGGTACAATGCATTATCAATTCTCTGCATTGCCCTTTGGCTTATCTACTGCGCCCAGAGTATTTACGAAATGACTGGCATCAGTAATTGCATTTTGCAGACAATGAGGAATACAAATCTACCCATATCTGGATGACTGCCTGATCCAAGCGGACAGCAAGAACATTCTACTACAGTATCTGGCGTTTGTAATAAAAATGTTAAATTGCCTAGGGTACACAGTAAACAAAAAGAAATCAAAACTAATTCCCCTCACAACAGATAATATTCCTGCGTGCCAGCTTAAATACAACGGCCCAGATGGTTTATCTCACGCCAGACAAGCAAGGGCAACTGTCTAAATACTTCAGAAAAATGGCAACTTTAACCCAGCTAACTGCAAGGAAAATTCTGCAGGCCTTGGGGTTCATGGCATCCTGCATTCTACTAATACCATTTGCAAAGCTGAATATGAGGAAACTACAATGGTACCTGAAAAACTTATGGTCTCAACACAAACACAGCCTGGAAACAATTATACCACTCATTCCATGCCTTCAAAAGGAATTTTTGTGGTGGGCTCAAGCATGCCAAAGAAACCCGGGTCTCCCTTTCTGTATACCTCAAGCAAATCAAACCATCACAACAGATGCTTCAGACTAAGCCTGGGGAGCACACATGGCAGGTCAGTGCATTAAAGGAAGATGGTCTGAAAAACAGATGCACCTTCACATCAACCAAAAGGAGATGCTAGCCGTGCAAAATGCTCTTACAGCCTTCAAGGACCTATTGCATCCAGGCCAACTATTAATAAGAACAGACAACACCACAGTTATGTGGTACATAAACAAGCAGGGAGGCATACATTCCTACCCCCTGTGCAGACAGGCAATGACCCTGTGGAACACAGCATTGGCCTTACAAGTGCAACTACAAGCGCAATTCCTGCCAGGAAAGGAAAACATACTGGCAGACAAATTAAGCAGAAATATGACAGATCCTCACGAGTGGGAGTTACACCCCCAAGTATTCTCAATGATAACATGAAAATGGGGTCAGCCAGACATAGATCTATTTGCCTCCCACAGCAATTACCAGCTGAAAAAATTCTGCACAAGGACCTGTCATCCACAGGCCTGGAAAGTGGACGCTCTATCTTTCAGTTGGACAACACTGACAAACCTCTGCCTTCCCACCTCTACCTCTACTGACAAAAGTATTACTAAAAGTCAGAGCAGAGAGGCCACAAATGATTCTCATTACTCCGGACTGGCCTCGTCAGCACTGGCACCCGCTCCTAAAGAACCTGTCACATTCACCACCTTGGATCCTACCTCAATTCCCACTTCTGTTGTCTCAGCAAAATTACAAGATCCTCCACAGTCAGCTCAGGACACTAAATCTAGCTGCATGGAAAATACCTTAACTTATCAGTCTACACTCCTCTCAAAGGAGGTCCAGAATGTCATCTTGGAGGCCAGGAGACCCAGTACCAGAAAAGCTTACTCAGACAAATGGAAGCGATTTTGTGCATGGAACCAAGCAAAAGGCCAAAATCCTTGGATATTAAATATACCTCAGATTCTACAGTACCTAGCTGAGATGTTAAACAGTGGCCTTTCCTTCTCATCCATCAAAATCCACGCCTCAGCTATTTCAGCCCAATACAATACGGATCCTCCCTTATTCTCACATCCTTTACTAAGACAGTTCCTCAGAGGGGCAAAAAATATAAGGCCCCCACGAAAACCACCAGCTCCAGCTTGGGACCTTAACTTCGTACTGGAAAAATTGACATTGCCTCCTTTCGAACCTGCCTCCTCAGCAGAACTACAATACTTGTCATGGAAAACAGCTCTGCTTTTGGCTATTACCTCAGCACGCAGGGTTTCGGAGCTACAGGCCCTTATGGCAGTGCAACCTTTCCTCATTTTCCATCAGGACAGAGTCTCTTTACGTACCAACCCTACCTTCATGCCAAAGGTAGTATCCAGTGTGGCTTTGAATCATGCTATCCATTTACCTACCTTTTATCCAAACCCCCAGAATAAAGGGGAGAGACTACTTCACTCCTTGGACATTCACAGACAACTTCGATACTATTTGGACAGGACAAAGTCATTCAGAAAATCTGAACAACTTTTTGTGTCTTATGCTGCTGGTGTTCAAGGAAAGGCTATTTGCAAACAGACTATTTCAAAATGGATAGCCCACTGCATCTGCTTTTGTTATTCATTTCATGGGAAAACAATGCCAGGATACATCAGATCACACTCCACCAGGGCAACAGCTACCTCAGCAGCATATCTCAGGGGTGTCCCAACCAATGACATTTTGGAAGCAGCTACTTTGAGTTCAGTGCACACTTTTACCAAGCACTACCATCTGCCACTATACGCTAAATCTAGAGCGGGCTTTGCCACCGCAGTGCTACAGGGCGTTCTAGCCCCTCCTAATTCTGCTTAATACCAGCCACCCTTCTATAGCTTTGGGATTTACCCAAGTGTAATGACTGCAGCAGTATGGCACAATGAACATAGTACAGTTTTGTACCTACCATAAATGTAGATGTTTGAGTGCACATACTGCTGCCGTCCAGGTTACCCTCCCTCCATCCCCTCTCAGGACAGGGCTTATGACAAACACCTCTAGCATGCATCCAACTTGGGGTATTCCTATCTGGTGTATTTGCTTGCAACTACTGATTGGTTTTATCTACTTATGTAAAATTGCATAACTTCATGTATTGCCTGCCTATTTGGTGGCACCTGACATCTGGGGCAAGAAAAACTGAAGAAAATGGCGTCGGCTGCCTCTTTTATACCCCTGCCGCTCTGACGTCAGGGAAGAAGCGACGACAACCGACGCCGGACCAAGACTTTGGAATTTGGCCGACCGAGGACCCGCCTGACGGCAGGATAACCCAAGTATAATGACTGCAGCAGTATGTGCACTCGAACATCTACATTTATGGTAGGTACAAAACTGTACTTTTTCTTTCTTAGCCAGTCATCTGAAAATCCACACTAATACCAGACCTAGGTTGCCAGAGTTAGCATGGAGAATATCATCACTGCATTGTTTTGTAGGCTAGTGCAACTTTGAATAAGTTTGATGTTAATGTGTGAAAAAAATCTTCTGTCCAGTTACAGGAATACTGAATTTTAGGAGATATAAGAAGTCAGACCACTTAATATATGAAAAACAAGCTACTTGTTTTGTATTCAAATTCATAAATGGTGAGAGAAAAACTAAAGTTATTCAGCAAATTATAGTATTTTCAGGAAAGAAATTGAATTCAGTGTATTGTACATTGTATATGTATTACACCCCCCCAAAGTAACTGCAGTGATTTAAGATGAATTCCTGAGAATGAATGAAGGATTTTGCTTACGTGTGTAGTTGTGCTTGGAGTACACTGAATGTGTTTTCTTCTTAAGCATTCTAAAATAAATTTAGTTTTTTCATGAAACATAAACTGTTCTTTTTAAAACTTTAATCACAAAACCTATAGATAGCAACAGGCTACTAATTAACTACCTACACGCTGTTTTGCAAACTTGGAAGAGCAAGGCGTTCTCATAATATTTTAAATCTGTTGACTGTGGCATGTTAGAACGAAAGTTTTTGTACTGTAATAAGGACGTTTACATTTAACTTTTAAAAGATCCCTTTAGAGATGGTTTACATTCTTCACAGGGAACTTTATTTTCCTGTACATTTTCTGTTAAGCTTTTAGATTGAATGGGGGGTATATAGAGATGGCTAGTGCCATCACATAGTGCTTTAAGTTGGTGTTTAATTCTGTCCGTTTTGCATGTGATTGGACAACAGATGCATCTAAAATAAATATTAATGCATACCATTTATTTCAGATGTACCCGCGGTGGTGGTGCTGCGGTAGCGTTGTTGCCTCACAGTAAGACGCTGTCCGGTTCGATTCTCAGCTAGAGCGTCTTCTGCGTGGAGACATGCGTGAATGGGCATACCTTCGTTGAAGGTTGTGCGTCAGGGCTGGTAACTCGGCACGTAAAAATCAACAACCAATCATTAGCAGACCAGAGTTCCGCTGTGGCGACCCCTAACCGGGAAAAGCCGAAATTCTCAAACATTCTCAAACCATTTATTTCAGATGTAACTGTAGCTATTAAAAACATCAGCTCACAATGGTTAGCACTAGGCAGCAGAGATACCCATCTCCTGAGTATCACTCAGTTTTTTGTCACATTACTGATTTGATGGACTATGGTTAATGTAATGTAAATCTGCAGTTTCTATGACTATGTAACAAGTGTATGATTGCATTAAATAAACAGGGCAATTTGAGTGGAATGGGGGAGAGACAAAGCAAACAGAAATGGCAGCAGGAAGCTGTCCTTTTTTGTGGTTGAAAATTCAGCATGACTTCCATCCTTGGGAAATAAAAAAAAGAAAAGGCTATCATCCCTAGATCTTAGCAGTGCACAGTTTCATATCTTTATCTCGTTAACCCTGTGTACATTATGTGACTTGATTCTAGTTCTGTTTACATCCTTTTGGTCTCATGCTCCAGTTATTCACACATTACCTATTACTAGCTCAAGAAAGGGGGCTTTCAAGTTTTCTGATTCCTGTATAAACTTTTCTTTTGTTAGCTGGAGACCTTCCTAGGTACGCCATGGAGATATGTTGCTGTCACTTGAGCCAGCATTCATTTTATTTCATCCAGCCTTGTGCTTTAGTGAAACTTATTGAGACTATGTGTTTTGCTAGTGAGGAAAGCATTATAACTGCAAAATATTCCTGCATTTTTTCTTGTTTTAGCCAAAGAGGATGATATGGGATTCTTGGGGTTGATATACTGGATAATGGTAGTAGTTCCATATGCAAGGGTCCAGTTTGCTCTGTTTGTACTCATTCTCAATAAAGCTAACCATTTTATAGACTGATGTCAGTCTGTTCTTGTTCATACCATTGAGTTTATGTGATGTGAAAGAATTCCTTATATTAAACATAAAAATACAAAACTCCTCCCTCTGGAGCTCATTGATGAAGCAGTTTTTTTAATGCTGTTATTTTATAAACAGAAAAGGGTGTATGAGCCCCAAGCTGCACAGATGATATTTCTGTGTTAACTTATACGAAGAGAAGGTCTTTGAGCTCAGAACTGTCAAAAAAATTTCTGTAGAGTTGTTTCTGCTATTCAGAATTAGAAGTGTAATAAAAATTAAATGTGCAACTCTCTCTCCCATCTTAAACCTATGGTGTGTACTGAGGCATACTGGATAGGTCATCTCTAACCTTTGTGGATCTAGTTCCATTTGCAGTGGACATTAGTTTTTTCTCCAAATGTAGGTATACTGACCTAGTGGAAATGTCCCTTTAACCAGCTGCCTGGTTTGCTTGAATCAGACAGAACCAGTGATCCATTTGATATTGTTAAATGGTGTCCATCCTCTCAGAACTGTAAGAAAAAAAATCAGTTTGTTAATTTGGTTCTATACTTTGCACCTGTTGTCTACCCGCGGTGATGGTGCTGCGGTAGCGTTGTCGCCTCACAGTAAGACGCTGTCCGGTTCGATTCTCAGCTAGCGCGTCTTCTGCGTGGAGACATGCATGAATGGCCGTACCTTTGTTGACGGTTGTGCGTCAGGGCTGGTAACTCGGCACGTAAATATCAACTACCAATCATTAGCGGACTGGAGTTCTGCTGTGGTGACCCCTAACCAGGAAAAGCCGAAAGACACAAACAAACTTTGCACCTGTTGTCATATTTGTGTGTACTAATCAAAGTACAGGTCATGATTTTTGTAACTTAAGTATTACAGATTTGCTGGAGTTCCATTATCTTGTCAAACTGATGGATATATTTTCATTATATCCTGCTGTAGTTCAGTTTGTTGGATTATTTTATGGAGAAATTACTCAGATTTTAACTAAGAATGTGTCAGATTACTGCACGTAACACTTGCCAAGGCAGACCTTGATTCTTTGCAGGCTGTTAAGGCCTGCAGTATGCCTTGTTTCTACTGCCTGATATCCGGGCCATATCCTTTAGCTACTGTGTTCTGTGCAAGAGCTGTGACAAGCAGTGCAGTTCTGTTAGCCAGGACACACTCTCCAACTACTTTTTCTCTGCAAGTACTGTGCAAGCCGGTATATGATGCACCTAAAGCTGTTGCTGAGACAAAGCCTCTCTCTGCTGCATTACATGCAAGTCCACAATAGACTTCGTACCATCACCCTTTGTCATAAAAAGGTCTCTCTCTATTCATAAATACGCCGTGTATAATGTTGTGATCGCCAGCTGTAATGGAAGTTGCTCTATGGCAGCTCTTCTATTCTGTATGTATCCAGCATTTGAGTAGTTCAGCATATCTTTTTATATCTGATGTTCGTCATATTGAACACTACTGCAGTAGCCGTAGTTTTATGGGTTATATCTTGTCAAGGATATAATGACTGGACAGCTTCCAAAGCTTCAGGGCACCTTCCAAGGGCCCAAACCAACATTCAGCTTGAGCTGAGCTGACTAAAAGACAAATTTGAGTGTGAAACCCTTCAAAGCTTTACTGCTGGCGAAGAGCATGTTCTTCTGAGGCTTTCAAGGATTGACAGTTGGCTTGTGCTTTCCTTTGCTGGGCAGGTAAGTTCCCTTTGGGGGGAAAAAAAAACTTCCTTTCTCTTAATTTTATTGATATGTAATTAATTTCCTCTTCAGGAAAGTTAGCTTACAGCTAGGAATATTGTGCATTAACGGACTGTCTTGAGACTGTATTGTACTTTTAAACAAAGAACTGATTTGTTGTTATTTTTGTGTGATTTTACCTTTGTTACAAAGTTGTACGTGCCTTCCTGAACACTGCTTTGTGTTTAAAGTAAACTGCCCACTTAGGCTTTGCTTTATCTTTGAGACAGCTGAGTATCTCTCGCTCGGCTCTAATATGTAAAACAAGAAGGCTTGGTGTTTTGTTCTGATGCTTTAATGTATGCAAGCACATCAGGATGGATAGCAGCTTCATTAAATACAAACAAACTGGAGAAAAAAACAAAACGATACCAAACTTCCACTGAAAACAAAAAATAGCAGAAACGGCCACAGCAGGAGATACAGAGCACAGACTTTATTGTAAGCGCTTTCGGTCGAAGTAATACCTCAACCTTCTTCAGACATACACAATTAAAACAACCACCACACCTTCCTTAAATATGCAATGTATAATTAGAAAAAAGTCACTTAATTAATCCATTAATTATTATGACTTCTTAAAGTTGCAAGAAAATTTACAACATATACTAATAAGTTTAGCTTATTTTATATAAAAGATATAAATATGTAATGTTATAAAAACATACATAAAATTTACATTTTCTTTAAAAATGTTATGACTTTATAAAGATTTTTTGTATATGTTGAATATTAAATAAGTATCATTGGTAGTGACATCAAGAACTATTGCACAAGACTCTCCAACACGGCAAACTCATGGTTCAAATAAAAATCATTAAATGTGTAAATATATAAAAGACATTAAATGTGTAAATATATAAAAGACCATGTTAATCAATTTTTAAAAGATCACCATATGTCATAAAGTCTAGGTTATCTAAGAAATGTGAGTATTATTATATATATACACACATATTATGTAAAAATATGTAAATAACACACAAAATTAATACTATTACGTATAAAACTTGTAAACAATAAACAATTTATCTCCTTAATGCCCTTAATTTTAATATACATTTGATCGATGCGTACTCATTCAAACCTGGGGGAAATTGGGCAAGTGTTCTAATTTGCCATAAAAGTTCTTGTTCTTCAAGCCATAATTGCCATGGACCCCCCCCTAGTACCAATCTTAACTTGTATGGCAGTGAATAAAAAGTGGTGGTCAGGTTGTTCACAAGTGTGCCTGGCAAGTGCGTTATTTAGATCTTTCCTCCCTATGGCGTAAAGATGTTCATACACTCTCTTCTTCAATGCCCGCTCTGTCTTGCCTATGTAAAATGATGAACATTTTACACATACAGCCACATAAACCACATTTTTGCTTTCACAGTTGTACTTGCCATTAATTCGATAGTTAATCCCATTAATGTGTACCTCTTTGCCTGGGAGAATATGTTTACATTGTGGGCACATCCCACATTTTGCCATGCCCATTTTAGTCCTTGTAGATTTATCAGTTGATTTTTCAACTAGGTTTTTTAAGTTGACCCCCCTCCTGTACACAACTTTTGGCTTAGCACCTAATGCTTTAGCCAGAAGTGTGTCTTCCAAAATGATGTTCCAATTTTTGTTAATGATGCTTCTTATGATGTTGAAATCAATACAATAAGTGAAAATAAAGTTGATTTGAGGTGTCTCCCCAGTTGATGATTTTAATGAGTTTTGCATGCTACCCCCTCCTAATAGTGGCTTAAAATAGCCCACTTCTCTTTTGTGCAAAACCTCTTTCATCACTTCATTGATTAAAGCCTTTGGATATCCTCTCATAACAAACCTTACACTCAAGCTTTCACATTCATTAACAAAATCCTGTTGGTCAGATGTCATTCTTGCTGCCCTCACAAATTGTCCCTTCACCACACTTCTCTTTTGGTGAAATGGATGTCCACTTGAGAAGTGGAGAAGGGAGTTTGAGTGGGTAGGCTTTCTGTATATTTCAGATTTAAATCTACTGTTAGAAGTGTCCTTACTTAATTTGACATCCAAAAAACTGATTTCATTTTCTCCAGTGGTGAAAGTAAATTGGAGAAAATTTGTCATCTTTGAAATGCTTTCTATAAACTGGGGGATCAATTCTAATGGCCCTTTCCAAAAAAAGAACATGTCATCCTGGTATCTGTTGTACCAGGTGACATTTTCTTGATACAGCACATTTTGAAATAAATATTTATGCTCCCAGTGTGCAAGGACGCTGTTTGCAAAACTGCATCCACAGGGGGACCCCATGGCTATGCCGGTCTTTTGGAGGTAAAATTGGCCCTTGAATGTTAAAAAATTGTTTAACAGCACGATTTCAAGTAATGTTTCAACCAAATTCATTTGTTCATTAGAGGCTTTTTTACTCAACATGAATTCCCTTGTCCATTCAATCCCCAACTGTTGTGGGATAACTGTGTACAAGTCTTTGATGTCCACCACTAAAAACATAAGGTCTGAATTGTATACAATTTTATCTATATGCTGCAAAACCCCCCAAGAGTCCTTACAAATTTGGGGCTCACTTTTTAATAATGGTTTTAGAAAACTATCCACCAGTTTGGCACATGCTTACGTAATGGAACCCCTTCCGTCCACAATGGGTCTGAAAGGGGGGTAACCAAATTTTTATGGATTTTAGGCGTGCCAAACATGGTGGGAATCTTGGGTGCTGGCATGTCTAAATACTGTAACATATTGGAATCTATAGTCCCTTGAATAAAAAGATCATCTAAAATGCCTTTAATCTTTTTATAGGCCATATGTATCTCATTGAGACTAGATTTCAAATAAATGTCAGATTCAAGGTGTTCCAGTAACTTTCCATTATAAAAGTATTCATCCATAAAAACTAATCCCCCTCCCTTGTCCGGCAACATCACTCTTATGTTACATTCTGCTGGCTGAATGGATCCTGTTAGCGTGTTGTTAAGCGTAGCGCTAACACTGCCCCCAACGGTTCCTAGTAACGCATTCGTTAACTTGTTGAGTGAGGTTATCCACTTTGGTCAAAAGCATGTTGACCAACGCCGTTAGATCCATTGGAGAGTCATTACTCCCACTAGAACTGTCCTCGATGTTGTGGGAAACATTCCCATTACGCTGAGTGTTAGAACTGTTGGAAGTGTCTTCATCATCCTGAGAAAACAGTGGTTGTGACTCGGTCCTATAATGCCCATTCTTCTGCCCGCTAGCTGCATTTCCACTAGACATGACAAACTGGAGAAAAAAACAAAATGATACCAAACTTCCACTGAAAACAAAAAATAGCAGAAACGGCCACAGCAGGAGATACAGAGCACGGACTTTATTGTAAGCGCTTTCGGTCAAAGTAATACCTCAAAAGGTCTTACATTTGTTCCTGACAGAAAATGCAATGTAGTGAACACAGTTGTAGATTTGAAATTATATGTTCGTAAATTGAACCTGGCATTTAGATTAGGTAATATGCCTTCCCTTTTGAATACTCATAAAGTTTCAAGTGTTTTTAACCCCCCATTACATAGCTCTTTAAACATTTTTGAGAAGGTTTGTGAGATTGATTTAAGAGCTTTGCTTTCTCGTCACAGCATTCCTAAAACCACGAAAGTTAACATTTCTAAAGAAGAGTTAGCCTTTATTTCTCTTCTTAATGAATGTAACATAAGAGTGATGTTGCCGGACAAGGGATGGGGATTAGTTTTTATGGATGAATACTTTTATAATGGAAAGTTACTGGAACACCTTGAATCTGACATTTATTCGAAATCTAGTCTCAATGAGATACATATGGCCTATAAAAAGATTAAAGGCATTTTAGATGATCTTTTTATTCAAGGGACTATAGATTCCGATATGTTACAGTATTTAGACATGCCAGCACCCAAGATTCCCACCATGTTTGGCACGCCTAAAATCCATAAAAATTTGGTTAACCCCCCTTTCAGACCCATTGTGGACGGAAGGGGTTCCATTACGTACGCATGTGCCAAACTGGTGGATAGTTTTCTAAAACCATTATTAAAAAGTGAGCCCCAAATTTGTAAGGACTCTTGGGGGTTTTTGCAGCATATAGATAAAATGGTGTACAATTCAGACCTTATGTTTTTAGTGGTGGACATCAAAGACTTGTACACAGTTATCCCACAACAGTTGGGGATTGAATGGACAAGGGAATTCATGTTGAGTAAAAAAGCCTCTAATGAACAAATGAATTTGGTTGAAACATTACTTGAAATCGTGCTGTTAAACAATTTTTTAACATTCAAGGGCCAATTTTACCTCCAAAAGACCGGCATAGCCATGGGGTCCCCCTGTGGATGCAGTTTTGCAAACAGCGTCCTTGCACACTGGGAGCATAAATATTTATTTCAAAATGTGCTGTATCAAGAAAATGTCACCTGGTACAACAGATACCAGGATGATAACATGTTCTTTTTTTGGAAAGGGCCATTAGAATTGATCCCCCAGTTAAAAGAAAGCATTTCAAAGATGACCAATTTTCTCCAATTTACTTTCACCATTGGAGAAAATGAAATCAGTTTTTTGGATGTCAAATTAAGTAAGGACACTTCTAACAGTAGATTTAAATCTGAAATATACAGAAAGCCTACCCACTCAAACTCCCTTCTCCACTTCTCAAGTGGACATCCATTTCACCAAAAGAGAAGTGTGGTGAAGGGACAATTTGTGAGGGCAGCAAGAATGACATCTGACCAACAGGATTTTGTTAATGAATGTGAAAGCTTGAGTGTAAGGTTTGTTATGAGAGGATATCCAAAGGCTTTAATCAATGAAGTGATGAAAGAGGTTTTGCACAAAAGAGAAGTGGGCTATTTTAAGCCACTATTAGGAGGGGGTAGCATGCAAAACTCATTAAAACCATCAACTGGGGAGACACCTCAAATCAACTTTATTTTCACTTATTGTATTGATTTCAACATCATAAGAAGCATCATTAACAAAAATTGGAACATCATTTTGGAAGACACGCTTCTGGCTAAAGCATTAGGTGCTAAGCCAAAAGTTGTGTACAGGAGGGGGGTCAACTTAAAAAACCTAGTTGAAAAATCAACTGCTAAATCTACAAGGACTAAAATGGGCATGGCAAAATGTGGGATGTGCCCACAATGTAAACATATTCTCCCAGGCAAAGAGGTACACATTAATGGGATTAACTATCGAATTAATGGCAAGTACAACTGTGAAAGCAAAAATGTGGTTTATGTGGCTGTATGTGTAAAATGTTCATCATTTTACATAGGCAAGACAGAGTGGGCATTGAAGAAGAGAGTGTATGAACATCTTTACGCCATAGGGAGGAAAGATCTAACTAACGCACTTGCCAGGCACACTTGTGAACAACCTGACCACCACTTTTTATTCACTGCCATACAACAAGTTAAGATTGGTACTGGGGGGGGGTCCATGGCAATTATGGCTTGAAGAACAAGAACTTTTATGGCAAATTAGAACACTTGCCCAATTTCCCCCAGGTTTGAATGAGTACGCATCGATCAAATGTATATTAAAATTAAGGGCATTAAGGAGATAAATTGTTTATTGTTTACAAGTTTTATACGTAATAGTATTAATTTTGTGTGTTATTTACATATTTTTACATAATATGTGTGTATATATATAATAATACTCACATTTCTAAGATAACCTAGACTTTATGACATATGGTGATCTTTTAAAAATTGATTAACATGGTCTTTTATATATTTACACATTTAATGTCTTTTATATATTTATACATTTAATGATTTTTATTTGAACCATGAGTTTGCCGTGTTGGAGAGTCTTGTGCAATAGTTCTTGATGTCACTACCAATGATACTTATTTAATATTCAACATATACAAAAAATCTTTATAAAGTCATAACATTTTTAAAGAAAATGTAAATTTTATGTATTAATGTTTTTATAACATTACATATTTATATCTTTTATATAAAATAAGCTAAACTTACTAGTATATGTTGTAAATTTTCTTGCAACTTTAAGAAGTCATAATAATTAATGGATTAATTAAGTGACTTTTTTCTAATTATGCATTGCATATTTAAGGAAGGTGTTGTGGTTGTTTTAATTGTGTATGTCTGAAGAAGGTTGAGGTATTACTTCGACCGAAAGCGCTTACAATAAAGTCCGTGCTCTGTATCTCCTGCTGTGGCCGTTTCTGCTATTTTTTGTTTAAATACAAACAAACTAGTTAACAGACAGAGCTTACATGCATACATGCTTACATCTCAACAGCTAACTAAAAAATGGCAGTCTGATTTGTACGTGTGCAGTATTTATACACTTGTGCAAAACTTTGGATTGCTTCTTATAGGTATATGCACACATATTGATCTACAGCCTCCCTCTTAAAAAGATTGCCCTTTATGCAAAACAATATTAGAGCTAGACTTGCATTACTATATACATTAGAAACAAAACACAATGTTCATGTCCAAGTTGCTTCATTTCTGCTACAGGGTTTACAGATTAGACCATATCTTGTAACATAACAGCTGGGACCAAATTTAGCAACAGGGACAGTCTGCGGTGCACAGCTTGTATCAGGAACTTCTGGATTCATCATAGGAACAGGAATGTCCTCTGTAATTTCCTCTAGATCTGGAACACTGGACAACTCACTCTGCGACAAGGTCTTTTTCACAGGCTATCTGCTGCTGTATAGGCTCAGACACCGCTCTCAAATGCTTCCGATTCCACATAAAAGTTGCTCCTTCTGATTCCACAATGTACGGTCTCTGTTCGGGACCTATATTCTTCACGACACCAGTCCGATCATAACCTTTGGACATTTGCATCCTTACCACTTTTTCTTCTCGTAATGGATTGAGCAGTTTATTGGTCTTATTGTAGTAGGATGTCTGGGATAGGCACTTATTCAACAGATTGGCTTTCACTGATCTGTTGTTCTTGACACATGGAACCAACAATTGACTACTTATTACTGATACTCACAACTCATGCTAAATCCCAAGAAAACACAACTAATGCTATTCTACTCTACTAAAATGAGCAACCTTACCATGTTCTTCATGTTTCACTGTTGCAGTCATCACCTGTGGGTTATCCCTGCTGTGGTAGCCCTTGGCCAGCCCGAATACCAGAGTCAGTGTTTTTGTGCAGCGGCTGCTGTCACCTCTAGTCTGATGTCAGGTCATCAGTACTATAAAGCAAGGCAGCCAACATCATTACATCAGTCTCTCTTGCCATAGAGCCCGTAGCAGAAGCAGTTTGCACTAGTGCTGGTCGGTTGCTACCCGAAGTCGAATTTCAGCAGAAAACATCTAAAGCTAAGTACCCCGTTGAGGACCCTTTTTTCTTGCTCTAACCGATGTCCGAAAAAGTTAATTGTCTTGCCTGTGGAAAGCAGATCCCACACCAAGACCTTCATTCTTATTGCATCACTTGTTTAAGCCCAGACCACGACATCCCCCATTGCTGGTTCTGTGCCCTCTTCAATGCGAGAACCATTCAACGCAGAGCAATTTTTGTAGACAACTATTTTTGTATTCCATCTTTGAATTCCAATATAGCGTCCATCAGCCAACAATCCACCGATATTCCCAAAAAACATAAAGATAGAGACAGACCACACAAGGCTAAGCCTTCCGACGATGCTACCGCTAAGCAAGTCAGTAGTTCTCCAGAATTCAGTGAGGCGAATTTGCAGCCCCTGATGCCCGACTCGCTTTCTATGCAGGTCTCTGCCGAGACCCTTTCGGAGTCCGGTATGCCGCAAAAATCCACTTTGTCTTCCGAGCCTTTGGCTGTTTCTGCCTCGATTGGGTCCGGAGCCACGATGCAGGCACTGGCTTCCAAGGAATCCGTTCGCACTACCAGTTCTAGACAAAAACTGACATCTTCTCTTGTGACTGCTGTTTATCAGAGACCAACGGATTCTCTCAGGCCTCAAAGCCAAGCCACTCCTAGGAAATCTGCTTCTAGCCACCATCTTGCTGCTTGGTCCCCCATCCCAAGCTCAAATGATTAAAATGGCAGAGGATCTTGTCTCCTTTATCTGAGGTACTCAAGCCACCAGCCCAAAAAGGAAAAGGCTTTCTTCTCCAGAATTTGACAGACCAAGGGTCAGAAATCTGATTATTCTGCTTTTGAAGAGGAACAACAGCCCATAACTGTTTGAGGATTCAGATACAGAGGAATCCATCCACTCTGCCTCCCCTCCGGAGGACCTTTTCTTGGGGGAAACCCTTCATTCCCTCAGGGAACATTTTCATTGGGAATCTCAGGACTACCCACAGTCTAAGAAATTACTTAGAGAGTTTCTGGACCTGCCCCAGCACAGACCCCTGGCCACCCCTCCTATTCTAGAAGTGGCAGATGATGTTTTCCTTGAATCCAGTTTAGCTCCTGATGCCCTGCCTCCTGCTCCAGCTAAACCTGACAGGTACTACAGAGTACCGGATTCTCACAAATACCTGTACAGGAACCCTGCTACAGACTCTGAGGTCATTGCACAGGGACTCAAAGGAGCTAAGACTAGTTCTGCCAAGAATCCTCTTCCTTCTGACAAAGACTGCAGAGCTCTGGACAGATGGGGTAAGAAAGTATACACTTCTGCAACCTTAGGTGTCAGAGCACTCAATTGTCAGTTCCATATGTTAAAATATCAACAGCACAATTTGGAACAAATAAAGCAGAAGATTGCTACCTCTCCTGATGGTGCCAACTCAAAAGAGCTGGCAGAATTACTTCACTCTACTGGTCAAGTGGCCAAGCACTCATTACAGTGTGGATATGAGGCACTAGAAGCCTCTAGCAGGGCAGCAGTGACAGGATCTGTTATTAGAAGACATGCATGGCTGAAGGAACAACCTCTACCTGATCATGTCAAGTCTAAATTTATTGATGCACCCCTAGATAAGGATCGTTTGTTTGGGGAAAAAGCAGAAGAGGTGCCTAAAAAGATAGAAGGCAAAGCAAAATCTATTGCAGACCGTAAAAGATTTCTTTCAAGTTCAACTGCTCCCTGCACCCAGCAGACAGGGCCAAAGTAAGCCCCCCAGCGACAGGACATACAGGCCCCTATCCCAGGGCCAGCAAAGAAGCAAACAATAGACCACTTTTGTCTCCAAGGCAAGGAGTTCTAAGCCAAGCATCTATGGTAAACACTCACAAAGACTCTCCCTCTCCCCTCTGCCCTCCTTCCACTCATCTAAAACTAGGAAGAAGGCTTACCCTCGTCAAGGACAATTGGATCTCTATAACTAAGGACAAATGGGTATTAAAAGTAATTTCTCAGGGATACAGATTCTCCTTCAGCGAACTCCCAATTCCTAGAGGGTACCCAGAACTCCCCCCAAACCATTGGGCAGAGGCATTAAAACAGGTAAAAACACTAATATCCCAGGGGGCAGTAGAACCTGTCCCTCTGGATCAAACAGGAAAAGGTTTTCACTCCAGACTATTCCTTGTTCCCAGAAAAGAGGGCACTTGGCGCCCCATCCTGGATCTATCCAAACTGAATACCTCCTTGGTGGTCTCCAGATTCAAAATGCTAGCCATGCAGCAGCTCATTCCTATGCTCACACAAAATGCCTGGCTGGTGACACCCGGGAATCATGCAGAAAATTCCTGCGCTTCAGAGCAGGCTATCAGCACTTTCAGTTCTCTGCACTGCCCTTTGACTTATCTACTGCTCCCAGAGTATTCACCAAATGCTTGGCCCTGGCTATAGGATTCTGCAGACAGAAAAATATACAGATTTACCCTTACCTGGACAACCTCATTCAGGCAAACTGCAAAGAAAAGTTGCTCCAGGATCTTCTCTTTGTCAAAAAACTGCTAACTTCCCTAGGGTTCACCATCAGCGAGAAAAATATCAAAGCAAAACCCCATCAGGAAAATTGTTTTCTTGGGAGCTGTGCTAGACAAAGCAACCCTAATGGCCTTCCTATCCCCAGAAAAGCAGAGCTTCCTGCCTCCCTACTTCACCCAGATTGCTTCCAGAAGTCACCTCACTGTGAGGAAGTTCCTGCAAGCCCTGTGATACATGACATCTTGCATCCTTCTTGCCAGGCTTCACATGAGAACACTTCAGTGGTACTTAAAGAACCTTGGGTGTCAGCACACTCAGTCCCTAGAGACCATGCTCCCACTGATTCCTTGCTTAAGGGACGAATTTGTTTGGTGGGCAGAGGCCTGTGCCATGAACAAAGGTCTTCCCTTCATCCTCTGCCTTTCCTGCCGGACCATCACCACCGACGCCTCAGACATAGCTTGGGGCACTCACCTAGCAGGCAAGTGTACCCAAAGCCTTTGGAATGCCCAGCAACATCACTTGCACATCAACCAGAAAGAAATGATGGCAGCGCAAAATGCTGTGACTTCCTTCCAACCCCATCTCAGGCCAGGGGTCCTCCTTATAAAAATAGACAACACTACAGTAATGTGGAACATAAATAAGCAGGGAGGCACCCAATCTTACCCCCTGTGCAGGTTAGCCATGAGTCTATGGCTTACAGCCACCTTCATGGGGCTACACCTGATTGCCCAATACTTACCAGGGATCAACAACACACTGACAGACCACCTAAGCAAAAACTTACTGGACCTCCATGAATGGCAGCTCCACAGAAAAATCTTTCTGCAAATCACCCAGGATTGGGGGACCCCAGAGGTGGACTTCTTTGCCTCGCACTTCAACCACCAGCTGCACAAGTTTTGTACCAGGGAGTATCACTTCCAAGCATGGAAGGTAGATGCCTTGACTTTCCCCTGGAGCTCCCTCTTTGTGTATGCATACCCTCCTCTGGCTGTTATTCCCAAGGTTCTGATGAAAATAAGAGAGGAGAGACCAAAGGCCATCCTCGTTGTTCCAGATTGCCCCAAACAGCATTGGTACCCTTTACTACCCAGTCTGACCTTACAGCCTCCAAAGCTGCTTCCCCTAAGGTTAGACCTCCTGACCTAGGAGAGGGGGGAAGGTACTGCACCCAGACCTGCAGACTCTAAAACCTTTAGCATGGCTCATACACTAAAAACCAACAAAAAAGTCACTGTTAAGCAAATAGGTCCTGGACATCATCACAGAGGCCAGAAGGCCCAGCGCAAGAAAATCTTATGCAGGAAAATGGAAAAGATTCTGCTCCTGGAAACAGTCAAAAGGGGCAGTATCTCCCAACCTTCCATCCCTCTCATCCTGGATTACTTAGCAAAGTTGCTCAATAATGGTCTCTCCTTCTCCTCTATTAAAATCCATGCTTCGGCCATCTCTGCCCATTATGATTCAGACCCACCCCTCTCAACCTTTGATTAAGCAATTCCTCAGAGGGGCTTCTAATATCAGGCCTCACAGAAGACTTCCTCCTCCTCCCTGGGACCTGAATTATGTGTTGGAGAAACTAACCTTACCTCCTTTCGAACCTGCCACTTCAACAGAATTGAAATACCTCTCATGGAAGACTGCCTTTCTACTAGCTATCACCCCAGCCAGAAGGGTCTCAGAGCTTTAAGCTCTCATAGCTGTCGAGCCCTTCATAATTTTCCATGCAGACAGAGCCTCCCTGAGGACTAATCCCTTCTTTGTGCCCAAGGTGGTATCTGATGTGACCCTTAACCAGGCCGTAAACCTTCCCACCCCTCAAAACAAGGAGGAAAGAATTTTACACTCACAAGATGTGCACAGACAACTCTGATACTATCTGGACCGCACTAAACCTTTCAAAAAACTGACCAGCTTCTTGTAAGCTTTGCCCCAGTGGCATAGGGGAAGCCCATCTCCAAACAAACCATTTCCAAATGGATTTCACACTGTATCCATTTTTGCTGCAGACTAGAAGGGAAACTCATCCCTAAGTCGATCCGTACCCACTCCACTAGGGCAAGTTCCACTTCCAATGCCTTCCTTAGAGAAGTACCTACCAGGGACATATTGGAAGTGGACACCTGGACCTCTGTCCATACCTTTACAAAGCATTACCACCTACCTCTCTTTTCTAAGTCTAGGGCAGGGTTTGCCTCTGCAATTCTGCAGAGCCTCAAAACCCATACCTAGGACTCTACCTATCCTTCCACCCTTTACCTCAGCTTTGGGAATCCTCCCACAGGTGATGACTGCAACAGTGAAACACGAACATAGAACAGTTGTTACACTTACCATAAATGTAGATGTTGGAGTGTATTCACTGTTGCAGTCTTGGTTTTCCTCCCACCATCCCCCTTTTCACATTTTCCCCTAGGGGAACACATGCTTCCCAAGGTGGCTGTTAGCCACCAGGACTACTTCTCTCTTTTCCCTTGTGCTTCTGACTGGTTAAGGCAAGAAAAACTGATGTAATGCCGTTGGCTGCCTTGCTTTATAGTACTGAGGACCTGATGTCAGACTACAGGCGACAGCAGCCATGCACAAAAACATTGACTCTGGTATTCAGGCCGGGCGTGGGCTACTACAACAAGGATAAACCACAGGTGATGACTGCAACAGTGAATACACTCCAACATCTACATTTATGGTAAGTATGTACAACTGTACTTTCTCTGTACTCTCTGCCAGCAAAACCCTAATCACCCCTGTCACGGAGGCTAAACTTCTAGGAGTTACCATTAACCAGCAGCTCAAATTCACAAAGGACATATCAACAACCATCACTAAAGTCCACACAAAGCTAGATTCCCTCTATCGCTGTAAAAGTTATCTAAATACCAAATCTAATTACAATAGCCATTGCCCACCTCCTATTTACTCTACTTTATGCATCCCCAATTCTAACTAATCTTTACAAAACTGACCTTAATAAACTTTTCATCTGTTACAACAAAATCGCTAAATTTGCTAACAGTGCCAAATCATGATCCCGCCATTGCCTTTCCCTACAAGCCGTGCACTGGCTTGAATTTCCAAACCTATTAAGGTACCATCAACTCAGCCTAGCTCATCTAATTCTGTACCATCCCGAGAAAACCCTAAACCTTGACTGGCTTGTTGAACCTCTGCAATTCAAATAGACAACTTCGGTCCTCCAACAAAGCCTTAATAGAAACCATCACATGCAAAAACAGCTCCGGGGAATCACTATTTACCCATGAAATAGCAAAAATATGGAACAGGCTTCCCCCTGACCTCAGACTACAAAACTCCACACCCTTCCTCAAAAGTTTACTTAAAACATACCTCTTCACCAACCATTTATGCATCTGTAATTGACCCCCCTGAAGCCTTGTACACTCATTATTTCTATACCCCATCTGTCCTGGCCAACACAAACACCACCATCTAACTATACGTATTCATGTGTGAGCAATAACCTATATATGAGTGTATGGACGTGTGTGTGTGTGTGTGTGTGTGTGTGTGTGTGTGTGTGTGTGTGTGTGTATATATATATATATATATATATATATATATATATATATATATGTGTGTGTGTGTGTGTGTGTGTGTGTGTGTGTGTGTGTATATGCTCTTACTTGTGTATTTGCTTGACTGTATATATGGAAACTTAAGCATTTGTATACTCTTATTCAGTTGTGAAATATCTTGCAGTCCCCTTCCAGGTTCTTATCTACTCTCATTGTATATTTTGTACACTTGTATTTTCAACCAAAAGGGGAAATATCCTCTTATTGTATATGAACGGCTGTGAAGTCTACAGTCTGTATGCTACTACTCTGTAATGTCTCTCTTGTAAATTTTTCTTCTGTCTGTAAACTTATGGTGTTTTTCTCCCCAGGACTCCACTGAAAACAGACATGTTGTCCAGTCGGGCTATCCTGGCAAACGAATGATAAATAAAAATGTAGTTCTGGTTTGTCTCGATAGAAGTCTCTGAGTAGGTGAATCAGGATGTTTATTACGAGGAACATTTCTTTCAAGTAACTGCTTTGCACCTTGAACTGCACATTCTGCAAAACCATTTGAATGTGAGTACTCAGGACTAGTTGTGACATGAGTAAAGTCCCATTCTTCAGCAAATCTTTTTAATTGCTGGCTTGTAAACTGCGTGCCATTGTCAGAAATAACTTTGTGTGGACTACCATGAACAGCAAAATGACACTTCATCTTAGTAATGACAGTACTAGATGCTAGGTTTGAAAGTAGGTCAGTCTCCAACCAATTGGAGTAAGAGTCTACTAACACCAAATAATGTTCCACTCGAAGATATCAGGGCTACTGTCGACCAAGGTAGTTCCGGAATTTGGTTAAGCTGAAGTGGTTCATTCTGTTGATGTGGCTTTGTACTATTACACACTGAACAATGTCCTAGAATGCCAAAATACTAGTCATCTCACCCTTCTTTGGGTAGATTTGGTTCCTGGATGACCATGATGCAAGATAGTAATGTAGTCTGGGTTTCAAGGACTTTGGAACAATTACTGTTGGACCTTTCATTATGATACCTTTGTCAGACAAAGTCTCATCTGTGTATGGGAAAAAAGGTTGCACTTCTTGAGGTAAACTCGATTGCTTTGACAACCATTCTTGATCGATAAAGTGGTTGAGCCTTTGTAAAACTGTATCTGTGGTTGTGTGATCTCTCATCTCATCAAGACGTGGAAGAAAAATGTATCACTTTCATGACTTCAGAATTAAGATTCTCATTCTCGTGCTGTTCTGTGGTATTTCTGGGCAATTTGGATAATGTATCAGCAAAGTAAAGAAGTTTGCCTGTCTTGTAGACATGAGTAAAATTGTACTTTTGCAATCTCCGCATCATATGTTGCAGTCTGGCTGGAGCTGAATGCATTGGCTTTCTTAAGATTGTGACTAATGGCTGTTGGTCAGTTTTGATCTGGATAGGTCTACCATAAACATAATCATGGAACTTCGAACATGCAAACAGAAGAGCCAAAAGCTCTTTCTCGATCTGGGCATACTGCATCTCAGTTTGGGTAAGAGTTGTAAATCCAAAAAATACGCTGAAAACCACCAGAACACCAAAACGAGTCAGCAAAGCGAAATGTGAAGGCACAACTCAGAAAACCTCTGCTGAGGGAGGCACAGCGACAAAGTTGTGTGTCGTTAGAAATTTAGTCCATCAACAAGCATGATAGGCATGGTCATGTAAGTAATCCAAACGAAACAGCAGCAGCATAAAGTATCATTCAGCAGCTAATCCAACAGCAAACAAAGTTTGGCTTGGTCATGAAATTAGTCCAAAGTTCACAAACACAAGATTCATGAAATGTAAGACCAATGGAGGTCAAAACCAGTAGAAAAGCAAATATATTTAGTCTGATGAAGCGGATGGTAGATCCGCGAAAGCGCTTACTAATTTAATAAACTCCACTAACTGATATATTTGCTTTTCTACTGGTTTTGACCTCCATTGGTCTTACATTTCATGAATCTTGTGTTTGTGAACTTTGGACTAATTTCATGACCAATCCAAACTTTGTTTCCTGTTGGATTAGCTGCTGAATGATACTTTATGCTGCTGCTGTTTCATTTGGATTACTTACATGACCACGCCTATCATGCTTGTTGATGGACTAAATTTCTAACGACACACAACTTTGTCGCTGTGCCTCCCTCAGCAGAAGTTTTCTGAGTTGTGCCTTCACATTTCGCTTTGCTGACTCGTTTTGGTGTTTTGGGTAAGAGTTGCTGATGTGTAGGCAACAGATTGATCCTGTTGTAGAATGACTGTACCAAGTCCAAATTTCGAAGCATCACAGAAAATTGTAACTGGTTTGTGAACATCATGGTATCTGAGAGTTGGTGGACTTTCAATTTTCTGAGCTGATGTTATCCTAGTCACCATTCATCACATATGGGTCCTGGATCCGACATTGGATGCAAGGCGGCACACTTACACAACAGCTTAGCTCAAGCTCCTCCCCTTCCATAATGCTCTGCTGCCCTCTAACCCTCAGATCTTGTTTGCCACTTGAACGGTCAAGATGCAGATTGTTCAGCTGCTCGGGTTTTCCATACTTCTTAGTAAGTAGGTTCTTTCTTTGATCCCTTTCTTCTTTGCCTTTCCTCATTTTATTAAGTTTTTAGTTGTAGTGTTCTCCATTAAGTCTCAGTAGTGTCTTTTTCCCCTCCCTTTGGCTGTTTTGGTTAGTTTGGCTTTTTGACGCTCTTTTCCTTTTTGGTTGGGAAGTGTGGTAGTGTAATTTTTCCCTTGGAATACTTGTTTTCTGTTTTATTGTTAATTTAGTGGTCTCAGTGTGTTTTCTGTGTAGGACGGACCTTCAGTGTTTAGACCGTGTGCCTGGTTGTCCGACTCCTCTTTGATTTTTCACTTCGGCTTTGATTGTTTGTCTCTTATGTCGGAGAAGTCTTTATAGTTTAAGAGGTGCTGCTCATGTGGTCAGAAGATGGCCTTTTCCGACTTGCACGAGGAGTGCCTCTACAGTGTCAGCACCGGCCACTTGGAGGTTGAATGCAGCATTTGTGCTGCATTCAACTCCAGAGCTATGGTTGACTGCTGGAATAAACTTCTTTTAAAAGGCATGGTTCAGAGGGGTCCCCTTGGTCAAGGAGTCCTCCACCAAGGTGGGGGTCCTCCAGCCATAAAAGAAAGCCTGCTTCTTTTTCCTCTTTGGGGAGGTTTCCTCCAAGAAAGCTAGGCTGCCAGATCCTAGATCTCCAGATCCAACTCCAGCCATAGCGGTGTTGGATCTGAGGGTTTTGGATCTGAGGACTTCGAGAGAATCGACTTCCGGATCCAGGGCTTCCAGTCGCCGCCCTTCGGATACAAGGGTGTTGGCTCAACTCCCAGATCCAAAACCTCTGGATTTAGCCCTTCGAATCTGAGCTAGGCAGACCTATCACGGGTCTGATCCCTTCGGATCCGAAAGGTTCAAAAACTATTTCTTCGGACCCTCATGTTTCCTCTGATTTGAAACGGTCAGATCCGAGACCCATGTCAGATCCCATTCTTGTTGAGGATCTTCTGTCAGATCCTGCAGGAGGTGGATTGTTTGTTTACCTGTCTCACATAGGACCCATTCAACAGACCATTGGAGAAAGCCGTTGGGATTCCAGCATGGGTCTCCAGCTAGGTCCTCTGTTTCCTCCTGATCCTGCAGGAGCATCCTTCCCTCTGATATGGACAGGATAATGCGGTGCTTTTTGAGGGCTCAAATTGAACTGGGACTTTTGGTTTCCCCAGCCAACAGGGTTAGGGAGCCTTCTCCCTCTCCCCAACTTCTTTCTCCTCATCCAACTTCACAGGGTTTTGACTTGGGGGGGGGGGGGATCCAGTGTGCAACATGGATGCAGTGGAGGTTACTGGCACTTCTTGGGTCTTTACCCTATCAGTGTCTATGGCCAGTTCTGCTCTCCTTCCCCCAGGACAGGCAGGGCCACTGGTCTGGGTTGTCTCCCCAGAGTCTGTATCTTTTTGACCATTCTCTGCCCATCGGTGCTTCGGCTCTTGACAGCTCCAGGCCGGCATTCTCCAGAAGGTTGGGAAGTTCTGGCAGGGTCTGCGCCTTCCTCCGTTGTAGTGTTGCCAGCGTGGGGGAGAGGGGGCTTCATCCAGTCCCTTCGTGTTCCAGGTGGTGGAAAGATCTCTCAGTCTCTGTTACCAGAGTAGCCTCCCCAGTTTGCCATGCTCCATCACAGCCCCAGAGTTTGAGCAGACCCTCTCATCCTGATCGTAGTCAGCCCATTTGACCTAGCCTCCAGGGGGGAGTTACCCCTATTGGGGTCCCCACCTCTTCCAAGTCTTCCCCTGAGCCTTCTGCTAAGGAAGTCCCTTGGAAGAGGACATGTAAGAGGAGACATCTTGACTCCCCATTGGAGTCTCTTATTGAGGACATGGATATTGATGAATGGGTCCCCAATGTCACTGCCCTATGTCTCCATTGGGGACTTCCTGGCAATTCCTAAAGCCAAGGGCGGTTGGTCTGCCCAGCCCCTGTCCTCTGAGGAAGCCATGTTTCTGGAGGCATTCATATGGGCCCAGCTACCTCTTGGGTGCCCCCCCCCCACACACACACACACTGACCCCTTGATCAACCTTATTGCCAACAGCGTTTGGAAGGAACCTGATACAGTGGAGCCAGTACCCAAGAGAGGGGACAAGTTTTTGAGCCCCCCCATCAGTCAAGGTTTTTTAGTCCAAGGCAGTTCCAGTGGATGCGATTATGGTAGCTGCTGCCACCAAGAAAGAGCTGGTAGAACCGAGTTTATCTGTCTGTCCTCCCAATTGTGAATCAAGAGCATTGGACAGACTTGGAAAGCAGGTGTTTGCACTGGTTTCTTTTAGCCTGTGAGCATTAAACTACCTGATGCATTTTACCCTTCTCCAAAGGGATTTGATGAAGGAGCCTACCACTTCCCTCTCAAGAGTCCATGCTTGCGGAGGACTTTAAGGCCATTTCTCCCAAGCTGGGCACTATCATGTTCATAGCTTACTCGTCCATGAGGTTTGATATCCAGTGCTGCAAAGGGTTCCTCACGGGCAGCAGGCACAGACATTGCCATCAGGCATCATGCATGGCTGTGCTTATACAGGTTTGCAGAGGCATTTAAAGCATTGTTCACCTGAGCCTGTTTGGCCCAAGCGCCATGGAAACTTAGGGATCAAAAAGTCAACGAAAACGAAGTCCAAGCCAAAACGAATTTATTAACAACAGCAAAACTTCATACACGGTTTACCATTTACCTAGGTTTCGTCCCAAAACTCGGACTTCATCAGAATGGTTGAACCAGTATCAAAACACACTTAAATATGCAAACAAACCAATTAGACATTTAATTACATAAAACAATTAAGCCCAATCAATTGTAATAGTCAAAACCCGACAAAAACTTGGCTGTAGTTACACATTAGCACCAGTGTTACACTTCTGTCCCTATCACTGAAATAAAAAGGTAGTATAATAAAACCTATATATAAAAAAAAAATGAGTTGAATAAAAATGCTAAAATGTGAACCAAAAATGAAGAATTAATATGAATGAATGATGAAGTATAAAGTGAATGAAATAAATACATAATAAAAAAAAATGTAATATGTAATATATGTAATATATAATATATGTAAGGTGTGTATATACGTAAACATAAATGTATATGTGTGTATAATGATGCCAAACTCCGAAGGAATTCTAAAATGAATACTGTAAATAAAATTAGAAAATTGGATTTAAAATTTAATGGATAAAAAATATATGCATTAATATGAATATATTTATATGAATATATTTTTATTTTCCAATGTGAATATAGTGTGTAAAATAAAATTAACCATGTTCAATTTATATCTATCCCATGATGTGTTTCAACCTAAGTAAAGGCTTAATGGAACTATGATCATTGAGCCCAGGATAATTGTGGGTATTCAACCTGAGCTGACATTTTAATTCACATACGTCCAAATGTAAATCAGTAATCCTACCCTGTTGATCAATCATCACTTGTTGTAAAATACAAAATTTGAACGTATGATCAGCGTTACCCACCAAGTGTCTTGTTAGAGCATTAGTAGTTTTGATATGTTTGATATCTAATAAGTGTTCCTTAATCCTTTCCCTGAAATGCCTACATGTCTTGCCCACATAAAAGGCAGTACAATTCTGACATTTGGCAAGGTAAACCACATTTTTAGTATAGCAATCAAAATGGCCTGAAATGGAAATAAAACAATTGTTAACCATTAACCTACTACCTGTTGACAAGATTTGGGAACAAGTTGAACATCTTCCACATTTAAAGTTACCAATACTTCTATTGGTGGAAAGCCCCTTAACCAATAGATTCCTTTCAAAAATATCCTTAAATGCTAAATCCTTTCTATAAACACACATAGGTCTCTTTCCAAAATGTAAGGCAAAAACTTTATCCATCTAAAAAATACTCCAATTCCTGTAAATAATCTTTTTAATAACATCAGAATCCCCATTATATGTGGAAATAAACATTAAGGATACATTTGTCAATGGAGCTGTTTTTATATGCACATAACTGTAACCACAGTGGTTATTTTCTGACCTAAGTATAGCTTGAAGCACACCAATATCTCTTTTATGTTTGATTTCCCTACGTACATCTAAACATAGTTGTTCTGGATAACCTCTATTCAAAAATAAGGAAACCATAAAATCCAACTCATCCATTAAATCGTTATCATCACTAACCATCTGGGCTGCCCTAACCATTTGGCCCTTAACAATAGCCCTTTTCTGATGGTTAGGATGCCAGCTGTTGTACTGAAGATACGAGATGGAAAACGTAGGTTTCATGTATATGTTAGATTTGATAGTACCATTTACCTTATCATAAGTCAATCTAACATCCAAATATGTAATGGTGTGGTCATTAATTTCATGTGTAAATTGCAGAAACCAAACTGTACTATTAATGTATTTAATGAACGCCTCTAAGGTAACCAAATCACCATCCCAAATAATAAAAATGTCATCCAAAAAGCATGAATATAACTTGACAAATTTGTAAAACTCACTGTTGAACAAGTACTGTTCTTCCCAATAAGCCATAATGTAGTTGGCATGAATAGGGGCGCATGCAGCACCCATGGCCACTCCAGTACGTTGTCTAAAATAATGCTTAGGGATCAAATTCTCTACCTCCCTAAAGGCCCTTTTCCAAGACCTAATGTGGAAACAAGAGATGTGGTTCCATAAGTTGCAAGATTATATCCAGGGGCTGCTGTATTCCCTTTTCCGACCCCACCCCCACTGAAAAACAGAACTCTCCCTGACATGACACCTGGTCAGAGAGATTAGCCCATTTAGAGGTGTCCAACTTCGTTCAAAAGAGAGCCATCCAAAAGGTCCCCCTCATGACAGAGAGGATCCGGAACTTATTCCTGCTTCTTTTTTGTACAGAAGAAAACAAGGGACCTGTGTCTGATTCTGGATCTCAGTCAGCTGAACCTCTCAGTCAAGATGTTGAAGTTCTACCAGATGGTCACTGTACAAAAATGACTGGATGTGCTCTGTGGATCTCCAGGACACGTACTATCATATCAAAATAGAAAGGTGTTCCAGGAAATTTCTCTGCTTTTGCATAGAAGCCGATCACTTCCAGTTCAGAGCCCTGCCCTTTGGACTCACCACAGCCCCCCGGATGTTTACCAAGTGTATGACAGTGGTGGCAGCCCATCTAAGGCTGCAGGGATTCCAGGTGTTTCCCTATCTCAACGATTGGCTCCTCACAGCTCCCACACAGCATCAACTGGTGGAGACCACATGCTTCCTTCTTCGTCTCTTTTTGATCAGTTGGGGATAACAGTGAATCCTGCCAAGTCTTCCTTGACCCTATCTCAACAGCTGGAATTCATAGCCACTCAGTTGGACACTACCCCAGAGATTGCAGCTCTTCCCCTCTGATGCGTGATTCTTATCTGGTTTTATGTACAGTCTCTTCTGGAGCAAACTCATCCTCCAGTGTCACTCATTCTAAGGGCTCTAGGCTCTATGGCAACAGCCATTTATCTTGTCCCTATGGCCAGGTATCACATGAGAGTTTTACAGTGGACCCTGGTGGTTCAGTGGTCTGCTCTCTTTCTCATCCTCTTTCAGTCCTATATGGATCACTCTAATATGTTGGAGACATCTGTCGTGGTGGATGCACTCTCCAGACTTCCTAGCGGGCAGGTCTTTTTCTCCCCCAGTTCAGACAGCCATGTCCATCACGGATGCTTCCCTCCTAGGGTGGGGAGGCACATCCAGAGGAAAACCGTCCAAGGGATGTAGTCCCAGTCAAAAACAAAACTGCACATAAATGTTCTGGAGATGAGAGCAATCCTTCTCTTGTAAGCATTTCAGGACTGCCTTCTAGGGACAATAGCAGTTCAGACAACATGACTGTTGTGTGGTACATAAACAAGCAAGGGGGCACACATTCTTATCTGCTTTGTTTTGAGGCCATGAGGGTTTGGGAGTGGGCAATGTCCTCGTGGTGTTTTCTCCTTGCAATACACATTTTTAGAGCATCCAACATGCTAACGGACAAGCTGAGCAGGGCTATTCTGACCCTTCAGAAGTGGTCCCTGAATCCATTAGTGGCGAAGCAGATCTTCCATCAGTGGGGCCAACCAAGCTGCAATCTGCTTCCCCTCTCAACCCCAAATGCAGCAACTACTTCACCCTGATCCCCCCAGAGGGGGAGTTCCCCAGGGATGCTTTGACTCACAGTCTCCTTTACGTCTTTCCACCCTTACCCTTAATTCAGAGAGTTCTCCAGAAAGCAAGACGTGTCAGGATGCAGTTGATCCTCATTGCTCCCTTTTACCCTCGGCAAGTGTGGTTCCCTCTTCTATGGTCTCATCTGAAGCACCTACCTTGGGTGCTTGATCCAGTGCCTGATCTGATCTCCCATCCTTCTCTCTGGCCACTCACAAAGTTACAGATCCTCCGTCTGACAGCTTGGTTTGTCCAATTGCAGTGATTCTTACTAAGTCCAGGCTTGCATCCTCTGTGAAGGATATTATCCTTGCTTCTCAAAAATATTCTACCAAGAGAGTCTGTAGAAGTAAGCGGGTGAGATTCTCTGTGTGGGCTAAAGGTCAGAATCCCGGATCCCTTTTTGGCTCCTATTTCTGACATTCTCCTTTTCCTGGCTTCCCTTTTTCAGGAGGGTGCTAGTTTCTCTACAATCAAAGTCCAATTGGCATCAGTTTGTAATTTTCATCTCAATAACAAGCCTACGTTCTTTTCTCACCTCTACAAAGCCTTTTAGAAAGGTGTCTTCTTGATGCGTCCTCCACTCAAGGACCCTTCTCCACCGTGGGATATTGCTGTGGTGCTGCAATCTCTAACTAGGCTCCCTTTTGAGCCTGCTGCATCCTGTGACCTCAGATTTCTTTCTTGGAAGACTGTGTTTTCGGTGGCAATAACTTCAGCAAAAAGAGTGTCAGAATTGCAGGCTCTTACCATTAAGCCTCCTTATTTGATATTTCATAAAGGTAGTGTGGCATTGAAACCCAACTCTTCCTTTATGTCAAGAGTTTCCACTCCAGTGAACCTCAACCAACTCCCAGTTTGTTTTCCATGTTATACTGATAAGGGGAAATACATTTTACATACCTTAGATGTTCATTGACAGCTTCATTTTTATTTGTATAGAACTAAGTCCTTTCGTCTCTTTCAGACCAATTGTTCGTTGCATTTTCAGTCAACAGGAAGGGACTAGCTGTTTTGAAAATTACTATTTTCCACTGGATTTCTCAATGCATTTTATATATATATATATATATATATATATATATATATATATATATATATATATATATATATAGAGATATATATGTGTATATATATATATATATATATATAGATATATATATATATATATATATATATATATATATATATATATATATATATATATAGATATACCACCTGTCATGTCCTCCCCGCAGTCAAATGATGTTAAAGACATGCAGGTAGGTGCGAGCGTGAATGGGCGTGCCTTCGTTGAAGGCTGGACATCGGGCTGGCAACTTGGCACTGTAAAAATCCACTGCCAATCATCAGCGGACCAGAGTTCCACTGTGGCGACCCCTAACTGGGAAAAAACAAAAGTCTTTATACACCTCCTGTGGCACTCCTTTGCCCGGACCAGTTAGGGCTCATTTTACCAGGTCATTGGCTACATCAGCGGCCTTCTCAGCTTGTCATTCCTTGATGACATTTGTGCAGCAGCAACTTGGCTTTCACCTCATACCTTTATTTCTCATTACAAGCTTGACCTAGTGTCTTGGGGAAGGGCCTCTTTTGGCTCCACTGTTATTCCGCATGTCCTTCCATGAGGCCACCTGAGAATGTTTGGTAGCTGGGGCCTCTGACCCATACGTGATGAACGGTGACTAGGATAACATTAGATTAATAGTTATGTACTTACCATAACTTGATATCTGTGTTATCTGGAGTCACCATTCATCACAATCCCACACTGCATTCCCCATCTTGAGGTCTTGGCAGGTTTTTGGTGGATCTAGTCTGGTGGCAGATCTTTTCTGTCTGTCTTCTTTCTCCAAAGCAAATGCAATCTGAAGTGTTAGATGTTAGCAGATCATTATGGGAGGCAAGCAGCCTGAGCTAAGCTGTTGTCTAAGTGTGTCGGCTTAGATCCGTTGTCAAATCTAGGACCCATACGTGATGAATGGTGACTATGGATAACAGATACCAAGTTGTGGTAAGTACATAACAATTATTTCAGGACATCAAATGCTCTTTGGTGTTGCTCTAACCAAGACCAGGATACATCTTTAAGTGTCACTTCTCTGAGGGGTGCTGATAGTTAGCAAAAGTCTGGAATGAACTTGCTTAGGTCGTTGACCATGCCAAGAAAATGTTGCAGGGCTTGAACATTGTCTGAAACTGAAACTGGCATCTTGGGAATGGCTGTTTGTTTAGAAGGGTCTGGTCGTAGGCCTGTACTTGTAAATAAGTGATCAACATGAGTAACTTCTTGTAGCCTGAACTTGCATTTGTGTGGGTTGAGCTTTCTAGAACTTTTCTGAGATTTCTGTCATGTTCAGCTTCAACATGACCTCCTACTATTATGTCATCTACTATGATAGCACAAGGATACCCAGAAAAAAATTGCTCCATTGCACATTGAAAGACTTCACTTGCAGAATTTATCCCAAATGGCATTCTCAAAAATCTGTACTGGCCAACGGAGTGCTAAAAGTACTGAGCAATAAGGATTTTTTGTCGTGCTGAAAAAATAGTGGTATTTGGCATCAAGGCTGTGACTTCTTTGACTGTACACATTGGATGATGAGGTCTTTTAAGTGCTTTGTTCAAATCTCATGGATCAGTACATATTCTGATGTCATCTGAGCTTTTCTTACGAGCTACCACCATGGAAGATACCCATTCAGTTGAAGTTTCAAATGGACAAATCACACCTTGTCGCACCATTTTATCTATGCATTGACTCTGTCCTTGCATGGCTGTTGGAACTTTTCATGCTGGTCTGATAACTGGACTGAACTCTGGGACTAACTTCATGGAGTACACAACTGGCAGTTTGCCTAGTTTGTCTTGAAAAAGGTCAGCATAGATAGAAAAAGTGTGCTGGGCAAAATTAGAATAGTGGTCTTTTAAGCTAACTTGGTGTACTTCCTGTCTCTGAGCCCTAATAATGTCTGGACGTGCCTCTTTCACCACATAAAATAACAAGTCGTAGTTTTTTCTTTCTGCAGAGTAACATGCAAGCACTACTGAACCTTCGGTTTGAATTTCTTCACCTCTGTATAAGCAACAAGCTTCACATAACTTGCCATATCAAGCCTTTCACCTTTACACACACTAACAAATGTTTCTGCAGACACAAAATTGCACTTGGAACTTGTATCAACTTTGAGCTGTGTGTGGTATGCCATTTATCCGAACAGTACAAAATTCTTCATTCTTTGCCCTTAAATCTACTGCATTGACCATTTCATGAAGCACTGACACACCATCAACATAAAAAGTAAAACTGCCACAGTCTGTTTCTTAAAATGTTTCCTTTTGATAAAAGAAAGTGGGCCTTTTGATTTACAAAATCTTTTGAAATTATTCCATTTATTATATTTTTGGCATCGCTGACCAAATGCTAAACATATTTTCCTTTTAGATTCATGGCTTCTACCACAATTATGACAGCAATAAAAGTGGGATGGGGTCCATACTTTGTTTGCTGACTCACTCTTATTCTCCACTGAGACTGTGCAAACTCTGGAATTTGCTAGAAAATTCTGGGGTTTACCAGTGAGTGCTGCAGGGGTTACACTTGCTGCCACGTGCTTGGGTCTGCTTCTTTTAATAACGTGCTGCATACTATCAGCATGAGCTTTATCACTGAGCCTTCTAGAGCTGTTCTCATTTGTAAGCATATTTGTGTGCTTTTCTGTGAGCTTGTATATGTGACATCTCAATGGCCTTATCCAATGTTAAATTACTGTCACGAAACAAGATCTGACTCACAGCATCATCTTTTATACCACACATAAGTCTGTCTTTTATCAACTCATCCCTAGGGTTACCATATTTTGTTTTACGAAAAAGAGGATGAAAAAATATGTGCTGGTATTATACCAGCACATAATTTTTTGTCCTCTTTTAGGGTTGCCTGATTCTTGACTGGCTGGGTCGGGACAAAAGGTCTTTCACACTAGGTGAAGACCAAAAAAAAAAAATCACAGTTCCGCATTAAAGGCAAGTAGCTCTGAGTTTGGCGATATTTTTGATTGACCCGTATGCTGGAATATGAGCCAATCAAAAACTTGCACCCCCGAACCTATTCTATTTAATGCGAAACATCAAGCAGTTTCACATTGAACAGAGTTCCATTTTTCGAATTTTTTATTATTGGCTCATATACCGGTATATGAGCCAATCAAAAACTCGCACAGCAGACCCTCTTCTGTTCAATGCGGGACATTAAGCAGTTCCGCATTGAACAGAGCTCCTTTTTTCAATTTTTTTGATTGGCTTGTATATCGGTATATGAGCCAATCAAAAACTCGCACAACGGACTCTGTTCTGTTCAGTGCGGAACATCAAGCAGTTCTGCATTGAACAGAGCTCTGTTTTGCAATTTTTTGATTGGCTGGTATACCGGTATAGGCCAATAAAAAAAGAAAATAAAGCGAAGGCTGTTTTGTCGGGACTGTAACTGGCAGTGCAGGACTCTGGATCGGACTGCTGATCCCAGGAAAATCCCACTGAAATAGGGACGTCTGTTTTTTGAAAATTCTGCGATTTGTCCGGGTTTTTGAAAAACCCAAACAAATTGCAGAATTTTCAAAAACTGCCCGGACAGGAGCCCAAAAAGAGGATGTGTCCATGGAAACCCAGACGTATGGTATCCCTGCTTATCAAATAAGTCACCAAATCTACATGTTTTAGCTTTATTTCTCAGGTCAGTTATATATGCTGCAAAAATTTCACCAGGCTTTTGATTCCTTGTGTAAAATAAGTGCCTTTCCATTGTAACATTTGTCTGGGGGTTACACAATTCTCTAAATTTACATTTTAAATACTCTGGGCCCTCCCTTGATTCAGCCGGTACAGCAATATGACTGTTTTCCCACTCTCCCGTATAGATAGCAGGTGCATATACAAATGAGCATTCCCTTTCTATAGCTTCTAACCCAGCTAAATTAAGTAGAATAAATGCCTTTGTACTGTCATTTTTATCAGAAAATGCAGCCTGTATGAAAATGTCGTACTCTTGCTCACTCTCCAGTTCTGAGCAATATTACTGTCAAACACAACACAAGTGCACTGGGTTTTTTTAAATCAGTCTGCCATTCAGACAAAGTATGCACAAATATACTGAAAATATGACCCTTGTAATTATGTACGAACAGACTGTGCTGTGAGCTTGTAATGACATTCAAATGCACAATAAACTCTTTGAAATACTTTACTTTGTGAAATGTGCTCTGTAATGGTTGTATTCAGTGAAATATGTCTTGTAATGGCTGTACTTTGCATAATAACATGTTTTGCACTTCTGATAACTCAGATATCTTTGCTTTAACATGAAAATACATATGTCCAATAATACCAGTGTGTGCTGAATAAATACTTCCTGAACCAAAAAATAAATCCAACAAGCAGAAGTAAGATGAAGGCAAACACCAGGCTATCATAAAAATTAGCAACAATTTATTCAGGAAGCAGGCACAGGCAAAGGCATAAGCGCTTTTGCAGTATTACAACTGCTTCATCAGATGCATAATATCTAATTAATTCAATGCCCATTAAATAACAAAGTGAAAAAATCACATGACATCCCAGTAAAACTCTTAAAGAAATGACGTTTTGAATATATACAATATTAATAGTAAACATTTATAAAAAAAGTGAATGTGTATAAAAGGTGAGGGTTGAAAGGGAGTTTGTTAAAACTCCCTTCTTATTTAAAAAGAGGATGTGCTTTCACCATTGCTTTCAGTGGTACTGTATCATTAAGTCCTGACCCTATATCTGCTCCTAATCTAATAATCCATTTGCTTTCTAAGTACTCTGCTTCATTTCTAATATCACCTCTCCTGAGACTTTCCTGCACCATATCTATAACTTGAAACCTAAATACATGCTCTGGGGAAGTGTCTGCTACATGTTTAACTAATGCATTCCTAACCATAGTATTTTTTATATCATTCAGATGTTCTCTTACCCTTTTTTTCAGTCTTCTGTCTGTTTTACCTACAAAAAATTTACTGCAGGTTTTACACACTGCTAGGCAAACCACATGACTGCTGTTACAAGTTGCCTCCACTGAAAAGTAAGTAGTGGAAAGAAAATAAATGTTTGTTTTGACTTGCTGGTAATATACATAAATTCAAGGCATTGGAAATACTGTTTTGGAAACAATGGGAAAGGTAGCAAAACTAGGGAAAGGTTGTTGTAAAAATGTCACTAGGGTGGTGAAATTTTAGGTCTAGTAAAAGGGAGATTCGGTCAGAGTTAGGAATACAGGATTATCTGCTCCTGTTTGTGGCCTTGAACCATTGGACTGACTGCAAAACTAGGCCCATAACACTGGAATAAGTCTCTTTTTTTCTTATCTTTGCCTCTTCTGACTTTGTCATCAGCCCCTTCTGATCTATCAGCCCATTCTTTCCTCGTTATTCGGGTGAGTGTCCAATGGAAGGGCCATCATTCAGACAGCTATCAGGGGTGGTTTGTTATTTATTTATGCTGCTGTATGCCCAGTGGTTAGCATTGTTGCCTTACAGCAAGAGGTTCTCCAGTTTGATTCTCAGCTAGGGTGCCTTCTGTGCAGTCTGCATGTCCCCCCTGCGTTTGCGTGGGTTTCCTCCTGGTGCTCTTGTTTCCACTCACATTCGAAAGCCATGCATCTGGAGCATTTCTCCCTGGGCTTCCACTTAATATGGGCTTTGGCCTAGTCAGACTTTCCCAGTAAAGAAATGTTAAATAAATACATTTTAAGTTTATGTAGAGTTTCATCAGATTACTTGTATTTCTGTTGGAGAGGTGTTGGCAGAGGAAGTTGAAACAGTGGTGGTTTAGTTAAAGACTGAAATGTATCTGTTCCAATGTACAGTTAGAGGTGGGCTTGTATCCTGGGGATTTCTTTATAGCCAATCAACACCTGGTTTGTTCTATGTTTGACAGAGTAAACAAGGAATTGGTTAAGAAATTATTGTCTTCCTGCGTGAATGGGAAGGTAAATAATGTGCAGTGACATGTTCTTTTTGTGTGGTGTGTACATCTTTAGTATATGCCCTTCTATTCATCTGTTGCAGTATTGTATACATGAGGGAGTTGCCTGCCAAGGTGACCTGATGTCGGCCAGTATATCAAAGCCTTTTACTGCTATAAGGTGCGTGGTACATCTGACGTAGGGCATAAAAGAGATGTACGCGCACACCATCCTTAGAACTTCTGTGCGCCAGTCGGATCACCAGTCCCGGACGTCACTCTGCTGCTGAAATTGTTTTCTTCAATAAAGATAAGTGCCCCACTGGGGAATCCTTTTGTCTTTTGCTACTGTTTTTTCTTGTTTGAGGTTAATGTAATCCAGGGAACTGTGACTGTGGAAGGCATGTTTCACATAAGGACAGCCATTTCCAGTGCCTTTTCTGTCTCTGGTCCCACCACGACCATAAAAACTGTTCAGTTTGTCTATCCTTTGTGCCCAAAACCCTCTGTAGCCGGCTTTCTTCCCTTGCTATTTACTTGGAAAATCAATGGCTTAAGCTCTTAGCTAAAAGCATAATGGAAGGTCCTTGCATCCGACGACAAGCCTACTAAGCAGACTAAGTGGAAGCCCAGAAGACCTACACCCAAATTGTAAGCTGTGCCTCTCCCTATGGATGTTTCTACCGAAGCACATGAGAGATCAGAGACATGTTCTTTCGTGGTTCTGGATCCACAGGCTGAGTCCATTTTACAAGCCACCTTGGAACCAGATGTAGGCACGTCTAGAGAGGCCTCACAAAAATCAGCTCCCATTGTCCAGGGGGAACCTAGGCTCATCATATCTGAAGGCTGAAGAGGAAGCACTAAGATTGTGGTGAGAGAGGATGTTGAGTTGGATCTGGTCAAATGTAGGCTTATGTCCAGCCCACCCTGTTTGCATCAGATGAATATTCCTGCAAAGAAAAAACAGAAAACTAAACATTCCTCTCCCCCGCCACACCCTCAGAAGGAATGGCAGAATTTTACTCAAGGCCTCTTCAAAGGCTTCATGGCTCTGAGGTCTCCCTCAGGCCAGCCAGCTTCCCCTCTTGCCTGGCCTTCTTCACCTCAAAAAAGGGCCATTGCACAAGTGCTTCAGGGGAAGACTTTTCCTCTGATGAGGACAGTGATGCATTAGCTTACTCCTCTCATAAACCTTCCCCCTTGGACTATGCTTCCCCAGAGAAAGTTTCAAATGGGACAGAATCCCATATGGAGGAGATTTCCTTTGGTGCGACCATCTCAAAGATGAGAGATCATTTTAAATAGGGCAGCTCACAAATGTCTGAGGTCCAACAGTGATATGACCTTCTTCAGGTGCAGACCCCTGGTCCATCTGCCAGTCCTCCAGTTATCCCAGCCTTTTTGGATGCTTTGGCCTCCACATCTATACACCCTGGCGTTCAACCTACACCCCCTAAAAAACATGACCGGTATTACAAAGGATTGCAGTTTCCTTTTCAAGGTCCCTGTGGCAGACCCCTTTGTGATTTCAGTAGCCTCTGATAAGGTTTCCAGGTCAATTTTTTCCACTTTCCTCCTCCCCTTAGACAAGGATAGTAGGCATTTGGAGAGGCTGGGCAAGAAGATTTATACTTCAGCTACTTTATCACCCACTTGACTAAGTACATTATGGAACTTATGTCACAACTGTTTAAGATAGTGTCTGACATGCCAGACTCTGAGAATAAATCCATGGCATCCTCTTATTGCTGCAGCCTCACAGGCAGCAAGACATTCAATCAAATGCAGCTATGATGCAGTAGCGGCCACTTCATGAGCTGCAGTTTCTTTGTCTGCATTAAGAAAGTTCATCTGGTTGAGGCTTCAGCCCCTCCCTGAGGACATCAAGGCAAAACTTATGGATTCACCCCTGGACAACACCGCTTTATTTGGCAAACCATTTGCCGAACTTTTCAAGTTGCCAGAGGAAAAGAGCAAGGAGCTAAAAGACCTTAAACATATCTTGATCTCTCCAGTGCCTAAATTTCACAGGAACTACCCTGGGAAAACAGGCTTTTGTATACAGGCAATCACGGACCCTCCAATCCAAACCATCCAAAGGGACGAAGAAAACATATCAGTTTTCCTCTTCTTCCTCTGCTCGTCATTTGGCTAAGCAGCCCTTTCCTGATGGAATGCGCTCTTCCTCCTGACTCCTCAGAAAGTTTTTGCTCCCCTCCCCCTGCACCTTACTTTATCCTTTCCAGCCTGGGAATCCATCACTCAAGACTCTTGCATCCTCAGCATCAGAAAAAAGTGGAAACTTTATGGTCTGGCATACAGTACCTCCCTTCAGGGGTATCCCTCAACCTCCAAAAGAACAGAAGCTTCTTTTCCCCCATGCTGCAAAACCTAGTAGAATAGGGCATAATCCAGTCTGTGTCCCTGTCTCAGAAAGGAAAAAGCTTCTATTCACACATGTTCCTGGTTCCTAGGAAGGAAGACCTGTGGAGACACATCCTAGACCTCTTATATCTCAACGACTTTCTGAAAGTGCCTTCCTTCAAAATGCTATCTCTCTACCTTTTACCCCTTATCCTTTCTCAGGCCTTCCTAGCATCCATAAACATCAAGGTTGCTTATCTCCATATCCCCATTCATCCCAAGTACAGGAAAGTCCTATGCTTTTCTTTGGACTCCTGGCATTTTCAATTCTGTGCCATGCCTTTTGAACTTTCCACTTCCCCGGGAGTCTTCACAAAATGCCTAGCACCAGTAGTTGTCTTCTGCAGACTCCAAGGCATTCAAATCTTCCCCTACCTAGACAAACTTCTGTTTCAAGCCAACTCTCTGGAGGAAGTAAACAATCTCCACTCAGCCATAGCCATTTAGCATTACGTGGGATTCACCATCAACTTCAAAAAATCTACACACACCCCATCCCAACACCATGTTTTTCTGGTGTGTAGATTCCAAACCAACTAAAAGTTGGTATCTCTCCCTCCCCCACAAGGCTAAAGAGATCTCCCTAATTTTTTTCAGATTCTCTCCCTCAAACTCCTGTCTGCAAGACAGGTCATGTGAATCTTAGGACTGATGGCCTCTACCATCCCTATGCTACCTCTGGCAAGGCTCCACATGAGGAAATTCCAATGTTTCTTGAAATCAGTGTGGTCTCAGCATGCCCACCCACTAGAATTTCCAATACCACTTTTACCCTGCCTCAAGGAGGAGCTTCAGTAGTTGATATGACAATTGTCCATAAATCCAGGACTTACCCATTCACGACCTGTGCATGGATGCTTCAGATACAGGTTGGGTAGCAGCTCTAGGCCCACACACAGTTCATCGTCAATGGACATCCTCTCATAAGAAAGACCACATAAATGTAAAGAAGATGACAACACTGATCCTTGCCTTACAGTCTTTCCAACCCCTCCTGAGGCCAGGAATGTTGTGCATCTACACAGACAATATGATTGTTATATGGAATCTAATCAAGCAGGGGACAAGAAGATCCTACCTCCTTTGCAGGCTAGCCTTGCAGGCTTGGGAACTAGCCTGACTACTGGAAATATCTCTTCAGGCGATATACCTCCCTTCCAATCAGAACACTGCGGCAGACACACTGAGCAGATTCCAGAACACAGGGCTACAAATTGATGCTTCACAGGCATGTGTTCCTGGATATTGTCTTCCAGTGGACTATTCCACAAATAGACTTGTTTGCCTCCCCTCTAAACAAACAACTTCCCAAATGTTATGCCAGAGAACCACATCCTCAGGCATGGAAAAATGGATGCCCTGTCAATCTCTAGGAAGGAGAAATGTCTTTATGTATACCCTCCCCACCACTCATTCCAAAACTCCTGCTGAAAATTCAACAGCACAAACCAACAATCTTGCTGGTGACTCCCTACTGGCCAAGACAACACTGGTTTCCCCTCCTTCTACATCTAGCCAAGGGCACTCATAACAAGTTACCTTACAGAGTGGACTTGCACAGAACAAGGGCTCCCTCATCCACCCACAATTGGAAACTCTTCAGCTGACCCTGTGGCTGATTGAGCTCTGATGCCTTTAAGACACCTTTATTCTGAGGACGTGTTTCAAGTCCTGCAGGAGGCCAGGAAATCCAATACAAGAAAATTTTACCTTTCCAAATAGAAGAGATTTTTCCCTTGGGTGTGGACTCGTTTATGTTGGATCCCCTATGGTTCTTTCATATCTGTGTGAATTGCTTAATGTGGGCTTAACTTACTCCTCTATAAAAGCACATTTGTCAGCTAACTCTGCACACCTGCCTCTTTCTCTTCCCCTAGCTTCCAGATTTAAGGCCAAACAATTTTTAAAAGGCGTCCTCCACAGGTTTACTATTGAAAATGCGAACGGCACTTGGGCGACAGTCGGATAGTCGAACGTATAAGGTCGTAAACACGGATATCGAAGACATAATAATCAATCTAGGAACGGTTTTAACATGGGTCGAGGTAGGGAAGATGTTTGTAGTAGGGAATAATACTGAACACCTACCTCGATCCATGTTAAAACCGTTCCTAGATTGATTATTTTGTCTTCGATTCTTTATTTACGACCTTATATGTTCGACTATCCGACTGTCGCCCAAGTGCCGTTCGCATTTTCAATAGTAAACCCCTCCACATTAGACCTCCCAGGAGACCTGTAGCCCTCCCCAGGGATATTTACTTTGTGAGAGAGAAACTGACTCGAGCACCTTTCAAGCTAGCCTCCTGTAGATCCCTCAAACATCGCACCTGGCAAACTGTTCTCCTGGTGGCTATTACCTCCACCAGGCAGGTTTTGGAACTTCAAGCCCTAATGGCTTCTCCTCCTTTCTTGAACTAACACAAAGACAGGGTTTCCCTTTGCACTTACCCTTCCTTCATGCCAAAGGTAGTTAATGAATTGTCCTTAAACTAGGTCATTAATCTACCTACCTTTTTCCCCTCTCCCCAGAAGAATAATGAGAGGGTCCTACACACACCTGATGTACACAGACAACTCGGGTTCTATCTGCACCAGACTAAACCTTTTAGGAAATCAGACCAGTTGTTTGTGTTATTCCACCCCAGGACTCTGGGATTGTCTGTATCCAAACTGACCGTCTCCAAAAGGATTTCCAAATCCATTTCCTTCTGCTATACCTATCATGGCAAAGCCCTTCCTGGCACACTCAAAGCTCACTCTACTAGGATCCAAGGCAGGGTTTGCCAGGGCCATTCTGCATGGTTTCCTCGAAAATTCTTCTGCCATCTCCACCTCTCTTTCTACATGAGCTTTTGTATTCTCCCTCATGTAAAGAATACTGCAACCAATGAACAGAAAGACATAGATTAATTGTGTAAGAACTTATCATAATGATAGATGTCCTTCTCTTTTCTGTTGCAGTATTCTGTCCCACTCTCATCCCCCACTTTTTTCTGTTCTTGGATGCATTGATCCTCTTTCCCTTGGACTGTTTTTCCAACTGGGACTTCAGTTCTGAGGATGGTACACGTGTATGTATTTTTATGTCCTACATCTGATAGCAGTCTATGTCAGATGTAGCGCACTCCTTACGATAGTAAAAGGCTTCGATATACTAGCTGACATTGGATTGCCTTGGCAGGCAAGTCCCTCATGTAAAGAATTCTGCAACAGAGAAGAAAAGGACATCTATCGTTATGATAAGTTCTTACACAATTAATCTTTTCATTGTACAGATGTGCCCATGCAACATTTATGACTTTTTTAATAAAACCTTTAAAGCTGAAGTGTTTCAGTTTTGTGCCATTACTTTACTCATATAACTGCTTTTGGTTCTACTTGTGAGTTTCTTAATTACAAACTTCACTTTTAACAGAATTAGTGTATAGTTCTTGCAGAAGAACCTCATTGATATAAGAATGTCGAGTCATTTTACTGAACATATAATAAGTGTTCTGTTTCTATTAGTTATGTATTGTGCCAAGTCTAGTGCATGAATCAACCATGAAATCCCTTTGTATAACTTTTCCTGATGTAATCTTTGTATTCAGTCATTCATTAATTCTTTTATTTTTTTATTCCAGTATTTTTTTAGAAAGTGCATTAATTTTGACCTAATGATGCTAAACAGCAGTGCTGCAGACTTTTCTTTCTGATGTGACCATGTCTGGTTAGGCATGGATGTTGTCTTTGGGAGATGGTTAAAAGGGGTGATTTAAGTGGATAAATGCTGTGTTGTTTAATGGGAGGTTGTGCCATTGTTCTTTAAAACTATTGATGGCAGGATGTACTGTGGATTCAGGAAAACAGTGCCTAGATAATTGTACTTATATTTGTGATGCACCCTTGACTCCACAGTATTCAGAATACAAGTAACAAGTCAGATGATGGTAGTGATGATGTGTTTACTGTACCTTCTAAACTGCCTCAATTTTTTCACGTGTGTGTGTGTGTGTGTGTGTGTGTGTGTGTGTGTGTGTGTGTGTGTGTGCAGGATAGAGATCTATGGTACTGGATAGAGAAAATTGCAGTTTGACAGCTACTCAGTCAAAGATGGGATAAAACTGTTTAAGCTGTGAGAAGAATGGCATTTCCAGCACCAGTTTTAATAAATCTACTGTATAGCTGCATTACTGCTAAGTTTACAGTACAAATCTAAGTCAGGGGTCTGCATGAATGTATGTATAGAACAGTACTTTGCTTTATATTTTAAATGCAGGTGTGCCATTGTTCTTGTTATTGAGGCATACATTGCCTGTAGATTGATTAATCTACAGGACAGTGGTTATAAAGTAGACATTGTATGCAAAGTATTAAATTAATACTAACAGAAAAACTGTTTAATACTATGACATTTCGCTTAGTTTTAGTTATCAGACATCTTCTTGCTGCAGTTTCCCTACTTGGAAAGTTTCTGTAGTTTTTAACATTTCATTTAGGATCAACTTTTACCCAGATACTCAGTGAGGAAAAAGTCCCACTTGCAACTATGACAGCACAGGTTATGCCAGAACTCTTCCACAGTGAATTGTACAAAATGTACTTGTATAGTAGTGTGGGAAACAAACTGGACATATTTCTTCCAGAAATAATGGCACCCCTGCCATCCTCCCTTGATAATAGTTTTGTAAAAATGATCATAAATTTAAAGAGTACAACTGCAGTTCATGAGACACCACTTTCTTAATGACTGCAGTGTATGGATTTCTCTGGGAAAGGGGACGTATTATGCCCAGTTTAGGATTTGATGAGAAACAGGAAACATTTCATACTGTGCTGTGGGAAGTAAGGCTGCTGCTGGTGTTTTGTTGGTGGAGGGATGACAGGGTATGTGAAGTGGGTTTGGAAAGAAAGTTTTAAGTTCTGGAATCCCAGCTGGGTTATTTTCATTAAAGAATTTTTCAGTTGGTTGGTGATCTGTATGCAGATTGAAAAGAGTAGTTCCGAAGTAGGCGTCACTGCTTAAAAAAAGTTATATCCTGGCGATTTCTTTATTGCCAAGTACAGTGAAAATAAAGGAAGTTCAGATTTTCTTCACCATTTGGTCACATGCCTTTTTAATTCCAGCTGTTTTCTATTTTTACTTAGTAGTTATTATTAGGAATTCTTAGCTCATTTTTTCAGTCTTTGTATGTTCTTAATCTTGTATCATATTTGTACTCTTTAAGATATCCATTACTAGTTTTATATTTTAATTTTGTACCACTTCTTGTTGGCTCCCTATTGAAATGTTGTAATTCGAAGCATTGAGTGCTGATAAGCTGAAAAAAAGACTTAAAACACAGGGGAAGAGTGAATCTCTAAAATCTGTCTTCTCTTTTAAACATCTTTTTGCAGTGAGAAGCCCCCTCTCTCTCTCTCTCTCTCTCTCTCTCTCTCTCTATATATATATATATATCTATATATATATATATATCTATATATATATATATATATATATATATCTATATTA